>NW_028220882.1:432500-815000 GCF_045865225.1 Trachurus japonicus | reverse complement strand
TCAGACTCTGTTATGATGCTGAAGTTTCTGTTTTTCACTGATAGATTCTTTACTGTTGTTGCATTGAAACGTGTTAAAATAAGTGAAGAATCAAAATCATTAAATAGACACTGTATATATAATATATATAGAATATCAGATGAGTCATTACATGTCTGTTGGGTTATTTTCCTTCTGTTATTATAGAAAGCTGTGTTTATATCTCAGCTCTCAGTGACTCTTTCCACCTCACACACTCATGTTGATTGAATCAGAGGCTGATAACAGTCAGAGTGTCTTGTCCTGACTCATCACTCAGGAAGAAGGGTTGAGGGGTGAAGGGGTTGAGGGGTTAAGGGTTACTTTAAGTTGATTGTTGTTGTCCTTAACTCAAATGTGTTGTATTATTTCATCCATATTTCTATGAATTTTAGTTTTTTCTTGAAAAAAAAAGGAAAGAAAATTCACCAAATCATTTTCTAGACAAACCAATGCCCACGTTTTGCTCAGAAACACACGCTGGTGGCGCTAGATTCACCTAAAAATGTCAGGAAACGTTTGAGTGCAAAACTGGAAGTAGCATTTCCTGCCATTTCTCAGACCACAACATAGATCCAGACTGGTTTGACCCTTTAAATGGGCCACTGAAGTCAAACAAATGTGGGTATTGCCTGTCTATTTCAGACATGTAACATCCATAACGCAAAAAAGTAACATCCATAGTGGCACTTTTTTTGTGATTCTTTCCTTAACAGGAAAAACAAGGTTTTCCTGAATGTGCTTTTGGGGTACCTCAAACCCTTCCCTACAAAATGATATTTAACATGTCAGTCTTTGAAAGATCAATTCACAGAGTTTTCATCATGTGTTCAGTGAGTCCGAAAAGCTTGTCCATGTCTGTAACATCCACAACGCTGGGTATTTTGTCACTTCTCTCAAAATCCAAAGGGTCAAAACATTTCATATTGCAGGCTTATCTTTATACCAACAAGTGTAACTAAAATATGTACAGTATATTAAATGTTCTAATTCAGATCAATGCCTTGTCAAAGTTCAGCTTAGTTTCCAATTTTCTCTCTGAATGTAACATCCATAACGCTGGAATTGCCCTTTATTGGTCTGCACCAGGGAGAAATTTGGCTGGAAGACCGGGAGCGAGTTACATGAACACATAAGATAAAAACATCCAGTAAAAGCAACATCCAGTACAAACATACAGTACATCAGGTTAGGGGACAGACAGACAGACACTGGATAATCCACTCACACCAGCTCTCTAATACATACATACACTAACTGGAACCATACATAAAGCCATTCATTTATACAACACATAACCTCATAATAACATACATTCATTCATTCACTCACATGTGTCCATAGCTTGAGTCATACTTATACCTTCATTTCCATATACACATATGTTTGTATCCAGAAACATCACATTCATTCCATACTATTGAGAAGCTTGGTTGATACATGTTAGGGAGGAATTTGTGGTGATGCCGATGAAGAAGAAGAAGTACCAGAGTCCTGGATGTCTTATCCTGAAGGAGTTTATTTAGGCTCGGCCGAGGAGAACAGAAGAGTCGTCATCACAACATGAGTGTGTAAAGCCACCTCAATGCTAAGGGTCAAACAGTAAAGCTCAGATTCTTATACTAGAAATGGAACGAGACAGCAAAGGGGAGATGTGTTAAAGCAGAAGTAAGCGATCCGGTGGTTTTGGCTAATGCTGCGTTCCAGGCAGGCTTTTGAAACCGTAAGTTACAGCTTCAAGTCACGACTTACGACTTTGTAGCGTTCCAGGCAACCCACTCGTGTTTTTCCGACCTGTTTTACCTGTGAAAGTCACTATAACGGCCACTCGTAACTTCTGACCCGTGAAGTCGTACCAGATCCAACTGGTACCACTTCACAGGTCGGAAAAACACGAGTTACGGGTTGCCTTGAACGCACCATAACTTCTTGTCAGCCGATGGAGTTAGCAGCCCCCGCCCTCGTCATGGATCTATTGGTCCTCGTCCCTACGTCACCACATTCAGGCGCATCCCTTGGCTGCACACACAGAGAGGACTGCCCCTTTATGCCGTTCTCTCTCCTCATTGGATAAAGGTTGTAGGATACAAGGAAAGTTTTCTCTTGGGCTCAGAGCAGAGTGACTGACAGACCCGTGTTTCAGACCAAACACTCTATAGAAGTGATTGCTGTGGGAAGATACAACTATTTAAGACTTATATTAACACAAATATATCGCTTCTGCTTTAACATCCAATTGGGTGTAGTGAATAAACATGAAGATAAGGATTCACAGCAGCTAGGAAACACAAAGTGCTATCCAGTGACGGAGAGCGTTATCATCTGACTCTACAGCTGTGTCTGTAACCAGCCAGAGAGTGAGATTGAAGTCGCTAAAGAGCGACCATGACCTTGGCCTGTTCCTCAGAGAGAAAATAGGGCAGAGAACTGATCCCAGCAGTAATCTAACAGAAAGTCACTGTAACACAGAGGGATTGAGCATTAACTACACAAACTATCTATAGGGAAGTGAAATTATTCTCTAACAATACAAGCACAAAGGAATGTTTGTATCGATTGTGCCTGCACAAAGGGAAGCCTACATTATATCTGTTCCCAGACTTCAGAAGAGCATATTCACTGTTCAACACACAGGATAACTACTGTATCTGTTAAAATGGCATTTACCTGTCTAGTTGTTGCCTGTTTAGAAAGGTCCTGTGGATTTACAGGGGGGGGGTGTTACCTGCAGTTTGAATATCTACAGATAGGAATGGATACAGTCTACTCATCATGACTCAGACTGTTGTGTTTCATTCTTCAGTGTCACAACACTAAACACTGACTGACTGTTGTTCTCATGTCTCCTCTGGTTCTAGTGGACTGGCCAGGTAACGACACACTGTGTGAACTCTAGACTTAACACCTCTGCTCTGTGTGTGTGTGTGTGTGTGTGTGTGTGTGTGCGCGCACCTCTAATGAGTGTGTGCAGTGTGTCTCTCTGACCCAGATACTAAACCTGAGTGCAGTTTGCAGTGAAGGATCTGATCTGATGTGACCCTAACGCTTCCTGTTTCTCTCTCTGCACCAGTTCACAAGACACAAGACACAAGGGGTTAATATGTTTCTACTGTGTGTTTCTGTGTGTGTGTGCAGACGGCAGCAGGAAGTCAGACACTCCTCTCAGTAACCACGACCCTCGTACGGCGGTGCAGCTGCGCACGGCGCTGAAGAGACTGAAGGAGATCATGGAGGGAAAGAGCCAGGTACTGATGACATCACCATGACGTCACCATGACGTCACCATGACGTCATCACACCTCTGATTCGTTGTTGTTTTCTTTTCAGTTTAGTTTTAGTGAGTTCAACAAGTGATGAATCAGTTTTAGTTTCGTTTTTATTTGAGAGGAATTGACTAGTTTTTATTTTGTTTTTATTTAGTCTTTGGCCCAATTCCAATTCTATTTTTCACCCCTACCCCTAGTCCTTAACCCTTGCCCCACTTAAACCTAAAATTAACTTGTTTTTAGATCATTTTCACTTGTTTCAAACAAATTTTCACTTGAAATAAGTAGAAAAATCTGCCAGTGAAAGCAACATTTTTGTGCTTGTAATAAGAAAGAAAAACTTGCTCCACTGTCAGATTTTTGTACTTATTTAAAGTGAAAATCTGCTTGAAAGAAGTAAAAAAAAAAAAGTGTCTAAAAACAAGCTGCTTTTGAATGTGATGAGTCTTATTTTAAGTAGAATTAGATTTATTTTGACTAGAAATGACATTTTGACTAGAAATAAGACAAATATTCTTGGTAAGAGTTTGAATTTTTGCAGTCTAATAACCTTATTGTTGATGTGTTGTTGCCAGGACAGCGACCTGAAGCAGTACTGGATGCCTGACAGTCAGTGTAAAGAATGCTACGACTGCAACGAGAAGTTCACCACCTTCCGCCGCCGCCACCACTGTCGCCTCTGTGGACAGATCTTCTGCAGCCGCTGCTGCAACCAGGAGATCCCCGGGAAGTTCATGGGCTACACAGGTCAGTGACTGGACCAGAACCAGTCAGGTCTAAATGAAGAACCCTGTGTCAATATCAACGTCAGCTTTATTTATATAGCACATTTAAACAGGTCAGATAGGTATTCTGGGGCCCACACTGCAAAAACTCTAAATCTTTCCAAGAATATTTGTCTTATTTCTTGTCAAAATGTCTCATTTCTAGTCAAAACTAATCTCTTTCCACTTTAAATAAGACTCATCACCTAAAAATGAACTTGTTTTTAGATCATTTTCACTTGTTTCAAACTAATTTTCACTTGAAATAAGTAGAAAAATCTGCCAGTGAAAGCAAGATTTTTGTGCTTGTAATAAGAAAGAAAAACTTGCTCCACTATCAGATTTTTCTACTTATTCCAAGTGAAAATCTGCTTTAAAGAAGTAAAAAGTGTTTAAAAACAAGCTGCTTTTTAATGTGATGAGTCTTATTTTAAGTAGAATGAGATTAGTTTTGACTAGAAATAAGACATATATTCTTGGTAAGATATTTGATTTTTTTGCAGAATTCAGACAGACAAATAGGTTTCCAAACCAGGCAATAGGGCAACATGTTAAAACAGATTTGACAAAACTTCTATAAAATAGAGTTGTCATCTCAGTGTCGTAATGTTACATAATTATACGTTATTATCTCATAGCGTGGTGAATGTGCAGGTCACAACTTGTCCACCAGAGCGTTGTGGAGTTTTTGGATTGTGTATTTGATGAGTTTGATGAGGGAAACCAAGAAATCCCATGATGAGCCTCCGTAGCGTAGCTCTGAGCAGCTCACGGCTCTGCTCCGCCGTTCTAAAAATAGCTTGCAGCGACAATTAAAGGTAATGAACCTACTGCTATGACTATAGGGATTATGGCAATGGGCCAATTTGCAGAAAATGTTGAACTATCCCTTTAAATCAGACTTCTGGGGATGAAACAAACTGGTTAAATGTACAAAATAAGGTACAACTGTTGAAAAGAGGACTTCTTCAAAGCATGAATGGGACGGGGGATGTGTTAGTGTATACGTGACGTAATAGACCGAATCTCCTTGTTGTTTACATTCTACTTCCGGGTAGAAAACCAGCACGTAATTTGAATGAGATCAATAGTAACAAACGAGAGTTTAGCTATATATCATATTTTTCACGCCCTATCACCGTTTAGACAAATCTGAAATGATTGAAGAAACATTACTATTTCTGTGTGTGTGTTTTGTGTTGCTATGTGTTGTATTTATTCAGTTTGGGGGAATCACAGTGTCTAGAAAGCATCAGTGGCTCAGCTGACAGGGACAGCTAACGGTAGCTAAGCTAACGGCGGTAGCTAAGCTAACAGCGGTAGCTAAGCTAACAGCAGGACGTCAGCTGTTAAAACCCTCCCGTTGTGGGACACGACATGAAACTACTCCAGTTAGCTCAGTCATGTTGGAACTCAGATATCCGCTGGAGAAAATATTTTTTCATGGAGCGTTTATTGAGTCACTGAGTTATTAAAGTTAAACAGCTAGCTAACCGTTAGCCCGGCTAATCTATGATAACCATGACTAATTACAAAAATGTGCACACGTAAATAGTAATGTTTGTCCAATCATTGGTTTTATAAACTTTACAAACATCAGATTAGTCTAAACGGTGAAATAGTGACATGAAAAAGTAGATATATATAGTGAAACTCTCGTCCGTCACTATTGTTCTCATGCTGGTTTTCTACCAGGAAGTAGTTGTAAACAACAAGGAGATTCGTCCTATAACATGTCGGTCAGACTGTAGCATCTGAAAATGTCCTGGAAAATGATTTCAAGAAAAGAGTGGGAACCCTGTTAATCCGTGTGTGTGTGTGTGTGTGTGTGTGTGTGTGTGTAGGCGACCTGCGGGCCTGCACCTACTGCAGGAAGATCGCCCTGAGCTACGCCCACTCGGCCGACTCGGGCTCCATCGGCGAGGACCTGAGCGCGCTGTCGGACTCTCCCTGCTCCTCCGTGTGCGTGCTGGAGCCCAGCGAGCCGCGCACGCCGTCGGGCGGCCGCAAGAGCAGCCGCAACATCTTCCTGGAGGAGGACCTGACCTGGCAGAGGTGCCACACACACACACTCACACACACACACACACACACACTAGGGACGTCACCATTATAGATTTTCTTTGTACGATTATTGTCAGAGAAATAATAATCCCGGTATTACGATTATCACGATTATTATTAGGGCTGGGACGATATGCTTTTCTCCCGATTCGATTCTTCTACGATTTTTTGGATGGCGATTCGATTTAAATTGTGATTCTACGATATTGCCGATTCTCTCGATTTTTAGTCTTTAGCATTTTTAACATTTATCTGCACACAAATACTGTAGGAGCCTAGAAATTAACATACTCCATTATAAAGTGAACTTAAACCCTTTTCAAAACCTGGACTCTCTGGATGTAAAAAGGCGAACAAATGCACATTGCACAATATTTAAAAAATTAAAAAAAAAAAAAAAAAATTAAAAAAAAAAAATTGAAATAAAATTAAAAAAAAAATTTAAAAAAATAAACCGATTTTTGAAAAAAAAAATCGATTTAAAAATCGTCAAAAAAGATATCGCGATATTTATGTGAATCGATTTTTTCTCCCACCCCTAATTATTATGCATTAATTAATTTCACAGCATATGAATGTGTAAAATCAAATATAGTCCAAATATAATTACATTACACATTTTTATTTTACACTAAATATTTTAAGTATCTACTATTCATACTGTATATAAACAATTATTAATCCTCCGGGGGAAGTGTTTTAAATATTCAAATCATTAATTGTCACCTATACCAAATGTTTAAGTTTATTTTAATTGATTGCTTGTTAGTTTTTTATCACAAATGAGACGCTAACATTTAAATTCCTACCAATTGTATGTTACGTTAGGTATCATTTTTTTTGGAAAGTAACGGTATTTAAGAATCTTTACAATTAATTAATTAATTGTGGCGTTTTAGTACCGCGATTAATTGTGAAAACAAGTAATGGTGACATCCCTAACACACACACACACACACACACACACACACACGCTGAGTCAGATCAGATGAAGGCCGTACGTAGTAAAGTCTCAGTGGATAAAGTGTTTTATTCGTAGATTAGATTAAAGCACAGACAGACAGAGAGTGAGTCCAGTGTAATGAGACGTGTCCTGTTTGGTTTGGCCCAAACACAACAACAAACAACCATTAGAGGCTTCTTATTCTGCACGATGCCTTCACTGTCCGCTGGGGATTCACAGCCTCCACACCTGTAACACCTGGAACACCTGGATCACAGTCACAGCTGCACTGATTTAAACATCTGAGAAACAAACACTAACAAACTCCTGTTTCCTCTCTCTGAGTCTTTACTCTACGTCTCAACGCCCATGTCTGATTCGTTGTTTATATCAGATTTTTTTGACCGTCCATATTAGAGCTGCAACAATTAATTGATTAATTGCACAATAATCGATTATTAAATTAATCGTCAACTATTTTGATAATCTAATAATCAGTTTGAGTCCAAATTCTCTGATTCCAGCTTCTTCAATGTGAATATTTCTGGTTTCTTTGTTCCTTTGTGACAATAACTGAGTCTCTCTTTGGTTTGTGGACAAAACAAGACATTTGACGATGTCGTCTTGATGTTTTCTTAACTTTTTTTTTAGCATTTTATTGACCAAACAACTAATCGATTAATCGTTTAAATAATCGTCAGGTTAATCAGTGAAATAATCGTTATAGTTGCAGCTCTAGTCTATTTACATGTTCTTTGACAAGTGACCCATATCTGATATCTGCATAACACCTGCTTTGCTTGCATGAACCAATCGGCTGGAGAGGAAATAAACTAGTGAACTTTTTAAATTTAATTTAATTTATTATTATTATCACGTTATAATCCCATAATAATTATAAAAGAAGGCGAGTCTGGTGCTCAGAGTTCATATCCAACACGTCACCGTTAACAACGTGAACATCTAGTCTGTCCTTTCAAAATAAAGTTAGTGAAGTGGCTCTCGATTTCTAATCAGCTCGTTTCAGTTTTTGCCGGTAGGAAAACGTGAGTTCTGGTGTTTCTTTCTCTTTCACTGCTTAGAAATGGGTGGGAATGTTGTTATATGAAAACTAGAAATGTTGAGAGAGAAAGACACCACAAAATGAAACAACAGGTTCAGTGAAACGTGTGGGCACATGAATTAATATTATTATTGATGACGTACGAGTCACATTACCAGGAAAGATCTGATCTGTCTGTTCAGACTACAGACGTATCGGCTGATATCTGAGTTGTATCTGATTTATCTTCCACATATAACCAGGGTATCCGCGGGGTCTTGAAAAGTATTAAAAGGTGATAAATCAATTTTGGGAAAATTAAGACCCTTAAAAAGTATTAAAAAGTCTTTTCAGGACTTTATAAAGTCTTAAATATTGAAGGTATTTTTTGTCTGAAGTAGCTGTTCAAGAGTTTGAGTCCTAAAAAACATTGTAAAAGTGTGTGAATTTATTCATTTTATTAAAAAACAAAGATGAACCGGTACATAAAAAAGAAAAGAAGATTGTTGCTTTTGTTTTTTGAGTGGAGCAATGTTTTTTTTGTTGTTTTTTTTTAATAAACTTTGCCTTTGATTTATTATCCCAGCCTATTTTGAATTCTGTTGTATCATAGTGGTCTAAAGTCTTTATCACAAACTAAAACTGTTACGTTAAAAGTGTCACTGATGTAAATGGTTACAGCTTGAAGTGGCGGTGAGGTGTTGAAAAATATTGAGAAGGTCTTGAAAAAGTCTTAAAAAGGTTTTAAAATTAACTTCAAGATTCCTGTATAAACCCTGATAACGTAACATACGTATATATCTCTGTCTCATTGTTCTCTGTATGATAAACTGAGACATCCCCTGTATGAGGAAGCCCAGATGAAGAACTCAGACTTATTCTGGATGTCTGAACATGATCTGCTGTGTTGGCTTTTTAGAGAAGAGATGTATGCTCTAGCTAGATTCATTGATGGAGCTTGGAAATCGAGACAGGAAGGACGAGATTCCCACATGAAATCTTGTTCCAGGTCCGATCTGAGAGGAACGAATCAGAACTGGGCCACTTGAACCTTGTAGTGTCGATAAGAGGAAGAGTGTGTTGACTAACCCTCCTCTTCTTCCTGCTGCTGTCTAACCTGTTCTCTCTCTCTCTTTAAGCAGTGATTGAATTAACTTGTGACAGAGCAGAAATGTGTTTTATGACGGCGTGCTTGTTGTTGTTGCTCTCTGCTCTGCTTGTTTTTGCTCTGTCGACTCCAACACCAATCTGTTTCCTCTCTCTCTCTGTCTCCTGGCCTAGAAAAACTCCCATTGGGATGAGAAAGAAGTGAGTGTTGCTGTTTGTTTCATTCATTTTCCTTCAGTCACGTGTGTCTGAGCCGTCGCTGCCTCAGGGTATACGCGGGGTCTTGAAAAGTATTAAAGGGATAGTAGCATTTTATTAAAGTGTGGTTGTATGATCTACAAATAGCCCCTAAGTACTTTAATTGCAGTAGAAGACTCTCTGCACTCCTCCCGTTAGCAACGCCAGCCCATAATAGCCCTGCCCAGAGATTTACAACATACAGTGTTGTGAACAGACCCAAAGAAACGGCCTATTTTCACGGCCTAAAAGAGGTTTTACCTGAAAAAAAATACACAGTTCCATTGTTCGCTATATTATAATTTTTTCCAGCCCTTCAAAGTGCAGGAAAAACACAGTTTTTATTTGGACCTAACCAACTGCTGATCGGCGGGCGCTAACCCTGGGCGGAGGGATACGTGAGTTGGTTAGGTCCAAATAAAAACTGTGTTTTTCCTGCACTTTGAGGGGCTGGAAAAAGTTATATTATAGTGAACAATGGAACTGTGTATTTTTTTTCAGGTTAAACCTCTTTTAGGCCGTGAAAATAGGCCGTTTCTTCAATTAAAGTACTTAGGGGCTATTTGGAGATCATACAACCCCACTTTAAAAAAATGATACTATCCCTTTAAAAGGTGATAAATCAATTTTGGGAAAATGAAGACCCTTAAAAAGTATTGAAAAGTCTTTTCACGACTTTATAAGGTCTTAAACTTTGAAGGTATTTTTTCTGAATCAGCTGAATTAGCTAGAGTCCTAAAAAACATTGTGAAAGTGTGTGAATTTATTAGTTTTATTAAAAAACAAAGATGAACCGATACATAGAAAACTAGGCAATTGTGGGTGCGTTCGTAAATTGTTTGTTTTTTGATAAACTTTGCCTTTGATTTATTGTCCCAGCCTATTTTGAATTCTGTTGTGTCATAGTGGTCTATAGTCTTTATCACAAACTAAAACTGTTCAGTTGAAAGTGCCACTGATGTAAATGGTTACAGCTTGAAGTGGCGGTGAGGTGTTAAAAAATATTGATAAAGTCTTGAAAAAGTCTTAAAAAGGTTTTAGAATTAACTTCAAGATTCCTGTATAAACCCTGCTGCAGCTCCGCAGCTCCGCACGCAGCCGCCGCTCCTCTGCATGCTCACATTCACTCTGCACATGTTCGACTCGACATGAAGAAGGTCTGAGCTGTGTGTGTGTGTGTGTGTGTGTGTGTGTGTGTGTGTGTGTGTGTGTGCCAGTATGATTCACCAGGAGCCTCAGAGCAGCTCCAGACTCACCACGCTGCAGGAAGACGTCGGAAAGTCGCCGGCACGCAAGAGGTTAGTGTGGGACACAATCATATGATTCACATGTTATTGATCATAGATATATACAAGTAGACACGTCAACACGGCCGCCATCTTGGGTAGGGCTTTCTGTTTCTGACCATAGACATACAGCTCTGGAAAAAAATTAAGAGACCACTTTCACAAATGTTTCTTAAAAGCATCTCTACATGTACGACCTTCATTCTTTTCTTTTCTTTTTTAAACACCAACACAAACACAACTCCTTCTCCTTAAAGAGACACTGATGAGGTCGTCACCTGAACCACATCTGGTTTTATAGGAAGATTATAAATAAAAACCACTGCTGGATTAAACATCGACATTATCCCACAAAAACTGGTTTATAAACTCTTCCTGAGTTAAAATATTCTTGCTGTGTTGTTTAGAAATAAATATCAACATGTTTTCTTTGCATTATTATTATTATTATTATTATTATTCAAGGTTGGAAAAGACTTGATATTTTTTGTTATTTAGACTAGTTTAGTCATTAGCCAATAAAGCTCTAAATTACAATATTTTTATTTCAATTTTCAATTTTGTTGTCGGTAGTTGATAGAATAAAACAATTTTTTTTTTAATTTAATTTTACTCAAACACATACCTATAAATAGTAAAACCAGAGAAACTGATCATTTTGGGAGTGGTCTCTTAATTTTTTTCCAGAGCTGTAGATACCTGTATGTCTGACTAGCAGTCAGACCCTTGTAGAACAAATTTCAGTGTATGCATGCACTATATGTATGATATAAATATATATATATATATATATCAATCTATGTTGTATCATAAATATATGTCTGACATTTATAATAAACCAAACGGCTTGAAAATCGGTTGAATATTCAGTGAGTTATGGTGATTTTAATGGTTGATAGACCTCTAATGCAGGAAGTAGACACGGCTTCCCCTGACCAAGATGGCCGCCACGTTGACGCATCGTAGATGCATAATAGAACGAATCTCCTTGTTGTTTAAAACTACTTCTGGGTAGAAAACCAGCATGAGAACAATAGTGACGGACGAGAGTTTCGCTATATATATCTACTTTTTCATGTCACTATATCACCGTTTAGACTAATCTGATGTTTGTAAAGTCTATAAAACCAATGATTGGACAAACATTACTATTTCTGTGTGCACGTTTTTGTAATTAGTCATGGTTATCATAGATTAGCCGGGCTAACGGTTAGCTACCTGTTTAACTTTAATAACTCAGTGACTCAGTTAGCTTAGCTACCGTTAGCTTAGCTACCGTTAGCTGTCCCTGTCAGCTGAGCCACTGATGCTTTCTAGACACTGTGATTCCCCCAAACTGAATAAATCCAACACATAGCAACACAAAACACACACACAGAAATAGTAATGTTTCTTCAATCATTTCAGATTTGTCTAAACGGTGACAGGGCGTGAAAAATATGATATATAGCTAAACTCTCGTTCGTTTCTACTGATCTCATTCAAATTAGCCTACCTGCTTTTCTACCCGAAGTCGTTATAAACAACAAGGAGATTCGGTCTATGGACAGCAGCAGCATCAGGTTGTATTGATGATGTGGTTGTGTTTCTCTCTGTGTCAGGTCGGCCAGTGTGACCAACCTGTCTCTGGACCGGTCCGGCTCGTCCATGGTGCCGTCCTACGACAGCTCCGTCAGCCCCCCCACCAGCAGAGCTCTGAGAGGGGACAAGACCGGGGCCAAGCTGGACCACAGCGAGGAGGAGAGGAAGATCCTGCTGGTGGGTGCTGCTCCTCTCTGCTCCTCCTTTTCCTCCTCTCCTCTCCTCCTCTCTGTCCTCCTCCTCCATCCTACTGCTGCTCCTCTCTACTCCTTTATCCTCCACCTCTCCTCCTCTCTCTCCTCTCCAAGACTGGGGCCAAGCTGGACCACAGCGAGGAGGAGAGGAAGATCCTGCTGGTGGGTGCTGCTCCTCTCTACTCCTCCTCTTCCTCCTCTCCTCTCCTCCTGCTGCTCCTCTCTACTCCTGCATACTCCTCCTCTCTGACTCCTCTATCTCCTCTTCCTCCTCTGTCTCTCCTCTCCTCCTCCTCTGGACCACAGCAAGGAGGAGAGGAAGATCCTGCTGGTGGGTGCTGCTCCTCTCTCACTCCTCCTCCTCCTCTCCTCTCCTCTCTACTCCTCCTTCATCCTCCTCTCCTCCTCTCTCTGTCCTCCTCTCTCTCTCTGCTCCTCCTCCTCTCCTCCTCCTCTGGACCACAGCGAGGAGGAGAGAAAGATCCTGCTGGTTGGTGCTGCTCCTCTCTACTGCTTCATACTCCTCCTCTCTGACTCCTCCTCTTCCTCCTCTCTCTGTCCTCCTCCTCACCTGCTGGTGGGTGCTGCTCCTCTCTACTCCTCCTCTATCCTGCTCCTCTCTCTGTCCTCCTCCTCCATCCTACTGCTGCTCCTCTCTACTCCTCCTCTCTCTGCTCCTCTTCTCCTCCTCCTTCATCCTACTGCTGCTCCTCTCTACTCCTTCATCCTCTCTCTCTGCTCCTCCTCCTCCTCTGGACCACAGCGAGGAGGAGAGGAAGATCCTGCTGGTGGGTGCTGCTCCTCTCTGCTCCTCCTCTTCCTCCTCTCCTCTCTTCTCCTCTCCTCTACCTCCTCCTCTCTCTGTCCTCCTCCTCTGGACCACAGCGAGGAGGAGAGGAAGATCCTGCTGGTGGGTGCTGCTCCTCTCTACTCCTCCTCTTCCTCCTCTCCTCTCCTCCTCTTCCTCCTCTCCCTCCTCTCCTCCTCCTTCATCCTACTCTCTCTCCTCTCTCTGCTCCTCCTCCTCTCCTCCTCCTCTGGACCACAGCGAGGAGGAGAGGAAGATCCTGCTGGTGGGTGCTGCTCCTCTCTACTCCTCCTTCTTCATCCTCTCCTCTCTTCTCCTCTCCTCTACCTCTCTGACTCCTCCTACTGCTGCTCCTCTCCTCCTCCTCACCTCCTCCTCTCTCTGCTCCTCCTCTAGGACTCCTCCCAGCTCAAAGACCTGTGGAAGAAGATCTGTAACAGCAGCACGGGGATGGAGTTCCAGGACCACCGCTACTGGCTCAGGACCTACCCCAACTGCATTGTGGGAAAGGAGCTGGTCAACTGGTTGCTAAGGAACGGCACCATCTCCAACAGGTACAGCCTCACCTGTCACACACCTGATGATGTTCGGAGCTCAAGATTTACTGTCATCATTTTTTAAAAAACCTGCAAATAGTTAGGGCCACGGGCCATCACACCGGGCACTGATCAGATCTGATCAATCAAATTTTTGCATGTAAGTCAATGGGACGGGCCGAAAAAAAAGACCGAAAAAGACCAATCATTGGAGTTTAACAAACGTCTACTGCTCAGGCATACTTTCACCTAGAGACTCCATTTAAACTTTAAACAGTAGACACAAGTCTTGTGTATTGTCGTATTACTCCACGTTTTGATAGGTCATACAGTTTTTGATCAATCCCTGATCAATGACCATGATCATTTTTGGAGAAATTATGAGTTTATAATGGGTGTGTATTGCACGGAATGTTCGTGTCAGAGTGCGTGACATCATCGGTTAGAGTGGGAGAGATGCCAGAAAAACTCCAGATTTTTTCTCTTTCCACACTCGGCCCGGCCACAATTTACACTCTACACACATAATTTTTTCCAAATTTGTAGACAAACTTGTTCTGTCACTCATCATCTGCTCAAAATATCAGAGAGATTTACAGAATTGACAGAATCAGCCTCTGAGTGCGGCCACGTCTGTCTCTGCTCCTCATTGACTCCAATACAAATATTTTCTGAGAGAAGCAGAACGGCCTGATGTTTTAAAACTGCCAGCGTCTCCAAAATATTTACTGTAGAAACACCAAATCGTACCGAAATTTTCAGTAAGTCCTTAGAGCAACGTTGATCTGTGTTTTGTTCTGATAGGAGTTACCGTTTTCTCACCCTAAGCCTAAATGTGAGACCGGTGCAGAGGCAGAAAATGGCTCTTTTTCTCCACGTTTCTGTCTGTCTCAGCCTGCGGGGGCCCCTATCGCCGTGGTAACCTCTTTGATCCTCAGGCCAGAGCTCGTTAACTTCATAAACAATCCACCTGGCGCTCGTTTAAATGTTTATAAACACAGACACAGCTAAATCAGACTGACACAGGATGCAGCTACTAACTAACTATGTGTCAAGTCAGTCACACACACACACACAGACTCTAGAGCCAGCTTCATGTGATTACAGTCACACACACACACACACACACACACACACACACACACACACACACACACCATGTGATTACAGTCTCTCACACACACACACACACACACACACACACCTACACACACACACACACCTACACACACACACACACACACACACACACAGGTAACCTAATGTGGTTACAGCTCCTCCATATCAGTGCTTATAGAAAGATGATCATGTGTCTGTCTGATCAGCTCTGTCTTGACCTTAAGATCGTGGGTTTGATTCCCATGTTGACAGAGATGGCACAACCCGCAGTAGCTCCCGTGGCCCATTCAAAATTTCCCGAGAGGAAATTTTCTAGTTTATTTTACTGTCACATTGATCTGTGTGATGATGCTGCTCCTGGTCATGTGTTACACTAACTCTCCTCCTCCTCCTTCTCCTCTCTCCTCCTCTTTCTCCTCCTCTCCCCCTTCTCCCCTCCTCCCATCCGCCTCTGCCTCCTCTTCTTTCCTCTTCTCCTCCTCCTCTCTCCTCCTCCTCAGGGCCCAGGCCATAGCCATCGGTCAGGCCTTAGTGGACGGCCACTGGCTGGACTGTGTCACTCACCACGACCAGGTGTTCAGGGACGAGTACGCCCTCTACCGCCCCCTGCAGGTCGGTGATGGACCTTTTAATTCAAATTTCACTCATTATCTCCTCTCCCTCATGTGGACTAAGGGCTGGGAGAAGTTTCAGAGTCCTCCGTGGCTTCTCTGAGTTACAGCGGGGCTCCGTGCAGCACTGCATGTCCATATGACGGTTGAGAACGGAGCTCACTTTTCTTCGTAACAAAAAGACACACCAAAAAACATCCAAATACCTCCATGCTGCTCGTCTGTAATGTCCCTCTTGTATTGAAGCCCCGACATGAGAAACTGTTCCGCCGGTTAGTGCAAATGACGCGAGATTTGCATTGACACAGGTAAAGCAATGAACTGAGACACTGGGAGCTTCCGCTACAAACAAGCTTAGAACATATACTTAATTCATTTTTTTCGGAAAAATTTCTCATGTCGGGGCTTCAATACAAGAGGGACATTACAGACGAGCAGCACGGAGGTATTTGGATGGTTTTTGGTGTGACGGATAACTTTGAAACTTCTCCCAGCCCTTAGTCAACATGAGGGTAGATAATGAGTGCAATTTGAATTTTGGGTGAACTATCCCTTTAAACTGATAAATAAAATAACAACATTTTGAAAAGGAACAGCTCGCAGCAACGTTTTGAAAAAAAAAACTACCGGTAGTTCATCTTTGGAACCGTGAACTTAGTTTAATCATGAACTATGAACTGAACTAGTTCATTTTAAAACCTGTGAACTGAACTCTCTGCTGTCTCATTAGCATCTCATTAGCATCTCATTAGCATATCACTTCCATAGACCAGAGCGGCATCTTTATGCAATTGAGAATGACTGATGCATCCTGGGTAATTTAGGGGCAGCACCCGGCATTTTTACATTGCACTCAGTAGCTTTTTGTGTTTTGATGGAGCGTAGACTAACTAACAATCAATTTGAATGTTTTATTTTGTGTTTCTTTTGTAGCACTATGTCTCATAATTATTTTGACACCCTCTTTGAAACCCACCGTTCACGCTATCTTGAAAAATTACAATGAATGAATCTAGCGGTATGCTCCTTTAGCCTCCCACAGTGATCAATGACTCCACACAGTGGCCAGAAATGTCTGACCCAGACATCTACACGTATTTGGTGGAATCACCGGGGAGGTTTTGGCTCAGTGTTGTCTGTAAATAGCCTGTTAAGATAGTCAGGTGCAAATATGACTTGACCCCAAAAAAATTCTAACAAAAGGTTTCTCAGCTGTTTTTTATAGTATTAGATGTCCTTAATAACATACTAAAAGTTTACCAAAGTTTGACCACTAGAAAGGTGTTATTTTCAAGATGGCGTCCAAGATGGATAGGAAGCCTGAGGAGACACCACAGGTGAATAGGGTAAAATTTTTAACTAACAGATATCACCATGAAACTTCCCAAGTTTATCACTTACATTAAGACAAATATTTTTTGTATTACAAGTTTTGTCAAATTGTATGTTTAAATATGTAAATGAGGCAATATCTCATTAAATATGCGCTAATTTGCATATCCAAAATCTGAGCAATGGATAAAGCCACTTTCAAAATTCTTGTTTTATTTTGTTGACATACTAGAGTCAGAAGTTTTTACAGAGGGGATTTTGGATATCTCTCTTTATCACTCTGTAAATGAGAAAATACTGTCACCAGCCCTAAAAATTCAAGTTGGTTGTGTTTTTAGGAGTAAAATGTTGTATAAATCAGGCTATGAATGATATATCAACAATCCCCTCTGTAAAAACCTTCAGAATATAGAAAGGGATCAAACTGGAAGGTTTGGTGTCTGTAAGTCCTGCTGAAGTGGAGATTTCGGGCTCTTATACAACATTTTACTCCTAAAAACACGACGATATTTGAATTTTTAGGGCAGCTAGTATTTTCTCATTTACAGAGTGATAAAGAGAGATATCCAAAATCCCCTCTGTAAAAACTTTTGACTCTAGTATGTCAACAAAATAAAACAAGAATTTTGAAAGTGGCTTTTATCCATTGTTCAGATTTTGGATATGCAAGTTAGCGCATATTTAATGAGATATTGCCTCATTTACACATTTAAACATACAATTTGACAAAACTTGTAATACAAAAAATATTTGTCTTAATGTAAGTGATAAACTTGGGAAGTTTCATGGTGAAATCTGTTAGTTAAAAATTTTACCCTATTCACCTGTGGTGTCTCCTCAGGCTTCCTATCCATCTTGGACGCCATCTTGAAAATAACACCTTTCTAGTGGTCAAACTTTGGTAAACTTTTAGTATGTTATTAAGGACATCTAATACTATAAAAAACAACTGAGAAACCTTTTGTTAGAATTTTTTTAGGGTTAGGTGTTTTTTTTTCATATATGCACCCGCCTAATAGACAACTTTTTGTTAGTTAGTTTGTTAAACCAGTTAGGCTGAACTTTTCAATGGAGGGATGCCGGGCGCTGCCCCTAAATTACCCAGGATGCATCAGTCACTCTCATTTGCATAAAAAAGCCGCTCTGGACTATGAGCCGTTCACACGCTCTGACTCACTTCGTCATGTGTCATGTGTATTGATCGGCTGGTGTTTTATCAGCAGCAGCCTCATTGATTGGTTGATTGATTGGTTGTGTTTGTGTGTCTGTGTGTCTGTGTGTGTCTGTGTGTGTGTGTGTGTGTCTGTGTGTGTGTGTCTGTGTGTGTGTGTGTGTGTGTGTCTGTGTGTCTGTGTGTCTGTGTGTGTGTTTGTGTCTACAGAGTACAGAGTTCTCTGAGACGCCGTCCCCAGACAGCGACAGCGTCAACTCCCTGGAGGGACACTCGGAGCCGTCCTGGTTCAAGGACATCAAGTTCGACGACAGCGACACGGAGCAGCTGGCCGACGAGAACGAATACAACATGCCCAGTCAGTGTGTGTGTCTGTCTGTGTGTGTGTGTGTGTGTTCATGCTGTTGTGTTACTGTGTTGTAGAGCTGGGACGATACGCTTTTCTCCCAGATTCGATTCTTATACGATTTTTTTTTGGATGCCGATTCGATTTAAATTGCGATTCTTTTCTCGATTTTTAGTCTTTATTTTTAACACCGGTGAAACAGTTGAATGATTGTCTACAGACTATTCCAGGAAACATATTTCACATGTAAGTCAGTTTTTAAGATTTATTCAGCAGCAATAATATACATATGTTTACACTCTTTTCAAAATCCTGGACTGCATAAAAGAGGCAAACATAAAAGAGTATAGAAAAAACAGGCTTCTGAAACCTTTCTGACAAAATGAGATCTAGACTGAGGTAAACTGCTACATTTTAACATTTATCTGCACACAAACACTGTAGGAGCCTATAAACTAACATACTCCATTATGAAGTGAACTTAAACCCTTTTCAAAACCTGGACTCTCTGTAAAAAAGGCAAACAAATGCACATTGCACAATATAAAAAAAAAAAATTCTAAAAAATGTTTTCTTCAAAAATCGATTTTTTTTTCATTAAAAAAAAATTCTAATTTTTTTTTTTTATAGATTTTTTTCTTTTCAAAAATCGTTTTAAAAAATGTAGATTTTTTTTAAATTCTAAAACAAAATGTTAAAATTGATTTTTTTCTTTTCAAAAATAGATTAAAATTTTTTTTTTTAGAATTTATTTTAGAATTTTTTTTTTAGAATTTTTACAAATAAAAATCGCCATATATTTATAAAAATCATCAAAAATAAGAGTATAGAAAAAACGCTTCTGAAACCTTTATGACAAAATGAGATATAAACTGAGGTACTGTAAACTGCCACATTTTAACATTTATCTGCACACAAATACCGTAGAAGCCTAGAAATGAACATACTGTGAAAAAAGTGAACTTAAACCCTTTTCAAAACCTGGACTCTCTGTATGTAAAAAAGGCGAACAAATGCACATTGCACAATATAAAAAAAAAAAAGATAAATAAATCGATTTTTGAAAAGAAAATCGATTTAAAAATCGTCAAAAAAAATTTGCGATATTTATGTGAATCGGTTTTTTCTTTTTTTTTTTGGTGCTGCGTTCACTGACCTGCTCCTCCGTCCGTGCGTCCAGACTCGGCCAGTCCCAGTAAGAGGACGTCGGTCAGCAGCTTCCAGTCGGTGGTGGACAGCGACTCGGCCGCTTCCATCAACCTCAACATGGAGCAGAACAACGTCAACTTCCACATCAAGAAGCAGTCCAAGTATCCACACGTCCCCCCCACCGCCGAGCAGAAAGGTAGCACACACACACACACACACACACACACACACACACACACACACTCACACCTGTCATCTGTCACCTGAGCTCACCACAGACACCTGGACTCTGTTTGTTCTGGATCTCATGTTTTTTAGGGCTGGGCCAAAAAAATCGATTTTAATATTAATCGCGATTTTTTTCTGGCGATTTTTTTTCGATTTAAAAAATAAATTTTTATTTTTATTTTTATTTTTTTGGATGTGATGTGTGTATTGTGTTTTGAAAATATGACTTACGATGTATTGTCAAGTGTTTGGTTCAACCTGCTCTTGTTTAAGGACAGAAAATCACAATAATTGAAATACAAAATCGCAATACTTGTTTAATCAGAATCGCAATTTAAATCTAATCGGGACCCAAAAATCGTTAGAGAATCAAATCGGCACAAAAGCATATCGGCCCAGCCCTAATGTTTTTATTTAAAGGAACATTGTGTAGGAATTCCTCCCATCTATCGGTGTGGTTGTATATCACAAGCAACTAAATGGTATTTTTCATGCTGCATTCACGTGAAATTGGGCAGACGGCAGACGGACGACAGCCGCTGCAGCCTCCTCAGTGTTATAACCTCTGGTCCTATACTAGATGATAATAATAATAACTTATATTCATAGCGCCTTTCAAAAAACCTAAGGTCGCTTTACAGTGGAAAAAATAAACAAAAAATGCAATAAACTATAATAACTCAAAGATGGCCGACACCTATCACACCACCTGACAACAACAAAACACAAACGTCTCCTTTAAAGGTACATTGTGTAGGAATTCCTCCCATCTAGTGTTGCGTTGTTGTATTTCTCAAGAAACTCAATGGTATTTTTCATGCTGCATTCACGTGAAATTGGGCAGACGGCAGACGGACGACAGCCGCTGCACGCAACGGCATAAACAAGCCTCTATGTAAACAAGTGGTCCGTCAGCACGAGGCAAAACAATCCACCACTTTCCGGAGAATGACGCTGGGTGTCGCCATGACACTCGATTCCACCGGAAAGATTAGCTGGGCTAACCGTTAGCTGTTAGCCGTTAGCAGTGTTTTAAATAACTCAATAAACGGCTCATGAAAAAAATGTTTTTCCAGCGGATATCCTAGTTACAACATGACTGAGCTAACTGGAGTAGTTTCATGTCGTGTCCGACAACGGGAGGGTTTTAACCATAGACTGTAAAGGTTTTAACAGCTGACGTCCTGATGTTAGTTTGCTGCTGCTGTTAGCTGTCAGCAGCAGCAAAGCTAACAACTACGATAACCATGACTAATTACAAAAACGTGCACACAGAAATAGTAGCCTAATGTTTGTTCAATAATTCGTTAACAAACATCAGATTTAGTCAAAATGGTTTTGGCAGCCCGGAGCCCCCACATTTGGTACCTACACCGGTGGCTAACGCTACCAGTTAGCCGCTAACGCTACCAGTTAGCCGCTGGCTAGAATGCTACTAAAACCGACTTCCGTTGTGGTGTGACGCAATGGTTCATGAGAAAATAAAGTGGTGGATACACGTGACGATATGTTGTCGTGGCGATGTGGTATTGTTTTACCGTCTTTCTCTGGACTTCTATGACTAAAATGACGTCTGGTTTGTTAGCGACGGCCGTCTGCCCGACTGCAGGTGAATGCAGCGTCAGTGTAACGCTCCATTCCTCCTCACTGCGTTACCGCGGTGACTTTTCACATCCATCTTCCTCTGAGTGAAGTATCGTTGTGACGAGAGTTTAAGAGAATTATGGGATATCGGGAGACTAGACTTTAACGCCTTTCAACGGAAACATCTGAGAATACTGTTTCTAACTTTCAGAGTTCCTGCTGTCGGAGGACGGAGGACACAACATCGTCATCAGCGACGCCTTCATCAAAGGTACGAGACCCACAGTCTGATACAACACAACAAACACATGGAGCTGAACCTTACTCCTCCTCATTCCTCCTTCTCCTCTCTCCTCCTCCTCCTCCTTCCCCCTCCTCTCCTCCTCCTCCTCCTCTCTCCTCCTCCTCCTCTTCCTCTCACCTCCTCCTCCTCTCTTCCTTCTCCTCCTCCTTCCTTCTTCCTTCCTTCCTCCTCTTCCTCTCTCCTCCTCCTCCTCCTCCTCTTCCTCTCACCTCCTCCTCCTCTCTTCCTTCTCCTCCTCCTTCCTTCTTCCTTCCTTCCTCCTCCTCCTCTTCCTTCTCCTTCTCCTCCTCCTTCCTTCTTCCTTCCTTCCTCCTCCTCCTCTTCCTCCTCCTTCTCCTCCTCCTCCTTCTCTTCCTCCTCCCTTTCCTCTCTCCTCCTCCTCTTCCTCATCCCCATCCTCTCTTCCTCCTCTTCTTCCTCTCTCCTCCTGTCCTCTCCTCCTCTTCCTCTCTCCTCCTCCTCCTCCTCTCTCCTCCTCCTCTCTCCTGCTCCTCCTCCTCCTTCCCCCTCCTCTCCTCCTCCTCTTCCTCTCACCTCCTCCTCCTCTCTTCCTTCTCCTCCTCCCTCCTTCTTCCTCCCTTTCCTCTCTCCTCCTCCTCCTCCCTCTCCTCTTCCTCCTCTCCTCCTCCTCCTCCTCCTCCTCCTATCTTCCTCCTCCTCCTCCTTCCTCCTCTCTCCTCCTCCTTCCTCCTCCTCCTCCTCCTCCTCCTCCTCCTATCTTCCTCCTCTCTCCTCCTCCTCCTCCTCCTTCCTCCTCTCTCCTCCTCTTCCTCCTTCCTCCTCCTCCTCCTCCTCCTCCTATCTTCCTCCTCCTCCTCCTCCTCTTCCTCTCACCTCCTCCTCCTCTCTTCCTCCTCCTCCTCTCTTCCTCCTCCTCCTCCTCTCCTCCTCCTTCCTTCTCCTCCTCCTCCTCCTCCTTCCTCCCCCTCCTCCTCCTTCCTCCTCCTCCTCCTCCTTCCTTCTCCTTCTCCTCCTCCTTCCTTCTTCCTTCCTTCTCCTCCTCCTCCTCCTCCTTCCTCCCCCTCCTCCTCCTTCCTCCTCCTCCTCCTCCTCTTTCTCCTCCTCCTCCTCCTCCTCCTCCTCCTCCTCCTCCTCCTCCTCCTCCTCCTCCTCTTTCTCCTCCTCCTCCTCCTGCTCCTGCAGAGTCTCTGTTTAACCGGCGGGTGGAGGAGAAGGCCAAGGAGATGTTGTTCACTCCTCTGGGATGGCACCACAGCTCCCTGGACCAGCTGAGGGAGGAGAACGGGGAGAAGAAGGCCATGGAGCGGCTGCTGTGAGTCTCCTAATCCATAATCAATAATCAGCTCATCACTGAAGCTGCTGTTAAAGAACATTTAAAAAAAAGGGACGCGCCAACATTTTTTTTTCCGTGTCTTGCCTCACTCCCGAGTTCATGACCAGCAGATAGACACCATCCTTTCGACTGTGCGTGCAGTAACAAGGGAGATAGAGCCGTATCGGCCGTAATTAGCTTAGCTCAAACGCTGGAAGTGTATAGGTAGTGTTAGCCTGCCTCCACCTAAAGTCGCTAATTAGCTTAGCTCAAACACTGGAAGTGTATAGGTAGTGTTAGCCTGCCTCCACCTAAAGTCGCTAATTAGCTTAGCTCAAACGCTGGAAGTGTATGGGTAGTGTTAGCCTGCCTCCTACCGAAAGTCGCTAATTAGCTTAGCTCAAACACTAGAAGTGTATAGGTAGTGTTAGCCTGCCTCCTACCGAAAGTCGCTAATTAGCTTAGCTCAAACGCTGGAAGTGTATGGGTAGTGTTAGCCTGCCTCCACCTAAAGTCGCTAATTAGCTTAGCTCAAACACTAGAAGTGTATAGGTAGTGTTAGCCTGCCTCCACCTAAAGTCGCTAATTAGCTTAGCTCAAACACTGGAAGTGTATAGGTAGTGTTAGCCTGCCTCCACCTAAAGTCGCTAATTAGCTTAGCTCAAACGCTGGAAGTGTATAGGTAGTGTTAGCCTGCCTCCTACCGAAAGTCGCTAATTAGCTTAGCTCAAACGCTGGAAGTGTATGGGTAGTGTTAGCCTGCCTCCACCTAAAGTCGCTAATTAGCTTAGCTCAAACACTGGAAGTGTATAGGTAGTGTTAGCCTGCCTCCACCTAAAGTCGCTAATTAGCTTAGCTCAAACACTGGAAGTGTATAGGTAGTGTTAGCCTGCCTCCACCTAAAGTCGCTAATTAGCTTAGCTCAAACACTAGAAGTGTATAGGTAGTGTTAGCCTGCCTCCACCTAAAGTCGCTAATTAGCTTAGCTCAAACACTGGAAGTGTATAGGCAGTGTTAGCCTGCCTCTACCTAAAGTCGCTAATTAGCTTAGCTCAAACACTGGAAGTGTATGGGTAGTGTTAGCCTGCCTCCACCTAAAGTCGCTAATTAGCTTAGCTCAAACACTGGAAGTGTAGTGTTAGCCTGCCTCCACCTAAAGTCGCTAATTAGCTTAGCTCAAACACTGGAAGTGTATGGGTAGTGTTAGCCTGCCTCCTACCCGAGCTGAGATCAGCAGTCAGAAGCTGATTTCATTTTAGCTCTAAACTCTGTAAATATATCACTTTATCTACATTTCAAACATGTTTAGGTGAGAAAGTAGCCGTTTAGATCAGCAGTGTGTCGTTAATTTGTCTAAATTCCAGCTGTTTACAATTTTGTTGGGACGAATTCGGCGCTACTCAAGCTAGCCGTTGTGACCAACGCACTTCCGGTTACTTTCACAAAATAAAACACCTGTTGCCCTTTACATACAGAAAACCATGACGATAGAATTTGTGCTTTTACTTTGAAGTAGGAAGCTAAGCTAGCCTCGATGTAGCTAGCTTGAACCAAAACAAATCGTCTTTGCTTGAACCCTCCGTTTTGACCGATTTGGTCCCGTTAGCGGCATTTGACCGCTCAAGATGCCTTACCGGAGAGTTTTGTCAGCTCTGAGACGAAGATCGGCCCGCCGGTTTCCCTTTAGAGTTGATGAAGAGTTTCTCTGATGACTTTAGGTGGAGGCAGGCTAACACTACCCATACACTTCCAGTGTTTGAGCTAAGCTAATTAGCGACTTTAGGTGGAGGCAGGCTAACACTACCTATACACTTCCAGTGTTTGAGCTAAGCTAATTACGGCGATACGGCTCTATCTCCCTTGTTACTGCACGCACAGTCGAAAGGATGCTGGTCTGCTGGTCATGGACCCGGGAGTGAGGAAAGACACGAAAACAAAAAAAAATGTTGGCGTATCCCTTTAAACTGTTGAATATGAGCCTTCACAGAGAAACTGACCTCTCTTTCCTCCCCCAGCTCGGCCAATCACAGCCACATGATGGCGCTGCTGCAGCAGCTGCTCTACAGCGAGTCTCTGTCTCTGTCCTGGAGGGACATCATCGTCCCCGTCGTCCGCCAGGTCGTCCAGACCGTTCGTCCCGACGTCCGCAACTGTGACGACGACATGGACATCAGACAGCTGGTCCACATCAAGAAGGTCAGAGCGCCGCCGCCTCGCTGTGATGTCATCTGTCAGGTGTAGAGTGATGTCATCCGTCAGGTGACTGTGACTAACGGTGCGTTCACACCAAACGCGATGGACGCGATGAACGCCACAACTTTCCATTAAAAGTCAATGTAAATGACGCGATCACACGCGATGGCGTTTCGGGCGATACGAGCGACGCGATGACGCGTCCATCGCATCAACGCGTCCATCGCTTGAAGTTGTCCATCGCTGTGCCGCGACATCCAATCAGTGTTGATATTCAACCACGTCACCGACACAGCTGCAGACACACATTTCAAAACATGGTGGAGAAGAAGATCACTGTGGCTGTAGCCTCTCACCAGACCCTCCTTCAGAGAACCTGTGGCTGTGTAAAAGAAACAAAACCCCGGGGCTGTGTGTGTTTTCCTCAGATCAATATTATACATCCATGGCCGTTTCCCAGAGCTTTACGACACGACCTCGTACTTTTACCGCGATTGTAATAAAAAAGATAATGCCTGCAGAGGGTCAGAGGACCTACAGCTTCCTCCTTGTGAATATTTCATATGTATTTATATTTATTAATATTTCTCAGCCGTGGTTGACGAGAGAAAGAAAATAGCGGGAGGTGGGTTGCATCATAGCGTGATGAAGCGATGGTGAAAAATGTGACAAATGTGTCAAGCGACACGATGCTCGCGTTACGGGCGATGGCATCGCGTCCATCACGTTTGGTGTGAACGCACCGTGACTGTGTCGTTGTTCTGCAGATCCCTGGAGGAAGGAAGTTTGACTCCGCTGTGGTGAACGGCTTCGTCTGCACCAAGAACATCGCTCACAAGAAGGTGAGACTGGTCCTGGTCCTGGTCCTGGTCCTGGTCCTGGTCCTGGTCCTGGTCCTGGTCCTGGTCCTGGTCCTGGTTCAGGTCCCGGTCCTGGTCCTGGTCCCGGTCCCGGTCCCGGTCCCGGTCCCGGTCCCGGTCCCGGTCCCGGTCCTGGTCCTGGTGTGTGTGTGTGTGTGTTGACGTTGTCTCCTGTGAACAGATGAACCCGTACATCAAGAACCCGAAGGTGCTGCTGCTGAAGTGCTCCATCGAGTACCTGTACCGGGAGGAGACCAAGTTCACCTGCATCGACCCCATCGTGCTGCAGGTCAGTCAGTCTGTCCGTCCGCCTCAGGCCACCGCCGCCGCCGCACGTCACCGTGGAGACGACGGCCGGAGCCGAAGAGACATAAATAAATCTGTTTCTCTACTTTTTCAGGAGCGAGAGTTCCTGAAGAACTACGTGCAGCGCATCGTGGACGTGCGTCCCACGCTGGTGCTGGTGGAGAAGACGGTGTCTCGCATCGCTCAGGACATGCTGCTGGAGCACGGCATCACGCTGGTCATCAACGTCAAGCCGGTAGAGAGCTGCACACTCTGAAGAATAACACACTCTGAAGAATAACACACTCTGAACAATAACACACTCTGAACAATAACACACTCTGAAGAATAACACACTCTGAACAATAACACACTCTGAAGAATAACACACTCTGAAGAATAACACACTCTGAACAATAACACACTCTGAACAATAACACACTCTGAACAATAACACACTCTGAACAATAACACACTCTGAACACACTCTGAACAATAACACACTCTGAAGAATAACACACTCTGAACAATAACACACTCTGAACAATAACACACTCTGAAGCTCTGAAGCTCTAAAGCTTTGAAGCTTTGAAGCTCCGAAGCTCTGAAGCTCTGAAGCTTTGAAGCTCTGAAGCTTTGAAGCTCTGAAGCTCTGAAGCTTTGAAGCTCCGAAGCTCTGAAGCTCTGAAGCTTTGAAGCTCTGAAGCTTTGAAGCTCTGAAGCTTTGAAGCTCTGAAGCTCTGAAGCTTTGAAGCTCCGAAGCTCCGAAGCTCCGAAGCTTTGAAGCTCTGAAGCTCTAAAGCTCTGAAGCTCTGAAGCTCTGAAGCTCTGAAGCTTTGAAGCTCCGAAGCTCTAAAGCTCTGAAGCTCTGAAGCTCTGAAGCTCTGAAGCTTTGAAGCTCCGAAGCTCTGAAGCTCTGAAGCTCTGAAGCTTTGAAGCTCTAAAGCTCTGAAGCTTTGAAGCTCTGAAGCTTTGAAGCTCTGAAGCTCTGAAGCTTTGAAGCTCCAAAGCTCTGAAGCTCTGAAGCTTTGAAGCTCTAAAGCTCTGAAGCTTTGAAGCTCCGAAGCTCTGAAGCTTTGAAGCTCCGAAGCTCTGAAGCTCTAAAGCTCTGAAGCTTTGAAGCTCTGAAGCTCTGAAGCTCTGGAGCTTTTAAAATCTGAAGCACTGGAGCTATGAAGCTCTAAAGCTTTGAAGCTCTGAAGCTTTGAAGCTCTGAAGCTTTGAAGCTCTGGAGCTCTGAAGCTCTAAATGAAACTGTACTTGTATTAATACTAAACGTAAAACTGATGAAAAGAAAGAAAGAAAGAAAGAAAGAAAGAAAGAAAGAAAGGTCACTAATAATAGATGAGTTGAGTTAAATTAATTTGAAGAAAAATTTCACTATAATTACTCAGAATTATATGTGACAAACTTGAATTGAACAACAACTAACATAATAAGTTAAAGCAGACACCTTGAATGATATTATCAGTGAGTTAATAGTTGATCATTATTAATTAGTAACAGCTGATCGTTGTTTCCTCTGTGTCTCTGCAGCAAGTCCTGGACCGAGTCAGCCGGATGACGCAGGGCGACCTGGTCATGTCCATGGACCAGCTGCTCACCAAACCTCGACTGGGGACCTGCCACAAGTTCTACATGCAGCCGTTCACGCTGCCCAACAGTAAGAAGCCCCGCCCCCCTCTGTCCTCTGACTCCGCCCCCCCCGTCACATTTATTTATTTTAATGTTTATTTAAAGGGATAGTAGCATTTTTTTAAAGTGTGGTTGTATGATCTACAAATAGCCCCTAAGTACTTTAATTGCAGTAGAAGACTCTCTGCACTCCTCCCGTTAGCAACGCCAGCCCATAATAGCCCTGCCCAGAGATTTACAACATACAGTGTTGTGAACAGACCCAAAGAAACGGCCTATTTTCACGGCCTAAAAGAGGTTTTACCTGAAAAAAAATACACAGTTCCATTGTTCGCTATAATATAATTTTTTCCAGCCCCTCAAAGTGCAGGAAAAACACAGTTTTTATTTGGACCTAACCAACTCACGTATCCCTCCGCCCAGGGTTAGCGCCGCCGATCAGCAGTTGGTTAGGTCCAAATAAAAACTGTGTTTTTCCTGCACTTTGAAGGGCTGGAAAAAATTATATTATAGTGAACAATGGAACTGTGTATTTTTTTTCAGGTAAAACCTCCTTTAGGCCGTGAAAATAGGTCGTTTCTTTGGGTCTGTTCACAACACTGTATGTTGTAAATCTCTGGGCAGGGCTATTATGGGCTGGCGTTGCTAATGGGAGGAGTGCAGAGTGTCTTCTACTGCAATTCAAGTACTTAGGGGCTATTTGTAGATCATACAACCACACTTTAAAAAAATGCTACTATCCCTTTAACAGAGAGACATGACATGACATCCTCAACCCCCCGTCTCTTTTCTCTGTTCTCTCTCTCCTGCAGACGAGGCGAAGACGCTGATGTTCTTCGAGGGCTGCCCCGCCCACCTGGGCTGCTCCATCAAGCTGCGCGGGGCGTCGGAGTACGAGCTGGCGCGCGTCAAGGAGATCATCATGCTGATGGTGTGCGTGGCCTACCACTCGCAGCTGGAGATCTCCTTCCTCATGGACGAGTTCGCCATGCCGCCCAGCCTGGCCCAGAGCGCCTCCTTCCCCTGCCTGCTGGACGCCGCCGCCGCCGCCGAGGACGACGACGACGACGAGGCGGATGCAGACGACCACACGGAGGAGAAGACGGAGCAGCAGCAGCAGGAGGAGGAAGACGCTCTGCCGTCTGAGGCCAAAGCTGCAGAGACCAGAGGTCGGTCGGAACGCGCTACATTGCGCTACAAGCATGTGTTTATTAGATTTTGTTTGCAATTTACAGCAAATCAAACAAGACATTCTCACAAGCAAGTCTACACTGCAAAAGTTCAAAATCTTACCAAGAATATTTGTCTTATTTCTAGTCAAAATAAATCTAATTATACCTAAAATAAGTATCATCACATTTTAAAAAGCAGCTTGTTTTTAGACACTTTTTAAATGTTTTTCAAGCAAATTTTCCACTTTAAAGAAGTAAAAAAAAATCTGATAGTGGAGCAAGTTTTTCTTTCTTATTACAAGCACAAAAAACTTGCTTTCACTGGCAGATTTTTCTACTTATTTCAAGTAAAAATGTGTTTGAAACAAGTGAAAATGATCTAAAAACAAGTTCATTTTTAGGTGATGAGTCTTATTTTAAGTGGAAAGAGATTAGTTTTGACTAGAAATGAGACAAATATTCTTGGAAAGATTTGGGGTTTTTGCAGTGTTTAGAGTATTATTAGTATTAGTATTAGTACACTGCAAAAACCCCAAATCTTTCCAAGAATATTTGTCTCATTTCTAGTCAAAACTAATCTCTTTCCACTTAAAATAAGACTCATCACCTAAAAATGAACTTGTTTTTAGATCATTTTCACTTGTTTCAAACACATTTTCACTTGAAATAAGTAGAAAAATCTGCCAGTGAAAGCAGGTTTGTTGTGCTTGTGATATATTGTGTCAGATTTTTCTACTTATTTTAAGTGAAAATCTGCTTGAAAGAAGTAAAAAGTGTCTAAAAACAAGCTGCTTTTTAATGTGATGAGTCTTATTTTAAGTAGAATGAGATTTGTTTTGACTAGAAATAAGACAAATATTCTTGGTAAGAGTTTGAGTTTTTGCAGTGTAGTAACTCTACTCTAACTTGAGTGAAACTCTTTGTCTCCTCTGGCAGAGACGGACGCTGCTCCTCAGGACGGACTCGACAACCCGTCGTCGTGCTCCGCTCCAGAGGAGGAGGAGGAGGAGGCGGTAACCACGGAGACGCTCACCTCCACGCCGTTCTCCAGCCCCCCCGCGCCGCCGCTCGCCGTGCCGCCGCCGTTCCTGCTGGACGACGACCAGGCGACGCTGTCGGACACGCTGGTCCAGGAGGCGCTGAAGGAGCAGGAGGAGCAGGAGGAGGAGGAGGAGGAGCAGGAGCAGGAGGACGGGGAGCGCTCCGAGACCTCGACCCCCCGGCTGTTCCGCGACCCGCTGCAGGACGACACGGGGATGTTCGTGGCGGAGCAGGTGGCGTCGAGCGACGACCGGCTGCAGTCGATCTCGGCCGTGTTCAAGCAGGAGCTGAAGGACATCATCCTCTGCATCTCGCCCTTCATCACCTTCAGGGAGCCCTTCCTGCTCACGCCGCCCGGCATGCACTGTCCCAGCAGGGACTACTTCCCCGAGCAGGTACCCACCAATCAATCAAGGACTTTTATTTGTCCCCAAGGGGGCGATTAAAGGGATAGTTCACCCAAAATTCAAATTTCCCTCATTATCTCCTCCCCCTCATGTGGACTAAGGGCTGGGAGAAGTTTCAGAGTCCTCCGTGGCTTCTCTGAGTTACAGGGGGTCTCGGCGTAGCAGTGCATGTCCATACACTGCAAAAACTCAAAATCTTACCAAGAATATTTGTCTTATTTCTAGTCAAAACAGATCTCATTCTACTTAAAATAAGACTCATCACATTAAAAAGTAGCTTACTTCTTTCAAACATATTTTCACTTGAAATAAGTAGAAAAATCTGCCAGTGAAAGCAAATTTTTCAAAAACTTCCTTTCACTGGCAGATTTTTCTACTTATTTCAAGTGAAAATTTGTTTGAAACAAGTGAAAATGATCTAAAAACAAATTCATTTTCTTATTTAAAGTGGAAAGAGATTAGTTTTGACTAGAAATTAGACATTTTTACAAGAAATTAAGACAAATATTCTTGGAAAGATTTCGAGTTTTTGCAGTGTATGACGGTTGCAAATGGATACCAACTGTCTTCGTAACAAAAAGACACACCAAAAAACATCCAAATAATAATTAATATAATAATAATAATTTCTCATGTTGGGGCTTCAATACAAGAGGGACATTACAGACGAGCACTATGGAGGTATTTGGATGTTTTTTGGTGTGTCTTTTTGGACGAAGAAAAGTGAGCTCCGTTCTCAACCGTCATAGGGCATCAGCAATACATAGTATTTGATTTGATTTATTTGTACAATTTAACAAGAAAGAAAAACAGCATAAAAACAGCAAACCAGATGTGCAGGTGAGATTAAAGAAACCCAGATGGGTTTATAAGAGAAATCTCACCTCATAAAAACAAAAAATAAGAGACCACAACAATAGACAAAACCTGGAAAATAACACACAGTTCCATTGTGTTAGTTATTAGTACTTTAATTGCAGTAGAAGACTCTCTGCACTCCTCCCGTTAGCAACGCCAGCCCATAATAGCCCTGCCCAGAGATTTACAACATACAGTGTTGTGAACAGACCCAAAGAAACGGCCTATTTTCACGGCCTAAAAGAGGTTTTACCTGGAAAATAATACACAGTTCCATTGTTCACTATAATATAATGTTTTCCAGCCCCTCAAAGTGCAGGAAAAACACAGTTTTTATTTGGACCTAACCAACTGCTGATCGGCGGGCGCTAACCCTGGGCGGAGGGATACGTGAGTTGGTTAGGTCCAAATAAAAACTGTGTTTTTCCTGCACTTTGAAGGGCTGGAAAAAATTATATTATAGCGAACAATGGAACTGTGTATTTTTTTTTTTCAGGTAAAACCTCTTTTAGGCCGTGAAAATAGGCCGTTTCTTTGGGTCTGTTCACAACACTGTATGTTGTAATCTCTGGGCAGGGCTATTATGGGCTGGCGTTGCTAACGGGAGGAGTGCAGAGAGTCTTCTACTGCAATTAAAGTACTTAGGGGCTATTTGGAGATCATACAACCCCACTTTAAAAAAATGCTACTATCCCTTTAAGGAACAGGATTCATTAAACGAATCACTATAACTATCTGGTTACTACATATAGGAGGATACATGACAGAATACTCTATGCCTATATACCACATATATATACACACATATAATCGACCTATCGTGTCCCCTCCGTCCCCGTCCTGCAGGTGTACCTGTCTCCTCTCCTCAACAAAGACTTCAAGGAGCTGGACGGACACAGGAAGCGTCAGCTGCTGAAGGACTCGGCCCCGTCCTCGTCCTCGCTGGGCGGCGCTCAGCCCAACGGCGTGGCGGCGGCGGCGCGGCCCGTTGCCGTGGCGCCGTGCCACGGTCTGACCAGCACGCGCATCGTGGAGCAGCTCAGCAGCTGCCAGGACCTCGCCAAGATGGTGGCCGACTACCGAGCTCAGGGGGGTCGAATCCGCCAGAGAGACGCTGCCGCTACCGCCGCCGTAGACATCTTCAGCTCCGCCCCCGCTAGCGCCAGCTCCAGCTCCAGCTCCAACGCCACGGCCGCCTTCAACGGACAGAGCAGAGGCCCGGTGAAGGCCGACAGCGAAGAGGAGAAACCAAGCAAACAGAACGACATGAGCTGGGCCCCCAAGGTCAGACAGGTCATCAATACAGCAGTTATTGTCATTACATCAGTCTGATCAATACGGAGCCCCAGATATGACATGCGGGGAAAAAAATACTAATTTGTGGCCATGAAATAGGTAGCCTATAATGTGTGCACGAAATACTAAAACTAATAATAGTATATTATTCCTGGACAGCCGGGGAAGCAAATCGAGCGCACCTTCTCAAACAGGAACAGTCACGCTGTCACACAATGGACAGGGAGAGTATGGTAGAGATTTATTTTAAGCTGGGAGTGAACTACAAAGACATTTTGAAATTGAAATTGGATTCATTATTACGGTGTAAATGTAATTTACCGCTCAACTCACTGCCTCTCATTTATTTCTAAAGACAGCTGCACATTGTTGAGCTCTGAAAGTGGCAGTGAAAGACACTTTTTTTAGTCGATTTCAAGCTGAAACTCTGAACACAATTGACCTCTAGCTAAGCCCCGCCCCCTCCACTCACTCGGACAAACAGTCAACATTGGGTGACAGTTGCTATGGCAACAGCTGTCACAGTAGGAGACATTTCACAGGAGGCAGTTGATGGTTTTTGGAGACAGAAAGATTAAATATCATGTTGAAGTCACCAAAACTTCACTTAGCTTTACTGCTATGGCTGTCGGTTGCCGTGAAACGCAGATAGCGACGTGCTAACTTCTGTTAGCCTGTCTATGGAGTTTTACATTATACGTTAGCATTAAGCTAGCGGACTTTATGCTTAGTTGTGATACTGGCTAACATCTAAACATCTCTGACAATATGTTGCCTCAAATACGTTGTAGACTTAACTTGCACACCGTTTGACCATTTTAAACTTAAAATGTCAAGAAAAAACATATAAAAACGAATGAAAACTGACTCACTGCAATGCATTTCAATGGACGTGGAAGCAGAGAATGTCCGAGTGTATGGGCTAGCTATGCGCACTGTGATTGGCTCATCGCGTTTGGGGGCGTGGCTTAGCCATAGGTCAATTGGGCCTGCGTCAGGTCTGCAGAATAAGTTAGCAAGAGGATCTAGCCAGGTTAAAGGAGACACCTTCGTGCCACGCATGTATGTATGTATTTTGTGCGCACGTTAATCTATATCTATTTCGAGGGAACAAATTAATATTTCGTGGCCACAAATCTTTTTTTTTTTTTCCCGCATGTCATATCTGGGGCTCCGTAGATCAATACATCAGTTATTATCATTATTTATCTTTCTCTGGTTTCAGCTTCTCTTCTTCTTTTCTCTGTTTTATTTCAAAGATTAGATTTATTAGATTATTAGATTAGATTTGTTTGCTGTATTGATCTGTGATCAGCTGTCATCATCATCAGTTATCAGTTATTGATCAGAGAACGGTTCAAACAGCTGATGGAGATTTATGATCATTTAAAATCCTAGATATTAAAATCAGTCTTAGTTTCTGTTGAGTTGATGTTTTTCCTCATTCTGACCTGATCTGAGTCTTTTCTGTTTGAGGAGAACAAAGTGTGCCTTTAATCTGAAAGCAACGTGACTCTGACTCTGTGGCTTTGACCTCTGACCTTCCTGTTGTTGTTGTGGTTGTCGTGGTAACAGCTGGACTGCCTGACCCCGGTCAACCACCAGAGGCTGTGTGTCCTGTTCAGCAGCTCCTCGGCTCAGTCCAACAACGCTCCCAACCCCTGTGTCAGCCCCTGGTCAGCCCTTCACTACTACTACACACTACTACACACTACTACTGTACACACTACACTACACACTACACATTACACACTACACACTACTACACTCTACACTACACTACACACTACACACTACACACTACACACTACACACTACACTACACACTACACTACCCCTCGGATGATCCTTCAATCTGTACCACTTCCATGACCCCTGGACAAAATGTAGACATCATTTACTCCCATAATATTAGTGATACATACAGTATAGGGCTGGGTCTTCTTGACTAAACATGAAAATCACTGTTGAGATCGGTTTCAACATGTTTAACCCCTTCCTGGCCAGTTGTTTTAGCTGCAAAAACACATGATTTCTATGGGGCTCTATGGGCTTTAGGGCTGGTGACAGTATTTTCTCATTTATTTTAGTGATAAAAAGAGATATCCAAAATCTCCTCTGTAAAAACTTCTGACTATAGTATGTCAACAAAATAAAACAAGAATTGTGAAAGTAGCTTTATCCATTGTTCAGATTTCAGTTCTGGAAATGAGTGCATATTTCATTAGATATTACCTCATTTACATATTTAAACATAAAACTTGACAAAACTTGTAATATAAAAAAATATTTGTCATAATTAATGTGAGTGATAAACTTGGGAAGTTTCATGGTGAAATCTGTTAGTTAATTTTTTTTACTTTAAAATACATTAAAAACCCATAGGCGGAGGTGGACATTAATTTTTGTCCACTTGAAGGGTCATGGATGTTGTTAAAATTCATTACGAGTCCAAAAATTAGACTTTCATTCTGAAACTCGGGACATCCAGAGTTTACCCAGAGATACACCTCCTCGCCAAAAACCAGCCCCCAGTGACCTTTCATTTGACCTGGGGGGGTTGGGAAAGTGTGAGAGGTGGACAAACATGTCCAGGGGTAACACGAGGAAACACTACACTACACTACACTGCAAAAACTCAAAATCTTACTAAGAATATTTGTCTTATTTCCAGTCAAAAATGTCATTTCTAGTCAAAACAAATCTCATTCTACTTAAAATAAGACTCATCACATAAAAAGTAGCTTGTTTTTAGACACTTTTTACTTCTTTCAAGCAGATTTTCACTTGAAATAAGTAGAAAAATCTGATAGTGGAGCAAGTTTTTCTTTCTTATTACAAGCACAAAAAACTTGCTTTCACTGGCAGATTTTTCTACTTATTTCAAGTGAAAATGTGTTTGAAACAAGTGAAAATTATTTAAAAACAAGTTCATTTTTAGGTGATGAGTCTTATTCTAAGCAGAAAGAGTTTAGTTTTGACTAGAAATGAGACATTTTGACAAGAAATAAGACAAATATTCTTGGAAAGACTTTGAGTTTTTGCAGTGTACACACGTTGTTGATGTTGTTGTTGTTGTTGTAGAGCGTTGCGTCACGTCTGTTCTCCTCCTCAGGATCGTCACCATGGAGTTCTACGGGAAGAACGACCTGTCGCTGGGCGTCTTCCTGGAGAGATACTGCTTCAGGTGGGTCCAGATGTTACAGCTGCAACTTACTGTATAGATATATATATATTTTTTTATAATTCAACGAATCATGTCAAGCACAACTGTATAGATTTATATTTTTATATTTAAATGAATCATGGTAAAGCAGAAGTAAGCGATCCGGTCGTTTTGGCTAATGCTGCGTTCCAGGCAGGCTTTTGAAATCGTAAATTACAGCTTCAGGTCACAACTTACGACTTTGTAGCGTTCCAGGCAACCCACTCGTGTTTCTCCGACCTGTTTTACCTGTGAAAGTCACTATAACGGCCACTCGTAACTTCTGACCCGTGAACTCGTACCAGATCGAACTGGTACGACTTAACAGGTCGGAAAAACACGAGTTACAGGTTGTCATTGGATAAAGGTTGTAGGATACGAGAAAAGTTTTCTCCTGGGCTCAGAGCAGAGCAGAGTGACTGACAGACCCGTGTTTCAGACCAAACACTCTATGTAAGTGATTGCTGTCGGAAGATACAACTATTTAAGACTTATATTAACACAAATATATCACTTGCTTCTGCTTTAATTCCAGCTATATAGATTATATATAGAATCATGTCCAACCCTGTAACTATGTAAATGTACTTTTCCTGTTATCTACTGGTCCTCCGTCTTCTTGGACTTTTTATGTTAATTGTTGTATTGTTTTGGGGACTACGGGTCTAATTTAGCTCATGTGCTAAATCCGGTGTATTTACTGTGGGTACTCTAGCACTCACTCACCAAATAAACAAATAAAGTAAAGTAAAGCTGTGATGACATTATGACTCTCAGTCAGCTGCTCAGCCGTCTTCATCAGTGTGTATCTCTGTGTGTGTGTGTGTGTGTGTGCGTGCGTGTGTGTGTGTGCAGGCCGTCCTACCAGTGTCCCAGCATGTACTGTGAGACTCCCATGGTGCACCACATCCGGCGCTTCGTGCACGGCAGCGGCTGCGTCCAGATCGTGCTGAAGGAGCTGGACTCTCCGGTGCCGGGATACCAGCACACCATCCTCAACTACTCCTGGTGCCGCATCTGCAAACAGGTCGGACAACAACACTGATGATGATGATGATGATGATGCACTGCAAAAACTCAAACTCTTACCAAGAACATCTGTCTTAGGGCGCATTCACACTGTCCTCCTTTGGTCCGCTTTAAACGGACCAGAGTTCGTTTGCTCGGATAGTCCGGTTCGTTTGGGCAGGTGTGAAAGCTCATACGAACTCTGGTGCGGATCAAACAAACGAACTCTGGTCCGCTTGAAAACGGGGGTCTCGGTCCGTTTGCAAGTGAACCCTGGTTCGGTTCGTATGCAGTGTGAAAGCTCAGCGGACTAAACACCATAGGCGGCCTTACCTATGTTTCAACCGTTATCATACACACACACAGGCCTTCATCCACCACACACACAAACAGCTCTGTCCACCGTGCGGTCACACACTCGACCCCTGATCCGCTCTACAACCACTGATGCGCGTGTCATGCCACACCGCGACTGTAGCCTACTAATCGCTCCTATTTAACAATAGGCAGGAAATATCAATAACAACGTAGGCTATTACCTTAGAAAACGGCCCGCAAACTATCAATAGACCCTCGTTTTCCTTCTCCCAGTATTATTCCTTTTCTCTTAGTGTTTCTAATGTCCTTGTGTTTTTCCTGCTTTCCTCCTGACGTGCGCCCAGTTGCGTAACCTGATGATTGACGTCTGTCAATCACTTTCCTCCTCTTTTCTTTTTTTCCTCGGGTTAAAATGCCTCCAAACAGACGATCTATGAGTACGTCCTAACTTAACAGAGAAATAAAACACAGCGAGAGCACAGCTAAAATGTGATATTATTGGCAGCTTATTTACAGATTTTACTAATGGAGGAGACAGCTGTCTGTCTGCTGCTCCAGCACCGCAGCACCGACAGGATCAGCACCTGTACGTCTGTCTGTCCGCATGTCTCGTCCTTTCCTTGTCCGTGGTCGTGGTGCTGAAATAACGCGGAGCACTTTGCTCTCATTACTTTTGTTGCCAATTTAAATTCAGAATATTGTTAAAGCCTGTAGTTTGTCTGAAAATGTACATAATGATTTTGCTTTTTGATGAAAACCAACTTCAGTCCTCGTTTTTTCTGCGAAGTCTGGTTTCTTGCCCTGATAGTGATTTTAACACTCAATGTGTTGTGCGTACCTGGGATGCATGGATAGTGCGTTTACTGCGTCCTTTCAGGGTTTAAAGCATCAGCGACACATGGGCACATGGCTGGAAAATCATTTGATGTTTAACAGGGCAGGGCCTCATATGAAATATTGAAACGGGCCCCCAGCTGTCTAAGGCCGCCACTGCTAAACACATACGTAATGCATAGGTTATTTTATTGTTAGGTTACATATCTTGTCCGCCGTCTGTGTAGCAACAACGCCAACAACTCGACATCTCTCATCAGTCTCCGTCTTTTCCTCTGGTACCGTTTCTCCGTCCTCAGTGCAGTAGTAAGAGCGAAATGCGCTCTGCTTCGCTGCCTTACATGGTGGTCGTACAGCACGGCTTGCTGAGCCAAGTGCAGTTGGTACATAAAAAAAAGAAACAACATCCCCCAAACAGCCAACTTCACATGCTGCTCCATGTTTACTGTTACCCAGCAGGTCTGTCAGTCGCGAGCGGAGTGACGTCGACTTTTGACGCTCAGAATGTTTGGTGCGCTTGGGGCGCAAGTTTGGTGCGGTTCAGAAGTTGCAGTGTGAACGCGGAACCGAACCAAGTGATAATGCAACAAAACTGTTGCAACTTTCAGCCCCCCAAGCGAACTCGAGTCCACTTGGTTAGGTGTGAAAGCAACCTAATTTCTAGTCAAAACTAATCTCATTCTACTTAAAATAAGACTCATCACATTAAAAAGCAGCTTGTTTTTAGACACTTTTCACTTATTTCAAGTCTATTTTCACTTGAAATAAGTAGAAAAATCTTATTACAAGCACAAAAAGATTTGCTTTCACTGGCAGATTTTTCTACTTATTTCAAGTAAAAATTAGTTTGAAACAAGTGAAAATGATCTAAAAATAAGATTATTTCTAGGTGATGAGTCTTTAAGTGGAAAGAGGTTAGTATTGAGTAGAAATGAGACATTTTGACAAGAAATAAGACAAATATTCTTGGAAAGATTTGGGGTTTTTGCAGTGTGATGCTCCTGCTTCTTCTTCTCGTATTCGAAACCGTATACTATACTGCTAGTTAGGGGTGGGAGAAAAAATCGATTCACATAAATATCGCAATATCTTTTTTGACGATTTTTAAATCGATTTTTTTTTTACAAAATATTGTGCAATGTGCATTTGTTCGCCTTTTTTACATACAGAGAGTCCAGGTTTTGAAAAGGGTTTAAGTTCACTTTATAATGGAGTATGTTCATTTATAGGCTCCTACAGTATTTGTGTGCAGATAAATGTTAAAAATGCTAAAGACTAAAAATCGAGAGAATCGGCAATATCGTAGAATCACAATTTAAATCCAATTGCCATCCAAAAAAATCGTAGAAGAATCGAATCGGAAGAAAAGCATATCGTCCTGATTTGGCCAAAATGCAGTATGTGAAAAATTCCCGGATGTCGTACTGATTCGGGAAATATCTCCAGTATCTGACCAGTCTACATTGTGTACTGTATCCCACAATGCAATGCTCCCCTGACGTCTAACCGTAACCAAAGACGGTAGTGTAGCCGTGTACCGTAACTATAGTTTAATAAAATAAAACTTAATGCAGACTGATGTGTTCATTGTAAAACAGGTGATTTCTGTCCGTACAGACAGATCCCCGAGGCAGCGCTGCTCTTCTGTCCAATACATACAGGAAGCTTCACTTTACATTTAAACAAACTAATGCTACTGATACAGCTGTTAGATTTCATCACTGAGACCAACATTTATCTCCTAAAAATAATTTAACCAGCCGGTGGTAAACCTCTAAAAACCTGCGGGTAAGTTAATTAGTGATGGTTTTCTCCCCCGGGATGACGACGGAGGTTGGCCGGCCGAGCAGCTCTGCAGACCGGCTGCTGTCTCTGTGATGTCACTTCTCTGAAAAACATCGGAGCAAACTTCTAAACATCCGTCGTTTGGATAAACTGGCCGTAGATTTGGGATCTAAACAGTTACTTTCTCACGTGAAAAAATATTAAAACTTAATAAAGTTACATAATAACAGCGCTAGAGCGGGAAATAAAACAGCTTTTAGCCAGTTTTACAGCTACCGCTACCGGTTGCCGTGAATTGCATTCTGGGAAACTTGTATACTACATACTGCGGTGTGAACAGTGTTGGTCTGCTGAAGTAGCAGACTGAATCCTACATTCAGTATACAGTATACAGTACATACTAACGCAGTATGTAGTAGGCAGTACGGTACACTGCAACGACTCAAACTCTTTCCTAGAATATTTGTCTTATTTCTGGTCAAAACAAATCTCATTCTACTTAAAATAAGACTCATCACATTAAAAAGTAGCTTGTTTTTAGACACTTTTTACTTCTTTAAAGCAGATTTTCACTTGAAATAAGTAGAAAAATCTGATAGTGGAGCAAGTTTTTCTTTCTTATTACAAGCACAAAAAAAAACTTGCTTTCACTGGCGGATTTTTCTACTTATTTCAAGTGAAAATTAGTTTGAAACAAGTGAAAATGATCTAAAAACAAGTTCATTTTTAGGTGATGAGTCTTATTTTAAGTGGAAAGAGATTAGTTTAGACTAGAAATGAGACATTTTGACAAGAAATAAGACAAATATTCTAGGAAAGATGTAGAGTTTTTGCAGTGCAGGATGTGGTTTCGAAGACAGCCCTTCTCTTTTTCTTCTTCTTCTTTCTGCTCTTCTACACCTCTGTCTGTCGTCTAAACTCCGTTAACTCTCCCTCGTCTCCCTCGTTGCCTAGGTGACGCCGGTCGTGCCTCTGTCCAACGACTCCTGGTCCATGTCCTTCGCCAAATACCTGGAGCTGCGTTTCTACGGCCACCAGTACACGAGGCGGGCCAACGCCGAGCCCTGCGGCCACTCCATGCACAAAGACTACCACCAGTACTTCTCCTACAACCAGATGGTGGCGTCCTTCAGGTCGGTCCACGGCTCACATACATTCACTGTTGCTCATTTGGGATTTATTCTTCTTTTTTATTCACATCAAAGTGTCAGTAAAACAAGACAAACAGAGAAAATATTGAATTAGGGATGTCACGATTATACATTTTCTTTTTTTCTTTTTTTTTTGCAATTTTAGTGATTTATTTGTACAATAGGAATTGCACCGTACAAATTCCCAAGCTCAGATGTAAAGGCAAGAACATAAGAGCATCTATTCTGCCTGACCTGAACATCCCTCAAAACCTCAATGTGAGCTTAGACTGAAACATTTATGCCCAGAAAAAAGTAAATAAAGCATCTACCTGCTGAACAAATAAACATTTTCAGGGCTAGAAGACACCCTTCCCAACTAAGTGCCAAAGCATACTGAAAATACTGAAATAAAAATAAAAAATGATTATAGATTTTCTTGGTACGACTATTGTCAGAGAAATAATCACGGTATTACGATTATCACGATTATTATAGCATCGATTAATTTCACAACACTCTGAATGTGTAAAATCAAATATAGTCTAAAAAATTGCAATGCTAATTATTTAAACAAACATTAATATAATAAAGGACCAGTTATATTCCCCAGGGGAAGTGTTTGAATTATTCAAGTCATTAATTGTCATCTATACCAATTGTTTAAGTTTATTTTAATCGTTTTTTTTTTGTTTTTATTTTAGTTACAAATGACATGCAAACTTTTAAATTCCTACCAATTCAGTGTTACATCAGGTAAATGGACCAGTATCGGTGCATTTACCTTCACTTTGGTGCCACATCTGTCGAGATGGTTCTGACATAATCATTTTTGGAAAGTGACGGTATTTAGGAATCTTTGCGATAAATTAATTGTGAAAACAAGTAATGGTGACATCCCTATATTGAATATAGAAATGAGAATAAAATCAGAATGACTCCACATCAACAGAAGGATCATAAATATATATAAATATAAATCTGTTTCCCTCTCAGCTACACGTCGGTGCGGCTGCTGGAGATCTGTCTTCCTCGTCCCAAGATCTTCATCAGGAACCTGGGACCGTCCAAAACCAACCTGCAGCAGGACGTGAAGGACTTCTCTCTGAAGTGAGACACAATACAATAACATACAATACAATACAATACAATACAATACAATAACATACAATACAGTACAATACAATACAACACAATACAATACAATACAATACAATACAATAGAACTTTATTTATCCCTAAGAGCAATTCAGTTTTGCAGCCACCATTATTACCACATATAATATTCATTCATTCAACACATTCATTAATTAGTTAAAAGTCAAGCCCCAAAACAGAAACAGCATAAATGATCATAATATACTAAAAATGAATAAAAAAAAGTTTAATGAGTAAGTATTTAGTAGTTTTTAGAGTAGTATTCAGAGTCCTCCGTGGCTTCTCTGAGTTACAGCGGGGGACCATGCAGCAGTATTTGTCCATATAACGGTTGAGAACGGAGCTCACTTTTCTTCATCCAAAAAGACACACCAAAAAACATCCAAATACCTCCATGCTGCTCGTCTGTAATGTCCCTCTTGTATTGAAGCCCCGACATGAGAAATAGTTCAAAATCGTGCAAGATTTGCACTGACACAGGCAGAGCAGTGAACTGAGACACTGGGAGCTTCCGCTACAAACAAGCTTAAAATATAGACTTATTTAATTTTTTTCGGAACAATTTCTCATGTCGGGGCTTCAATACAAGACGGACATTACAGACGAGCAGCATGGAGGTATGTGGATGTTTTTTGGTGTGTCTTTTTGTTACGAAGACAGTTGGTATCCATTTGCAACCGCAAACCGAACTATTCCTTTAAGGGAGCAGTCATCAAGAAAAACATGCCATCATAGAAAAAGAAAACTAATTCAGAAAGGTGATTGGTTTTCTTGTCCAGGTTTAAAAACCTAATGGCACAGGGGAAAAAAGACTTGGACAGGTGGTTTGTTCTGTTCCACCTGACCTGACCTGACCTCTGACCTCTGTCCTCTGTGGTTGCCCAGGGTGACGCAGGTTTACCTGGCCATCGACGACCGGCTGACGTCGCTGAAGACCGACACCTTCAGTAAGACCAGAGAGGAGAAGATGGAGGACCTGTTCGCTCAGAAGGACGTAGGTTCTCCTGCTCCTCCTCCGCTCTGACGCTGCCTTAGACCTGGACTACACCTATATGAATATGTTTTTAAGCGGATATTTTCGTCTTCGTTTAAAAAAAAAAAAATGTCCACACCACAGAAATATCTCTGTCCATACGAAGAGGCAAAACTGAAAACGATCTCCTCTGAAGCCTGAAATGCCACGCCGCCCGGCCGATAGGTGGCGATTAGCAACATGTAAAATACCACAGCAGAAGAACGTTATGAGCGCAGTCAAATGCATAGACATATACTGTATGTCTATGGTTAAATGGTCCAGAAGAAGCAGTCTGTACTGTCATGCATGCACGCTTTTCTCTCTCTCTCTCTCTCTCTCTCTCTCTGTGTGTGTGTGTAAACGACAATAATGGAGAAGCAGTGCTATGTGGACATTAATGAACGGCAAAAAATCTATTTGTGGTGGATGTAATTCATCAAGAATAAATGAATGAATTGGAAACACAGCTAAAAGTGCAAAGCACAGACAGCCCGGTACATGTGGACTAGTGATGCGCGGGCCGGGTTTTTTTCCAACCCGCGGGTCCCGCATCTATGAAGTATTTTGACCCGCCCCAGCCCGCCCCGCACTACCGCATCTATTTTCACAACCCGCCCCGACCCGCCCCGCTGCTATTAAACGTCAGACAGCGGCCTTTTTTACTTTGAAAGGGCAGACAGAGGTGCTGTGTTGCCGGTAGCTTGTCAGTGTGGACTGTGGAGCTCATGAGGAGCGGGAGAGTCACAGTGCAGCGTGCAGCAGCCGCGGTGGCCGCCGCCTCTCGTCCTCCCCAGTCCCTGCTCTCAGTGAAACCAGCCCCGCTCTGCTGATGCGCCCAGCCGCCGTCTCATCTGGTTCCCTCACACCTCCGCCGGCTTTCCCGTCAACATCAGCGCGGCCCTGATAACACACTCTGAACTTCATCGTCAGTTTTTTTAATGACCCGCACCGCAAATAAAGTAAAGATTTCTTGACCCGCACCGCCCCGCCCGGCGGGCTGACCCGCGGGTCCTGCGGGCTACGGGTCAGCCCGCGCATCACTAATGTGGACCATTGTTGTTGACAACCGCATGTGTGAACGGCTTGTCGCTAGGTGCTTGACGTCATCGTATCAACACCAGCTCCGTTTAACATCGCTACACGGATCCACTCAATCGGATATTTTTTTATTTTTTTATTTTATTATTTATATCTCCGTTTATGTGGGTGAAATCGCCGTGTTGGTGTGGTTAAGAGGCCCAATTGGACAGAAAAATGTACGTTTAGATATATATCGTATTGTGTAGTCCAGGCCTTACTGCACAGACGGGGTTAGACACTCAGCATGTGTGTGTGTGTGTCTGTCTGTGTGTGTGTGTGTGTGTGTGTGTGTGTGTGTGTGTGTGTGTGTGTGTGTGTGTGTGTGTGTCTCTCTCTCTGTGTGTGTAGATGGAGGAGGCGGAGCTGCGTAGCTGGGTGGAGAAGCTGACTGCGCGGCTGCAGGCCTGCGGCGTGGACTCTCCCCAGCAGCTGCAGCTGGTTCTGGAGTCTCTGGTGATGAAGAAACAGGGTCTGTGTGAGATGCTGCAGTTCTGGAACGCCAGGTGAGGAACCACGTCACATGACACATGATGTCACACACCTGACCAGGAAGTCACAGTCGAGTCTCATATCTGTTCACTGCAAAAATTCAAAATCTTACCAAGAATATTAGTCTCATTTCTAGTCAAAACAATCTCATTCTACTTAAAATAAGACTCATCACATTTAAAAAGTAGCTTGTTTTTAGACACTTTTTACTTCTTTCAAGCAGATTTTCACTTGAAATAAGTAGAAAAATCTGATAGTGGATCAAGTTTTTCTTTCTTATTACAAGCACTAAAAACTTCCTTTCACTGGCAGATTTTTCTACTTATTTCAATTGAAAATTTGTTTGAAACAAGTGAAAATGATCTAAAAACAAGTTAATTTTTAGGCGATGAGTCTTATTTTAAGTGGAAAGAGATTAGTTTTGACTAAAATTGAGACATTTTGACAAGAAATAAGACAAATATTCTTGTAAAGATGTAGAGTTTTTGCAGTGTTAAGGTCAACGCCTATCAAACATGCCTCTTCATCCATATGTTTATTAACAGGACACAAGATCTGCCTATTACTTTTCATCATTGCTTTATTCCGACTACAGATAATATTCATTTCTATCAGACAAGGCTATTGCAGGCTAACGCAGCACTAGCACGTCACATGACACATGATGTCACACACCTGACCAGGAAGTCACAGTAACCCATGGTAACCTGCCCCCCCCCCCCCCTCAGGCTGCAGGACCTGTTCCAGCAGGAGAAAGGCAGGAAGCGTCTGTCTGTTCCCCCGAGTCCAGGACGACACCGACAGACCACCGAGGAAACCAAGGTCAGTGACCTCTGACCCCTGACCCCTCGATTACCTTTGACCTCTGACCCCCAGGGCTCCACACTGACCTCTGACCCCTCACTGACCTTTGACCTCTGACTCACCTGTATGTGTTGTTTTAATCCTGTTGTTAATATGATTAATCCGACAGAGCGGTCTGGAGTCGTCCCCCCGCAACCCGTCACCCGTCGTACAGAACGGAGAGAAAGGTGAGTCACCGGACTGTAGGTAATCTGATTACTGTAGGTAATCTGATTACAGTTAATATGACTGTTGTAATCTGACTGTAGGTAATATGATTATAGTTAATCTGACTGTAGGTAATATGGTTATAGATAATCTGACTGTAGGTAATCTGATTACTGTAGGTAATCTGATTACAGTTAATATGACTGTTGTAATCTGACTGTAGGTAATATGATTATAGTTAATCTGACTGTAGGTAATCTGGTTATAGATAATCTGACTGTAGGTAATCTGGTTATAGATAATCTGACTGTAGGTAATCTGATTACTGTAGGTAATCTGATTACAGTTAATATGACTGTTGTAATCTGACTGTAGGTAATATGATTATAGTTAATCTGACTGTAGGTAATATGGTTATAGATAATCTGACTGTAGGTAATCTGATTACTGTAGGTAATCTGATTACAGTTAATATGACTGTTGTAATCTGACTGTAGGTAATATGATTATAGTTAATCTGACTGTAGGTAATCTGGTTATAGATAATCTGACTGTAGGTAATCTGGTTATAGATAATCTGACTGTAGGTAATCTGATTACTGTAGGTAATCTGATTACAGTTAATATGACTGTTGTAATCTGACTGTAGGTAATATGATTATAGTTAATCTGACTGTAGGTAATCTGGTTATAGATAATCTGACTGTAGGTAATCTGGTTATAGATAATCTGACTGTAGGTAATCTGATTACTGTAGGTAATCTGATTACAGTTAATATGACTGTTGTAATCTGACTGTAGGTAATATGATTATAGTTAATCTGACTGTAGGTAATATGGTTATAGATAATCTGACTGTAGGTAATCTGATTACTGTAGGTAATCTGATTACAGTTAATATGACTGTTGTAATCTGACTGTAGGTAATATGATTATAGTTAATCTGACTGTAGGTAATCTGGTTATAGATAATCTGACTGTAGGTAATCTGGTTATAGATAATCTGACTGTAGGTAATCTGATTACTGTAGGTAATCTGATTACAGTTAATATGACTGTTGTAATCTGACTGTAGGTAATATGATTATAGTTAATCTGACTGTAGGTAATATGGTTATAGATAATCTGACTGTAGGTAATCTGATTACTGTAGGTAATCTGATTACAGTTAATATGACTGTTGTAATCTGACTGTAGGTAATATGATTATAGTTAATCTGACTGTAGGTAATCTGGTTATAGATAATCTGACTGTAGGTAATCTGGTTATAGATAATCTGACTGTAGGTAATCTGGTTATAGATAATCTGACTGTAGGTAATCTGGTTATAGATAATCTGATTACTGTAGGTAATCTGATTACAGTTAATATGACTGTTGTAATCTGACTGTAGGTAATCTGGTTATAGTTAATCTGACTGTAGGTAATATGATTATAGTTAATCTGACTGTAGGTAATCTGACTGTTGGTAATCTGATTATAGTTAATCTGACTGTAGGTAATCTGATTACTGTAGGTAATCTGGTTTTAGGTAATCTAATTGTTGTTAATCTGACAGTAGGTAATCTGTTTATAGGTAATCTGACTGTAGGTAATCTGATTACAGTTAATCTGACTGTAGGTAATCTGATTATAGTTAATCTGACTGTAGGTAATCTGATTACTGTAGGTAATCTAATTGTTGTTAATCTGACTGTAGGTAATCTGTTTATAGGTAATGTGACTGTAGGTAATCTGATTATAGATAATCTGACTGTAGGTAATCTGATTATAGTTAATCTGATTGTAGGTAATCTGATTACTGTAGGTAATCTGGTTTTAGGTAATCTGACTGTAGGTAATCTGATTATAGATAATATGGTTATAGATAATCTGACTGTAGGTAATCTGACTGTAAGTAATCTGACTGTAGGTAATCTGGTTATAGTTAATCTGACTGTAGGTAATATGATTATAGATAATCTGACTGTAGGTAATCTGTTTATAGGTAATCTGACTGTAGGTAATCTGATTATAGATAATCTGATTGTAGGTAATCTGATTACTGTAGGTAATCTGGTTTTAGGTAATCTGACTGTAAGTAATCTGGTTACAGATACAGGTCTGGTTTTAGATAATCTAATTATAGTTAATCTGACTAAGGAAGTATGTTGTTAATCTAACTGTAGGTAACCTGATAATTCATTTGACTGTCAATAATCTGATTATAGATAATCTGACTTTAGATAATCTAATTATAGTTTATCCAGCGTCTGATTGTTGTTAATCTGATTGTAGATCACTTGACTCTAGTAAACCCTACTGCAGTAAATCTGATATCAGATAAACTATTGTTAATCTGACTATAGATAATCTGATTACAGATAATTTGAATATAGATAATTATAAATTATCTGATTAAAGTCAATCTGACTGTAAATGAACAGATAATTTAATATAGATAATCTGACTGTAGATAATCTGACTATTGTTAATCTGGTTATAGATATTCTATACTGTAGATAATCTGACTATGTGTAATGTTATTATGGTCTGTTCTCTGACAGAGGACCGTCACCTCAGCGCGATGCCGTCGGCCTCCTCGTCCTCGCTGCTGCTGCCGTCGCCGGGGGAACCAGGAGCTGAGCCGGTCACACCGGTCCCCTCCTTCACCGAGCAGGACTCAGTCAGCCTCCCCGAGGGTACACAACCACACACACACACACACACACACACACAGAGAGACACACACACACACACACAGAGAGAGACACACACACACAGAGAGACACACACACACAGAGAGACACACACACACACACACACACACAGAGACACACACAGAGAGACACACACACACACACACAGGGTGCGATTTGCCGGGGGGGGATGGTAGGGATGTCCCCCCGCTCTGGTCAGTAATATCCTACTCTAGATCAGGTCTACATCATTTGAACCGTGAGCCTCTCATCCCCCCTCCAGCAGCGCACAGCGTCTCCCAGACCGTCATGCAGCCCAGGCTACTGTCAAAAAAGAAAAAAAAAAGGCGAGTCTGGAGATGCCGGTTGCACTGGGTCGGGTCTGTCTCCAGGTTTGAGCAAATAAAAGCCGGTCTGAAGCCGGGTCTGTTTCTATCCACCACTTTATTTTCCCATGATCCATTGCGTCACACCACAACGGAAGTCGGTTTTCAACCCCGTAGTAGCATTCTAGCGAGCGGCTAACTGGTAGCGTTAGCCACCGGTGTAGGCACCAAATGTGGGGGCTCCGGGCTGCCAAAACCGCCCTGACTAATATGATGTTTGTTAAGGCTATAAAACAAATTACCGAACAAACACCACCACTTCTGTGTGCACACCTCTGCAACTAGTCATGGCTATCGTAGCCGTTAGCTTAGCTGCTGCTGACAGCTAACAGCAGCAGCTAAGCTAACAGCAGGACGTCAGCTGTTAAAACCCTCCCGTTGTCGGACACAACATGAAACTACTCCAGTTAGCTCAGTCATGTTGTTACAAAGATATCCGCTGGAAAAAATATTTTTTTCATGGGCTGTTTAGTGTTTATTGAGTTATTTAAGACACTGCTAACGGCTAACGGTTAGCCCAGCTAACGTTAATCTAAAATGTAATGAATGGAGTGTCATGGCGACACCCAGCGTCGTTCTCCGGAAAGTGGTGGATAGGCCTACGTATATGTTTGGGTGCAACAAAGTCACTGTTAACAAAATCAACATCTAATCTGTCCCTTCAAAATAAAGTTAGTGACGTGTCTGTTTGGAGCAGCTGCTGACAGATGTGCAGCTGCAGTGACAGTTTCCTCATCAGCCACCATCCCATCCTTCCTCGGGACAAAGTCTCTTGGACATATATTAGCTATATTCTGTGTTTTTCTTCTCTCTAACCGTCTCATTTCAGTTTTTGTCGGTTGGCAATCATCTGCTGCACCCGCTGTTTCTCTCTGGCGCTCACTCACTCACTCACTCACTCACTCACTCACTCACTCACTCACTCACTCACTCACTCACTCACTCTCGATGCGCATATAAATGTTATAAACAAAATAAAAAGGAAAAAAACACAGATGCGCAAATTGAAATGACCTGTAGTTTATTCAATGACCACAGCTGATCACAGATCACACCCCCCAAACTATCCCCCCTCTGTTTTTTTCACAAATCGCACCCTGCACACACACACACACACACACACACACACCTGCCTGCCTACCTGTGCTGTATGAAGACGTGTGTGTGTGTCTGTGTGTGTGTGTCTCTCTGTGTGTGTGTAGACGTGTTTGACGGACACCTGCTGGGCTCCACCGACAGCCAGGTGAAGGAGAAGTCGACCATGAAGGCCATCCTCGCCAACTTCCTGCCCGGCAACAGCTACAACCCCATCCCCGTCCCGTTGTGAGTCCATGACAACACACACAACACACACACTACACACACACACACACACACTCCCCAACCTTAGGGGTTGCACAGACTAGTCGACTAATAGACTAGTCCCTAATTGATTTAAAGGGACAACGAGGAGTTTCTCCAGCGGCAGAACGAAAAATTCCGCGACAATAAAAAAGTCTCATATTAATGTGGATGAATCTACGCACTGCAAAAACTCTACATCTTTCCAAGAATATTTGTCTTATTTCTTGTCAAAATGTCTCATTTCTAGTCAAAACTAATCTCTTTTCACTTTAAATAAGACTCATCACCTAAAAATCAACTTGTTTTTAGATCATTTTCACTTGTTTCAAACTAATTTTCACTTGAAATAAGTAGAAAAATCTGCCAGTGAAAGCAGGTTTTTTTGTGTTTGTAAAAAGAAAGAAAAACTTGCTCCACTGTTAGATTTTTCTACTTATTTCAAGTGAAAATTTGCTTAAAAAAGTAAAAAGTGTCTAAAAACAAGCTACTTTTTAATGTGATATTTTTTATTTTAAGTATAATTAGATTTATTTTGACTAGAAATTATATTTTGACTAGAAATAAGACAAATATTCTTGGTAAGATTTTGAATTTTTGCAGTGCGTCACCACTTGTTAATGGTCCATTTTAGATAAATATCAGGTTTTGTCTCTATGGTTATTTTGTTATTATTAGTGGTGGTGGAAATGCTGGGCGAGCCGACCAGCGTTTCTTTACTTTCGGTTTCACGGCGAGTCATGAGAACTCCATTCCAAAACTCCTCGTTGTCCCTTTAAATTGTCTTCTACTGCTGAATTCACGGCCTTGGTGAACTTGGTTATTAAAGTTATTCTAGGTCAGAGTGTCCAAAGTGAGGACGTAGTGGCAGTAGTGGTGCAATGGATCAGTGTTGATCCGTGATCGCTCCGCGGATCGCTGATGGAAAAAAAACAAGTAGCATGTAACACTTGTGCACCACAGCAGCTGAATAAGCCGGCAATTAAAAAAAAAAGAAAGAAACTCAGTTCATATTAACAACCAACCAGGATCGAAAAACAAAAACTGTGAGTGAGCAGGACTGTGACGGTGACGAGGCCTGTGTGTCGTTTTCCTCCCTAAGTGTTTAACAGACTGTAGCTACAGTATTTTATTTTGCACTTATATAGGAGTGTATGTTACAAAAGAACAAACTGATTTACAGCTTGTTGTTTATAAAGCTGCTGTTCTGTACTAGTTTCTGTCAGTCAGTGAATACAGATTCTTGCAGGGCATTTCCCTCCTCCTGTGATTTTAGTTATGATGGGAAAAATATGAATGATGTTATCAGCGACTACACTGCAAAAACTCAAAATCTTTCCAAGAATATTTGTCTTATTTCTTGTCAAAATGTCTCATTTCTAGTCTAAACTAATCTCTTTCCACTTTAAATGAGACTCATCACCTAAAAATGAACTTGTTTTTAGATCATTTTCACTTGTTTCAAACTAATTTTCACTTGAAATAAGTAGAAAAATCTGCCAGTGAAAGTAAGTTTTTTGTGTTTGTAATAAGAAAGAAAAACTTGCGCCACTGTCAGATATTTCTACTTATTTCAAGTGAAAATCTGCTTGAAAGAAGTAAAAAGTGTCTAAAAACAAGCTACTTTTAATGTGATGAGTCTGATTTTAAGTAGAATGAGATTAGTTTTGACTAGAAATGAGACAAATATTCTTGGTAAGAGTTTGAGTTTTTGCAGTGTAGTCGACTTTAAACAATGTGAAGTCATGCAACCCCCCCCTCCCCCCCCCCCTCCCCCAGCGTGCCGACAGTGAGTGATGTGCCGTGTCTCCACAGCGACCCAGACAAACACTACCTGATGTACGAACACGAGCGGGTTCCCATCGCCGTGTGTGAGAAGGAGCCCAGCTCCATCATCGCCTTCGCCCTCAGGTCTCACACCGTCTTCCTCTCTCTGTCCTCTCGTCAGTTTGTTTGTTAGGTATCGTGATGTTTTAATGGGTGTTTGTTAGGGTTGCAAAATTCCGGGAATTTTCAAAGTTGGAAACTTTCCATGGGAATTAACGGGAATATATGGGAATTAATGGGAATATATGGGAATAAACGGGAATAAATCTGAAATTTACAAAATTGATTGGTGAGGGTGAGTAAAATTTTACTCAACATTCATGTTTTTGTGGTTCAGTAAAATAATTGATTGTTCATACAAGAATTAAAACTTCATAAAGTTCTACTCACAAATAAATCTGTTGAAATGTTTTTTAATTGTATTATTTTGCATGGATGTCTGCGTATGACAAAACAAAATATTTACATTTATGTTTGGATATGATACAGTTTGTCTAAATTAATTACCCCCAATTTCCAGTTAATTCCCATAAATTCCCAATAATTCCCATACATTTTCATAATTCCCATAAATTCCTATAATTCCCATGGAAAGTTTACAATTTGGAATATTTCCAAAATTCCCCAGCTTAATTTACCATGGAAAGTTTCTGGAAATTTTCCGGAAATTTACTGGAAATTTTCCACACCTTTGCAACCCTAGTGTTTGTAAATATCCTCTTGTTGTTGTTGTTGTTGCTCTTTCCTGTTATCTACTGGTCCTCCGTCTTCTTGGACTTTTTATGTTAATAGTTGTATTGTTTTGGGGACAACGGATGTAGTTCAGCACATGTGATAAATCCGGTGTATTTACTGTGGGTATTCTAGTACTCACTGTTCATTCATATGCACTGTCCCGACTAAATAAACAAATAAAGTAAAGTAAAGTTTACTTGTTTACCTGCAGCTGTAAAGAATATAAAACGGCTCTGGACGATTTGTCCAAGACGTCGAACACAGGAGGAGAAGAGACTCCTCAGGCCGCCAGGTAACACACACACACACACACACACTGCTCGTCTTAATGATGATGATTGTGTTGTTGTTGTTGTTGATGATGATGATGATTATTATGGTCTGTCTCCCCAGCGGAGCGGAGAGTCGGGTGAAGAGCAGCCCGGCTCGGCCCAGTGAGTCTCTGTCGTCACAGCAGAGCCGCAGCAGCCTGGACACAGACCCACTGAGTGAGACACACACACACACACACACACACACACACACACACACACACACCTCCCTCTTCTCTCTGACCCGTCTCTCTCTCTCTCTCTCTCTCTCTCTCTCTTCAGACTCTGAGCTGACGGACAAACAGAGGAAACAGACGTTGAACCCTCACGTCGAGCTGCGTGAGTTCTTCCTTAACAAACTTTAATCTGACTGAAACTGTCGATCTGAGGACGTAAACAACAACTGGTAACACTTTACTGTAATAAGTATTCATCAGATTGACATAACAGCTGTCATAACCATCAATGAATACTTCTGACAGCTGTGGTTAAGTGTCATTCGGTAAGTTATGTCACTTTTAATGCAAAGTTGACATTATTTGAGATGTTTTTGTTCTGACAACTTGACATAAAGACAATTTAAACTGTCATAGCAGACCTAATGGACAAACTTTACAAATTATGTCAAGTTGTCAGAACAAGGACATCTGAAAAAATGTCAACTTTGCATCAAAAGTGACATAACTTACCGAATGACACTTAACCACAGCTGTCATAAGTATTCATTGATGGTTATGACAGTTTTATGTCAATCTTATGAACAGAACAGAAGTAGAAACAACATAAAAGTCACAGTGACACAAATTAAACAGAAACAAAATCAGGGTATCCGCGGGGTCTTGAAAAGTATTAAAAGGTGATAAATCAATTTTGGGAAAATTACAACCCTTAAAAAGTATTAAAAAGTCTTTTCACAACTTTATAAAGTCTTAAATTTTGAAGGTATTTTTTTTTGGAATTAGCTGAATTAGCTAGAGTCCTATAAAAAACATTGTGAAAGTGTGTGAATTTATTAGTTTTATTAAAAAACAAAGATGAACCGGTGCATAGAAAACTAGGCTATTGTGGGTGCGTTCGTAAATTGTTTGTAAATTGATAAACTTTGCCTTTGATTTATTATCCTAACCTATTTTGAGTTCTGTTGTATCATAGTGGTCTATAGTCTTTATCATAAACTAAAACTGTTGAGTTAAAAGTGTCACTGATGTAAATGGTTACAGCTTGAAGTAGAGGTGAGGTGTTGAAAAATATTGAGAAGGTCTTGAAAAAGGTGTTAAAATTAACTTCATGAATCCTGTATAAACCCTGAAAATAAAATAAAATGAGTCAAAAACAAGACCAGTTGTATCTGAAGCTGAGTTTGATCAAACAGAACTTTATCTCCTCATCTTTTCTAATTAAACATTTCTAATAGTTTCAAATGAAAAAAACCCACTCTCTGTATCTATTATATGTAAAATACTGTTGATGGCTTGTAAAAAATAAATAAATAAAAAAGCTATAACGACGTGTTGGTATAAAACAGAGTCTGAAAGAACCAGTGGATGGACAGAGAGAAGGAATGTGTTTAATTTCTCAGATCTAGAACGACTGCTTTCATCAGAACAACAGAGGACGCTACACGTTAACAGTTAGAGACACGGGACGTTAAATAAAATAATATTATCAACAGAGGAGCCTCAATGTTGTTTTTTGTTTCTTTTCCTTGACAGCTTGTTGTCCGCTTGTTTCCCCTTAAATTTAAAATACTAAATAAAAAGTATAAAACACAAAGGAATAGGCTGCAGCAGTTAAAACGAAAGTTCCTCGTCCCAGCCTGTCGCCCACTCCGTCCGTGGCCGACGTCTTTTAAAACAGTGTTTCCCAACCTTGGGGTCGGGACCCCACGTGGGGTCGCCTGAAATTCAAATGAGGTCGCCTGAAATGTCTAGTAGCCTAATTGATGAATAAAAAAAAATCTGCCCAAGAAAGGTTAGGAACCACTGTTTAAAAAGACACTTGGTTTTTTTGGGATGTACTTGATCTTTCAGCACTCACAATGGGCCGATATAAATGAAAAACTTTATATAACTTGTTGTGCTTTTTTGATGAGCAACGGCAACTGGAATATTCAAAAACTGTCAGAATAGTCAATAAACATTTACTTTCTTTGAAGATTAAGTTAACAAAATATTTTATTTAAAAACTTTATGACCACTTTCGGTATTCGGTATTATTCGGTTATTCGGTCAAGCGTTTTGATTTTATTCGGTATTCGGCTTCGGCCAAAAAATGCCATTTGGTGCACCCCTACAAAGGAACGAACCTCTGTGACCTTCTCCCTCCTCGTCACCTCTGCAGAGTTCTCTGACGCCAACGCTAAGTTCTACTGCCGGGTCTACTACGCCGAGGAGTTCCACCAGATGAGGGAGGAGATCATGGAGAGCAGCGAGGACGACTTCGTCCGCTCGCTGTCCCACTGCGTCAACTGGCAGGCCAGAGGGGGGAAGTCTGGAGCCGTCTTCTACGCCACGGAAGGTCAGACACCTCTGAGGCTCATAGTTTACTCTGTTAAAGGGATTGTTCAACATTTTTGTCAAATTGTCCCATCACCATAATCCCTATAGTCATAGCAGTAGGTTCGTTACCTTTAATTGTCGGTGCAAGCTGTTTTTAGAACGGCGGAGCAGAGCCGTGAGCTGCTCAGAGCTACGCTACGGAGGCTCATTATGGGATTTCTTGGTTCCCCTCATCAAACTCATCAAATACACAATCCAACAACTCCACAACGCTCTGGTGGACAAGTTGTGAGCTGCACATTCACCACGCTATGAGATAATAACACAACGTTACCACACAGAGTTGTTGTAGAGGGAAATACATGCAAAACCACTGATGCACGTTGCCTTCAGGGACAGTTTTTCATCAACAGTCTCTGTATTTCCCTCTAAAACAACTCTGTCTGGTAACGTTGTGTTATTATCTCATAGCGTGGTGAATGTGCAGCTCACAACTTGTCCACCAGAGCGTTGTGGAGTTGTTGGATTGTGTATTTGATGAGTTTGATGAGGGAAACCAAGAAATCCCATAATGAGCCTCCGTAGCGTAGCTCTGAGCAGCTCACGGCTCTGCTCCGTCGTTCTAAAAACAGCTTGCACCAACAATTAAAGCAGAAGTAAGTGATATATTTGTGTTAATCTAAGTCTTAAATAGTTATATCTTCCGACAGCAATCACTTACATAGAGTGTTTGGTCTGAAACACGGGTCTGTCAGTCACTCTGCTCTGCTCTGAGCCCAGGAGAAAACATTTCTCGTATCCTACAGTTTTTATCCAATGAGGAGAGAGAACGGCATGCAGGGCTGTGTGTGCAGCCAAGGAACGCCGTGAATGTGGTGACGTAGGGACGAGGACTGTTATGGTGCGTTCAAGGCAACCCGTAACTCGTGTTTTTCCGACCTGTGAAGTCGTACCGGTTCGATCTGGTACGAGTTCACGGGTCAGAAGTTACGAGTGGCCGTTATAAGATTATACTTTAATTATCAGATCACTTCTGAAATTTGTCTTGCGTCCCATGACGTCCACAGTTTCACATAAATAATACAAATGAATAGTGAATAGTGACTTTCACCGGTAAAACAGGTCGGAAAAACACGAGTGGGTTGCCTGAAACGCTACAAAGTCGTAAGTCGTGACTTGAAGCTGTAATTTACGGTTTCAACAGCCTGCCTGGAACGCAGCATTAGCCAAAACCACCGGATCGCTTACTTCTGCTTTAATGATAACGAACCTACTGCTATGACTATAGGGATTATGGTAATGGGCCAATCTGACAAAATGTTGAACTATCCCTTTAATTTGGAGATGTTGTGACTCATCATGTGGCTCCTCCCCCCCGACTCCTCCCCCTCTGACTCCTCCTCCCCCTGTGCAGACGACAGGTTCATCCTGAAGCAGATGCCCAGACTGGAGGTCCAGTCCTTCCTGGACTTTGCTCCTCACTACTTCACCTACATCACCGGAGCCGTGCAGCAGAAGGTCAGTCACCTGATGACCTCACATCACCATGACGATGACGTCACGCAGCGTTCCCACACGACCTGGAATATGGTTTATCAATTTCAGAGTCATGCAAAACACATAGAGAATGAGGAAAAAGAAGTCAAAGCTCCTGGAAAATGATTTATCACATGGTGACGTCAGCTTCCAGAGCTTTGACTGTTTCAGACCCCACTAAGGATTTATTTTCCAAAGAAAACTACAGTAGAGACTTTGAGTTGTTGAGTGTTTCCAGTGTTGGAGCTGTTGTCTCCTCTGCTGAGTGACAGATGGAGAAGCAGCAGGGTATCCGCGGGGTCTTGAAAAGTATTAAAAGGTGATGAATCAATTGTGGGAAAATGAAGACTCTTAAAAAGTATTAAAAAGTCTTATCAGGACTTTATAAAGTCTTACATTTTGAAGGTATTTTTTTCTGAATTAGCTGTCAGTTGTTAGTTTGAGTCCTAAAAAACATTGTTTTTTAATAAAATGAATAAATTCACACACTTTCACAAAGATGAACTGGTACATAGAAAACTAGGCTATTATGAGTGCGTTCGTAAATTGTCTCTGAGAGCGCCCCCAGCCTATTTTGAATTCTGTTGTATCATAGTGGTCTATAGTCTTTATCACAAACTAAAACTGTTGCGTTAAAAGTGTCACTGATGTAAATGGTTACAGCTTGAAGTGGTGGTGAGGTGTTGAAAAATATTGAGAAGGTCTTGAAAAAGTCTTAAAAAGGTTTTAAAATGAACTTCAAGATTCCTGAAGCAGCAGAGAGCTGTAGTGGCCCTGGGTTAAAAACAAAAACAAAAAACCTTGTTGTATGATAAAGTTGTCATAATTTAAAAGAGATTATGTCATAGATAAGTTAAAGAGCCACAGACCGCACATCTTTAAATCAGACTTCTGAGGCTGAGAGAGGAAGAAACATGGAAACAAACTTGTTAAATGTACAAAATAAGGTTCAACTGTGGAGAACAAAACTTCTCCACAGCATGAATGGGACAGAGGATGTGTTACAGTGTTTGGTGTGTTAACATGTAGCAGCTGGAAAATGATTTCAAGGACAGAGTGTGAATATTGAGTCATGGCTGAGACGCTGCACTGCAAAAACTCTAAATCTTTCCAAGAATATTTGTCTCATTTCTGGTCAAAACTAATCTCTTTCCACTTAAAATAAGACTCATCACCTAAAAATGAACTTGTTTTTAAATCATTTTCACTTGTTTCAAACTAATTTTCACTTGAAATAAGTAGAAAAATCTGCCAGTGAAAGCAAGTTTTTTGTACTTGTAATAAGAAAGAAAAACTTGCTCCACTATCAGATTTTTCTACTTATTTCAAGTGAAAATCAGCTTGAAAGAAGTAAAAAGTGTCTAAAAACAAGCTGCTTTTTATGTGATGAGTCTTATTTTAAGTAGAATGAGATTTGTTTTGACTAGAAATGAGACAAATATTCTTGGTAAGATTTTGAGTTTTTGCAGTGTGTGTCTGACATCACTGATGGATTTGAACCTTGGATTGGTTTATTAGTTCCTATCAGGTTTCCAATAATCAATAATCACTAATCAGATTGATATGTGTTACCTCCCACAGCGTCCCACGGCGCTGGCTAAGATCCTGGGAGTTTACCGCATCGGATACAAGAACTCCCAGAACAACACGGAGAAGAAGCTGGACCTGCTGGTGATGGAGAACCTGTTCTACGGCCGCAAGATGGCTCAGGTGAGACCATGACCTCATAGTGACCTCATCGTGACCTCATAGTGACCTCATCGTGACCTCATAGTGACCTCATCTGACACCGGGATTTTTTTATTTATTTTTTTTAAGCTGAGACACTACAGGTGAATAGGGTAAAACATTTTAACTAACACATGTCACCATGAAACTTCCCAAGTTTATCACTCACATTAAGACAAATATTTTTTGTATTACAAGTTTTGTCAAGTTTCATGTTTGAATATGTAAATGAAGCAATATCTAATTAAATATGCGCTAATTTGCATATTTTTCCAGAACAGAAAACTGAACAAGGAAAGGATGAAGCCACTTTCAAATCTTCTGGCGTGTAAAAGACACAGATCTATTATTATTCCTTCACTTTTGTTGTATTTGTGATCTTTTGGGTTAAGACCTTAGAGAATAAAGTCCAGAATTCTTTTTGAAATCATTTTTTCTGTAGCTTTTTTAACCACCTCCCAAAAGGATTTGATCTTGCTGCTCTGCCACACACAGTGGAATAATGTCTGACACCTGGATTTAATGAAACACTAATGGCGCATTTCCACTAGCACGGCTCGGCTCGGTACGGCTCGGCTCGGTGCGCTATTTGCGTGTTTCCACTAGCACGTAGTACCTGCAACCAGGTACACTTTTGGTATCACCTCAGCCCTGGTTCCAAGCGAGCCGAAGCGTTACTAAAACGTGACGTCAGCCGACTGCCTTCCACTGATTGGCCGATGAGTGTCGTCACTGGAAGCGTCATAACCACTCGACGACCGACAACAGAAATGTTCCTGCTGAAGCTGTTATTACCAGAGAATTTCTAATATTGGGACTGGCTCTGTTATTACGTGACTTTATTAAGTTTTAATATTTTTTCATGCGAGAAAGTAACTGTTTAGATCCCCATGTGCGGTTAGTTTATCCAAACGACGGCTGTTTAGAAGTTTGCCCCGATGTTTTTCTGAGAAGTGAAGCTCCAGGTCCGAGCAGCGACCGCGACATCACAGAGGCAGCAGCCCGGCTCCTGACGTGCTCCGCCGGCCAGCCTACCACCGTCACCCCGAGGAGAACAGACCGCTAATTAACTTCCCCGATGGCTTTTTAGAGGTTTACCACCGGCTGGTTAAACTCTTAAATGTTGGTCTCATTGATTAAATCTAACAATTGTGGCTGTAGCAGAAGTTTGTTTGTGGTTAGACAGAAGAGCAGCACTGCCTTAGGGTCAGCCTACGCACAGAAAACACCACATTTACATCAATAAATAAATGTTTTACAATGAACCAGGCCGATCTCAGAGCTGGTAGACTCTCCGGTAAGGCATATTGAACGGTTAAATGCCGTTAACGGGACGAGAGCAGTCAAAACGGCGGTTTAAAGCTAGCTACAGCGAGGGTAGGTTCACTTCCTGTTTACAAAGTAAAAGCACCAATTCTATCGTAATGGCTTTCCTTATGATAAAAGGCAACGGGTATTTTATTTTGTGAAAATAACCGGAAGTGCGTTGCTCACTACGGCTAGCTTTAGTAACGCCGACTTCGTTGAAACAAAATTGTAAACAGCTGGTATTTTGTCAGATTTTCAACACGTTGGGGATCTAAACGACTACTTTCTCGCCTGAAAATGTTTCAAATGTTGCTAAAGTTATATATTTACAGAGTTTAGAGCGTTGCTCGGCGCCGTGTAAATGACGTCACGGCGGCACTAGTGATACTCAGTTGTAATGGAAACACAACCAAACCGAGCCGTGCCGTGCCGTGCCGAGCCGTATCGAGCCGAGCCGTGCTAGTGGAAATGCGCCATAAGAGTCTTTCTGGGCAAATGGGCAAATGAGAATATGCACCGGCTTACTAAGAGTCTTCTGTTCCTGGTGCTTTTAATGTGAAGAGCTGTGTGGCTTTTGTTTTGAAAGACTGTCCTTCCTCCCTCCCTCCCTCCCTCCCTCCTCCTTCCCTCCCTCCCTCCCTTCCTCCCTCCCTCCCTCCTTCCTTCCTTCTTTCCTCCCTCCCTCCCTCCTTCCCCCCTCCTTCCCTCCTTCCTTCCCTCCTTCCTTCCTTCCTTCCTTCCTCCCTCCTTCCCTCCTTCCCTACCTTCCCTCCCTCCCTCCCTCCCTCCCTCCCTTCCTCCCTCCCTCCCTCCTCCCTCCCTCCCTCCTCCCTTCCTCCCTCCCTCCTCCCTTCCTTCCCTCCCTTCCTCCCTCCCTCCTTCCCTCCCTCCCTCCTTCCCTCCTCCTCCCTCCCTCCCTCCCTCCTGCAGGTGTTTGACCTGAAGGGCTCCCTGAGGAACCGTAACGTGAAGACGGACTCGGGGAAGGAGAGCTGCGAGGTGGTGCTGCTGGACGAGAACCTGCTGAAGCTGATCCACGACAACCCGCTCTACATCCGGTCCCACTGCAAGGCCATCCTCCGCGCCGCCATCCACAGCGACGCCTACTTCCTGTCCAGCCACCTCATCATCGACTACTCGCTGCTGGTCGGCCGCGACGACGCCACCGACCAGCTGGTGGTGGGCATCATAGGTGAGGGGGGAGGAATTATCTCTATTACAAGTTTTATGTTCACATATGTAAATGAGGAAATATCTAATTAAAGGGATACGCCAACATTTTTTTTTTATTACGTGTCTTGCCTCACTCCTGAGTCCATGACAAGCTGATAGACACCATCCTTTCCACTGTGCGTGCAGTAACAAGGGAGCTGGCACACAGCTGATTAGCTTAGCTCAAACACTGGAAGTGTATATGTAGTGTTAGCCTGCCTCCTACCTAAAGTCGCTAATTAGCTTAGCTCAAACGCTGGAAGTGTATGGGTAGTGTTAGCCTGCCTCCTACCTAAAGTCGCTAATTAGCTTAGCTCAAACACTGGAAGTGTATGGGTAGTGTTAGCCTGCCTCCACCTAAAGTCGCTAATTAGCTTAGCTCAAACACTGGAAGTGTATGGGTAGTGTTAGCCTGCCTCCACCTAAAGTCGCTAATTAGCTTAGCTCAAACACTGGAAGTGTATGGGTAGTGTTAGCCTGCCTCCACCTAAAGTCGCTAATTAGCTTAGCTCAAACACTGGAAGTGTATAGGTAGTGTTAGCCTGCCTCCACCTAAAGTCATCAGAGAAACTCTTCAGCAACTCTAAACGGAAACCGGCGGGCCGATCTTTGTCTCAGAGCTGACAAAACTCTCCGGTAAGGCATCTTGAGCGGTCAAATGCCGCTAACGGGACGAGATCGGTCAAAACGGAGGGTTCAAGCAAAGACGGTTTATTTTGGTTCAGCTACATCGAGGGTAGGTTAGCTTCCTATTTCAAAGTAAAAGCACAAATTCTATCGTCATGGTTTTCTGTATGTAAAGGGCAACGGGTGTTTTATTTTGTGAAAGTAACCGGAAGTCCGTTGGTCACAACGGCTAGCTTGAGTAGCGCCGAAGCTGATTTCATTTTAGCTCTAAACTCTGTAAATATTTCACTTTATCAACATTTAGGCTAACACTACCTATACACTTCCAGCGTTTGAGCTAAGCTAATTAGCGACTTTAGGTGGAGGCAGGCTAACACTACCTATACACTTCCAGTGTTTGAGCTAAGCTAATTAGCGACTTTAGGTGGAGGCAGGCTAACACTACCCATACACTTCCAGTGTTTGAGCTAAGCTAATTACGGCGATACGGCTCTATCTCCATGGTTACTGCACGCACAGTGGAAAGGATGGTGTCTATCTGCTGGTCATGGACTCGGGAGTGAGGCAAGACACGGAAAAAAAATGTTGGTGTATCCCTTTAAATATGCGCTAATTTGCATACATTTCCAGAATAGAAACCTGAACAATGGATAAAGCTACTTTGTTGTATCTTGTTGACATATTAGAGTCAGAAGTTTTTTGATATCTCTTTTTATTATTTAGATTACATCAGGACCTTCACCTGGGACAAGAGGCTGGAGATGGTCGTCAAGTCCACGGGCATTCTGGGAGGTCAAGGTCAGACTGAGCTCTGGGTTTATATCAGACCTGTAGGTGGAACATCTGTTCACGTGCACACTCAAACATATGTGTGTGTGTGTTGTTTGTTTGTGTGTGTGTGTGTGTGTGTGTGTGTGCGTGGTGTGTGTGTGTGTGTGTGTGTGTGTGTGTGTGTGTGTGTGTGTGTGTGTGTGTGTGTGTGTTGTGTCTGCAGGGAAGATGCCGACCGTCGTCTCTCCAGAGTTGTACCGAGCTCGTTTCTGTGAGGCCATGGACAAATACTTCCTGATGGTCCCGGACCACTGGACCGGCCTGGGGGTCAACTGCTGAGCACACACACACCTGACACACACACACACACAGACACACCTCAGACTGAAGCACACACACACACACACACACACACAGAGACCCTGCAGAGGAAACAGCACAGTGTCATTCCAGAGCAGCAGCGCCTCCTGGTGGCTCCTTGACCAGTTTTTATCACTGTTGTATTCTGTCCCTCCGGGCTGCCGTAGTCCTCAGGTGGTGTTGTTTTTAGTGCCATGAGCCCGTCGTCGTCTCCTAGGAGACGCTCCTCCTCCGTGGTCTCCTAGGAGACGCTCCTCCTCCGTGTCCTTAGAGTTTGTAAACAAACTAATTGATGTAATTTAAAGTTTGTAAATGTACAGAGATGATGTAACTATTAAAAGATAATTAACACTCAGCTCTTTGTCACCGTGAGTTCATCACACAGACGTGTGTGTGTGTGTGTGTGTGTGTGTGTGTGTGTGTGTGTGTGTGTGTGTGTGTGAATATGTATTTACATACATGTGTATGTTCAGTGACCTTCCTGATTTCTTACTGTTTTGCATATTGTCAAATGTTTCAGATCATCAAAGAAAACCGGAGTAAATATAAAATAAAGGATGATTTCATTTAACGGAGAAAAGCTCCTCAGACCTGATACAACCTGAATGTACGTGTGTGTGTGTGTGTGTGTGCATGTATGTACATGTATGTATGTGCATGTATGAATGTATGTATGTGCATTAGGGCTGGGACGATATGCTTTTCTCCCGATTCGATTCTTCTACGATTTTTTGGATGCCGATTCGATTTAAATTGCGATTCTACGATATTGCCGATTCTCTTGATTTTTAGTCTTTAGCATTTTTAACATTTATCTGCACACAAACACTGTAGGAGCCTATAAATGAACATACTCCATTATAAAGTGAACTTAAACCCTTTTCAAAACCTGGACTCTCTGGATGTGAAAAAGGAGAACAAATGCACATTGCACAATATTAAAAAAAAAAAAAAAAATTAAATAATGAAAAAAATCGATTTTTGAAAAAAAAAATTGATTTAAAAATCGTCAAAAAAGATATCGCGATATTTATGTGAATCGATTTTTTCTCCCACCCCTAATGTGCATGTATGAATGTGTGTGCATTCATTTATGTATGTATGTGCATGTATGAATGTATGTACATGTGTGTATGTGCATGTATTTATGTTCATGTATGTATGTGTGTATGTGCATGTATGAATGTGTGTATGTGTATGTATGTATGTATGTGCATGTATGTATGTATTTATGTATGTGCATGCATGTATATGTACAATTCTATGAATAAAATGTCTCTATTGAATCATTGATCAGCTGCAGCTTTAACTTTTCTCCGTCAGAGCGTCAGAGTGAAGAAACCAGGAAACTCTTTTAACTTCCAGTTGTAGTTTTTATTGCAGGAATTCAGCTTCAGATCCTTGAATCAGTTCAATCAGCAGGAAATTATCAATAATAATAATATAATACTGATCAATTATTATTATTATTATTATATTGGGTTCATCCTGCTAGGAGCCACGCCCACTCTACTGCTTTAAAGGACACTTCCACCACATCACACACGTCTCATACCAGTCTAATGACCCTGACCGTTATTATTATTGATTACAACAATTATTAATTCATTCATAATCGCTGATTTAACCTGTCGTTCCTCTGGATGTCGAGAGTCCTGGGACCTCGGTGCTGCACTGCAAAAACTCTAATATCTTACCAAGAACATTTGTCTTATTTCTAGTCAGAACAAACCTCATTATACTTAAAATAAGACTCATCACATAAAAAGTAGCTTGTTTTTAAATGGTAAAATGGTAAATGGTCTTGTATTTATATAGCGCTTTACTATACCTGAACGATACCCAAAGCGCTTTACAGTACATCACATTCACCCATTCACACACACATTCACACACTGACGGCGGAAGCTGCCATGCAAGGCGCGAACCACGACCCATCAGGAGCAAGGTGGGTAAGGTGTCTTGCCCAAGGACACTACGGCAGCAACTGGGACAGAGCGGGATTCGAACTGCCAACCCTCTGATCATTGGACGACCCGCTCTACCACCTGAGCCACTGCCGCCCTTTTTAGACACTTTTTTACTTCTTTCAAGCAGATTTTCATTTGAAATAAGTAGAAAATCTGTTTTTCTTTCTTATTAGAAGCACAAAGAACCTGCTTTCACTTTTTCTACTTATTTCAAGTGAAAATTAGTTTGAAACAAGTGAGAATGATCTAAAAACAAGTAAGTGATTTTTTAAGTAGAAAAATCTGCCAGTGAAAGCAAGTTTTTTGTGCTTGTAATAAGAAAGAAAAACTTGCTTTCACTGGCAGATTTTTCTACTAATTTCAAGTGAAAATTAGTTTGAAACAAGTGAAAATGATCTAAAAACAAGTTCATTTTTAGGTGATGAGTATTTAAAGTGGAAAGAGTTTAGTTTTGACAAGAAATAAGACAAATATTCTTGGAAAGATGTAGAGTTTTTGCAGTTCCTTCTCTGTTCTCCAGCTCCATGTTCTCGGCTTTAAAACCACTGATTGAACAACTCTCCCTTTCCTTTAGTTATGTTATGTTGATTTCTTTACACACATATACACTCTGTATCCTTATATGGTCATCATCCTTTCCTTGTCACTCACTATACAGTGTTAGGTACTTTTCCATTGCCCAACACACAGCAAAGCAACACCCTGCACTTCCTCTTTTACATCTCAACACACGATACTTCATCTTTTTGCACTTGTTTGTTGTTGAAATGAAAAATAAAAAACTAATGGAGCATCTCTTGTCTACACTGCAAAAACTCTACATCTTTCCAAGAATATTTGTCTTATTTCTTGTCAAAATGTCTAATTTCTAGTCAAAACTAAACTCTTTCCACTTAAAATAAGACTCATCACCTAAAAATGAACTTGTTTTTCGATAATTTTCACTTGTTTCAAACTAATTTTCACTTGAAATAAGTAGAAAAATCTGAAGTTTTTTGTGTTTGTAATAAGAAAGACAAACTTGCTCCACTATCAGATGATTTCAAGTGAAAATCTGCTTGAAAGACAAAAACAAGTGTCTAAAAACAAGCTACTTTTGATGTGATGAGTCTTATTTTAAGTAGAATTAGATTTGTTTTTGACTACAAATAAGACAAATATTCTTGGTAAGAGTTTGAGTTTTTGCAGTGTATCGCTACTGTCCTAAAAGCCCACCTGGAAAAATATATTAAAAATAAACCAACAGCACCAAAACACTGTATGTAGGGAGGAGGAGGAAGAAACTACCTCACTGCACTTTCAGCTGGAAGAGACTTTTCAAAATAAAAGCGCGGCAGCAGCTGAGAATAAAGGGAGGCGACAGGCGAGTGAGTTCAAACTGGTTTTATATTGAAGAGTTTCTAGAAAAGGAGGAGAAGCTGCGTCGTCGTCGTCCTACTGCATCAGGAACTGGAGAGAAAATCATCATCAGACTCAACGAGACCGACGACCGTCAGGACTCATCGTCGTCCGGGCAACAGCAACAAGAAGAATCCATAATAACCCATAATAATAATACTAATACTGGCAGACAGGTGGCGTCTCAGCAGGGGGCAGTGGAGGCAGAGGAAGACTGTGCTTGTTCACGTCGTGTGCTTCTTTAGTTTCAGTTTCAAAGAGGAACTCAAACCTCTGTTTCAAAACTCATTAAAGGGACAGTTCAACATTTTTGGCAAAGTGGCCCCATTGCTATATAATCCCTATAGTCATAGCAGTAGGTTCGTTACATTTAATTGTCGGTGCAAGCTGTTTTTCACAATCCAACAACTCCACAACGCTCTGGTGGACAAGTTGTGAGCTGCACATTCACCACGCTATGAGATAATAACACAACGTTACCACACAGAGTTGTTTTAGAGGGAAATTCATGAAAAACCACTGATGCACGTTGCCTTCAGGGACAGTTTTTCATCAACAGTCTCTGTATTTCCCTCTAAAACAACTCTGTGTGGTAACGTTGTGTTATTATCTCATAGCGTGGTGAATGTGCAGCTCACAACTTGTCCACCAGAGCGTTGTGGAGTTGTTGGATTGTGTATTTGATGAGTTAGATGGAGGGAAACCAAGAAATCCCATAATGAGCCTCTGTAGCGTAGCTCTGAACAGCTCACGGCTCTGCTCCGCCGTTCTAAAAACAGCTTGCACCGACAATTAAAGGTAACAAACCTACTGCTATATAGACTATAGGGATTATGGTGATGGGCCAATTTGCCAAAAATGTTGAACTATCCCTTTAAAGAACATCTGGACACATCAGCAAATAGAAAAGAAACATAAAACTTAACACTGTTTGTTTGTATTCAACGTCGCTCAGTGATGATGTCAACATTATGTACAAAAGCAGGTTCATAGCAGTACCTAACACACACACACACACACACACACACACACACACACACACACACACACAGACACACACACACACACACAGACACAGACACACACACACACACACAGGAAAAGGCTGAAACTGTCGACAAATCACATAAAAAGACCAAAATCGATATAAATTTTTTATCCTAAATCAAATTATTAAAACACTGTGACCGTGTCCCTCCGCAGCGGAAAGTAGTTCCTCATCAAAGATGTTTTTGTTTTGATTCTGGGACAAACAGGAAGTCGTGTCATCATGTGATTTGTTGACAAAAACAAACACAAAAAACATCAGTTACAAAAAAAAAAGAAAGAAAAAGGCAGTGATAAACAGTCGAGACAAACTAATCATCTGTATTGACCCTGATAACTAATCAAACATCAAATTTATCAGTTCACCACAATCACAAAACTCCATCAGGTCTCCATGGTAACCAGGTGTTTTATTTGTCCAGGTCCTGAGGTCTGATTTGTTTTCTCCTTTAATTAATAAACTGATAATAAAAAGTTTCTGAAACATAAAACCAGCAAATATTCACTTTAAAAACATCAATCAAATGATTTAATCAATTATTTAAAAAAAAAATGTTGCTGATTCATTTTCAAACTTCAGTTGAACTCAAAGGTTCATTCAGCTGCTCTTCAGCTTTCAGTCACTTCACATGGTTTTCTTCAGCACAGGGTTTAAACTCGTTAGTGGATAATATTCCAATTTAATTTAATACTTAAAGGTGTAGAGAAATGGCCGTTTGTCCTGTTTGCAACACGAGTTTACCTGAGTAAGGAAAACAAATTTATCCAATGCGAAAGAAAATACCCCACTTTCATCCCAGATTTAATAAAAAATAGAATTTTGCACAAAGTTTGGGCTCCATCGTCTGATAGATGAGTTATTACACTGATGTTAAGCTCAAAATCAATGTTCTTTTCTGTGCAGCTTCAACATTAAGTTTTCTTCTCTTTGTGTTGATCCACGTTGGAGCAGAAGTGGGTTCAGACCTGTGTGACTCTGTGATTGTGATGAACTTTAAACTTAACCCTTGTGTCTGATGGGGTTTTTTATGCCACCATTTTATTTATTCCCCATTGACAGTCGTCGGGGTAATAAAGGTCATGTATTATAATGGATGGGAGCTTTTCTTTTAAATCTGACTTCACCAAAAAACTAAAAATTCACCCAAATCAATATTGTTGCTAATCAATGACACGTCGTGAAAGCCCGAAACAATCCAATTAATCAACTAATCCAGTTTGCATTCAGTATACTGAAAATATCCCCATTTTTTGTCATAGGACCCAATATACTGGCATTTAAAGGTATAGTACGTAGGAATTCCCCCCATCTAGCGGTGCGGTTGCATATCTGAACGTATTCTTGATGTTGCATTCAGGTGAAATGGGGCAGACGTCAGACAGACAACAGACGCTGCATGTAACAGGATAAACAAGCCTCTATGTAAACAACAATACAGGCCTGACAATATGTTGTCATGGTGATGTGGTATTGTTTTAGTAAAATGACATCCGGTTGGTTTTTCCCGACGGCCGTCTGCCTGACTGCACCTGAATGCAACACCGGTGCCTCCGTCCTTCCTCACACTACACAGTGGTGACAGTTTTAACAGGCCGTTTCCGTGGTTACCTACGGTCACGATGCAACATGGCCGCCTCGGTTCGGTGCGTCGCCCACTTATGTGTTTGTAACGACTTGTAACAACTCATTCTAAGGAACCAGAAAGCTTTGATTTGGATGCAGCTGTGATTCACCTTCAGTCAAATACGGATTTATGAAAGACAGGTTTGATTTTTGATAATAAAAAGACAAATAAGTTACACACTGGGGCTTTAAGGGGTTAAAAGTCTGACATTACACTGCAAAAACTCACCATCTTTCCAAGAATATTTGTCTTATTTCTTGTCAAAATGTCTCATTTCTAGTCAAAACTAAACTCTTTCCACTTAAAATAAGACTCATCACCTAAAATGAACTTGTTTTTAGATCATTTTCACTTGTTTCAAACTAATTTTCACTTGAAATAAGTAGAAAAATCTGCCAGTGAAAGTTAAAGTTTTTTGTGCTTGTAATAAGAATGAAAAACTTGCTCCACTATCAGATTTTTCTACTTATTTCAAGTGAAAATCTGCTTTAAAGAAGTAAAAAGTGTCTAAAAACAAGCTGCTTTTTATGTGATGAGTTTTATTTTAAGAAGAATGAGATTTGTTTTGACTAGAAATAAGACAAATATTCTTGGTAAGATTTTGAGTTTTTGCAGTGTAATTGAATATTTGGTATTGATCATCAGAGGAGAAGTAGAATAGAAGATAAATGCAAAAAAAACCTGGGAAAAAAAAATGATTCACGTGTACTATTTTTATGGCGTTTTATGACACTGTTGTCTCCTAGTGAACCTGAATCAGACACAAGGGTTAAAGCAGATGAAGAGGTGAAGAACATCAAGGCACTGACACGTTAGAGACGATGGCACCGAGGGGGGAGGGAGGAGGGGGGGGTGAAGGCCCTGTGTTACATTGAAGTGCTGCAGCATCTGTACCATCATGTGTTAAAGGGATAGTTCACCCAAAATTGAAATTTCAGAGTCCTCCGTGGCTTCTCTGAGTTACAGGGGGTCTCGGCGTAGCAGTGCATGTCCATATAACGGTTGCAAATGGATACCAACTGTCTTCATAACAAAAAGACACACCAAAAAACATCCAAATACCTCCAAGCTGCTCGTATGTAATGTCCCTCTTGTATTGAAGCCCCGAAATGTGAAATTGTCCCGAAAAAAGTTAAATAAGTCTATTTTTCAAGCTTGTTTTGTAGCAGAAGCTACAAATTGTCGTCCAAATTTGACGAATTGGGAAGAGGAGCTTCCGCTACAAAACAAGCTTGAAAAATAGACTGTTTTTAATTTTTTTTCGGGACAATTTTGCATTCCGGGGTGAGTAGATAATGAAATTTCAATTTTGGGTGAACTATCCCTTTAATAATAACAATAACAACAATAAAATAACACACACAAAAAAAAAACACCTGGAGGAGCTTTTCACAGGTGGAGAGGAGTCACTTGGTCCCCGTGGTTACCCTGGTCGTCATGGAAACAAACCCTGTGTTTTTACATCAGTACCAGTGGGAACATCCCAGCTCCCAGAACCTGAACCTGAACCAGGTCGACTTCACTTTTTGTTTTTGTTGTTGTTGGAGTGAAGAAACGACGAGGACTTCCTGTCTGTGAGAAAGAAAGACAGCGCTGGCTGGTCCAGACTCTGGCCGGTGCACCTGAAGCAGGGCCGTTGCTAGGAGATCTGGGCCCCCTTAAAGAATACTAAAGTGGGCCCCTCCCCCTAACTTTTCCTTTTTTTTCTTAGACTACGTATGTATTATAGTTTTTTATTTAGCCTTCTTTGTTTTGATGCTAATGCAGCATTACACTGCAAAAACTCAAGTATCTTAGCAAGAATATTTGTCTTATTTCTAGTCAAAATGTCATTTCTAGTCAAAACAAATCTCATTCTACTTAAAATAAGACTCATCATATTAAAAGTAGCTTGTTTTTAGACACTTTTTCTTCCTTATTACAAGCACAAAAAACTTACTTTCACTGGCAGATTTTTCTATTTATTGTGAATTTAAGTGAAAATGATCTAAAAACAAGTTAATTTTTAGGTAATGAGTCTTATTTTAAGTGGAAAGAGATTAGTTTTGACTAGAAATGAGACATTTGGACAAGAAATAAGAAAAATATTCTTGGAAAGATGTTGAGTTTTTACAGTGTACTATGAGTATTAGTCAGGGTCTTACGCAGAATAAATCAGTCATACAAAGATTAGACTACTGGGGTTTTTTATGGGCCCCACTGGGCGCTGGGCCCCTAGAGTTATCATCACCTTTCTCCCCTAGACAACGGCCCTGCCTGAACGCATCACGACCCGGGGCTGAGATGTTCCACCTGTCGATCAATCGATCAGCTAATCAGTGATCAATAAGACTCTCATCTGTCACCCGGAGCTTCAGTTCATCAGGCTGTGGTTTGTGCTTCATCCTCCTCTTCTTCCTCCTCAGTCTCTGATATTTGGTACAAACAACGAGCTGAAAACCTCAAAGTTAAAACGACTTCGTTTCTGTACAAACAGGTAAAAATGGCTTCTGCTTTTTTTTTTTTTTTTTTTTTTTTTTTTTTAAATTCTCATTATTATTATTATTATTTGATTTTTTTTAAGACAAACGAGTCTCAGCTGCTGAGACGAAAAGTACCGAGGTTGGTTTGGATCGAAGCACCGTGAGAAGAAAGAACGAACCGTGGTGAGTGAAACAGCATGCGGCTGGTCCAGGTCCAGGAGTCAGAGGACGATTCTGTCCACGTCCTCTCAGTGTTCGATATTAAATCAATAACTAATAATCACATGAATAAATTAAAGTTTTTTTTATTTTTCTTTATTTTAAAAAAAATCTGAACCTTTGATCTGAATGCAACTTCCTGTTTCGTCTCATTAATATTAATTTATTCTAATGAGCTGAACTGAAGTGATGACGATGAATATATTAAAATATATTTAAAATATTTAGAAACAAAACGTTGCTGCTAAAAAACATAATAAATAATATTATTGGAACTAAAACATCAACGTGTGATAAATGAGATTTTATTTTATTTAAAGGGACAACCAGGAGTTTCTCCGTCGGCAGAACAAAAAATTCCGCAACAATAAAAAAGTCTCATATTAATGTGGATGAATCTCCGTTACCACTTGTTAATGGTCCATTTTAGATAAATCTATGGTTTTGTCTCTATGGTTATTTTGTTATTATTAGTGGTGGTGGAAATGCTGGGCGAGCCGACCAGCGTTTCTTTACTTTCGGTTTCGTGGCGAGTCATGAGAATAACGCCGCCGAATCTCCGTTTATGGTGGGAACTACGACGGTATGTGATCGTCTTCCAACCTCTGACTTTAATTCTTGATGAATGAAAACAGTCTGCACTGCAAAAACTCAAAATCTTTCCAAGAATATTTGTCTCAAATTCTCATTTCTAGTCAAAACTAATCTCTTTCCACTTAAAATAAGACTCATCACATTTAAAAAGCAGCTTGTTTTTAGACACTTTTTACTTCTTTCAAGCAGATTTTCACTTGAAATAAGTAGAAAAATCTGATAGTGGAGCAAGTTTTTCTTCGTTATTACAAGCACAAAAAAGTTGCTTTCACTGGCAGATTTTTCTACTTATTTCAAGTGAAAATTAGTTTGAAACAAGTGAAAATGATCTAAAAACAAGTTAATTTTTAGGTGATGAGTCTTATTTTAAGTGAAAAGAGATTAGTTTTGACTAGAAATGAGACATTTTGACAAGAAATAAGACAAATATTCTTGGAAAGATTTTGAGTTTTTGCAGTGTGTCTTGCGCCGGTCAAAGAATTTCACGGTGCGCGGAGGCCAATAGATGTAGTGTGAAAACGCTTCACTTTTCCAAAACTCCTCGTTGTCCCTTTAATTAATTTAATTTAATTGTTTTTATATTTTTTTTGTCATTTATCGATGTGATTATTGATTCATTGATTTGATATTGAACACTTGGCTCCATCACTGAGTCTCTAGAAGGAGGGGGGGGGCAGTTATAGCTCAGGTGCAGGTGCGTGGGGGGGTGTTGGGGGTCAGAAGGTCTCTGAGTCCTCTGAGTCGTTCTCTGGAGTTCCTTCGCTGGAGGGGCCGGAGCGGGTCCTGGGGCTGCGCGGCGGCCCACCGCGGGGGGGGCCACCGGGGGGGCCGCCGGGGCCGGGGGGGCCTCTGAGCCCCTGGGGGGGGGGCAGCTGCCTCAGCAGGGAGCCTGGGGAGGGGGCCCCGGAGGAGCTGCAAGGGGAGCAGAAAGGCATCATGGTAGCCAGAATGAGAGCCAGGCAGTCGGCCACCTCGCGACTCGGAGCGCAAGCCAGAGCCGGGGTCAGACCTGGAGAGGGGGGAGGAGGGGGGAGACATGGAGACAAGGGGGGGGGGGGGGGGGGAAGGGGGCGCAAGAGAGAGAGAAGAGGAAGGGAGAGAGAGAGAGAGAGAGAGAGAGAGAGAGAGAGAGAGAGAGAGAGAAAAGGGGGAGCAAGACAGAGAGAGAGAGAGAGAGAGAGAGAGGAAGGAGGGAGAGAGAGAGAGAAAAGGGGGAGCAAGACAGAGAGAGAGAGAGAGAGAGAGAGAAAGGAGGGAGAGAGAGAGAGAGAAAAGGGGGAGCAAGAGAGAGAGAGGAGGGAGAGAGAGAGAGAGAAAAGGGGGAACAAGAGAGAGAGAGAGAGAGAGAGAGAGAGAGAAAAGGGGGAGCAAGACAGAGAGAGAGAGAGAGAGAGAAAAGGGGGAGCAAGACAGAGAGAGAGAGAGAGAGAGAGGAGGGAGAGAGAGAGAGAGGAAGGAGGGAGAGAGAGAGAAAGAGAGAGAGACAGGGGACAGATACAGAGGGGGGAGGAGGGAGGGGGGGGACATGGAGGAAGCGGGAGGCGAAGCAGAAACAGACAAGCAGCATCCAATTAGTGTCCAGCAGCCGACTAACGAGGGGGGGCAGGGGGGAGGGGCTAACGAACAAACACAACAACACAGTTAAAGTCCAACTGAAGTCGATGAGGTCGTGATCATGTTCATGTGTTTAAGAGTCAGAGCTACGGTAACTAATCACATCATCGTTTACTAATGACAAAGACACTACTACACTACATGGCTCCTCCCCCTTTTTGGAGACCATCAGACCATGACTCCGCCCCCTTTAAGGGACCATTAGACCATGACTCCGCCCCCTTTAGGAGACCGGCAGACCGTGACTCCGCCCCCTTTAGGAGACCGGCAGACCATGACTCCGCCCCCTTTAGGAGACCAGCAGGCCGTGACTCCGCCCCCTTTAGGAGACCAGCAGACCATGACTCCGCCCCCTTTAGGAGACCGGCAGAACGTGACTCCGCCCCCTTTAGGAGACCAGTAGACCGTGACTCCGCCCCCTTTAGGAGACCAGCAGACTATGACTCCACCCCCTTTAGGGGAATAGCAGACCATGACTCCGCCCCCTTTAGGAGACCAGCAGACCATGACTCCGCCCCCTTTAGGGGAATAGCAGACCATGACTCCGCCCCCTTTAGGAGACCAGCAGACTATGACTCCGCCCCCTTTAGGGGACCAGCAGTAGAGGGTCTTGAGTGAATGTGAGCTCAGATTATGGTCGATTCTGTCACTTAAGTAAATATTGGACTAATTTTGTCCATTAGTTATTTTTTAACTAATGTTCATAATGTTAAATATGACAGTTAGCTGTGTGAATATTCAATGTTTTCATGAGGAAATATAAAACGACAACTTTCATAAATCCACACACACGTTCACAACACGAGGTGGAGGGACGGTGACCACGCCCACTTTAGGAGACAGGAAGTGTAGCTATAACATTTCATATCATTGGTGCATTGGTATATAGAGGATCTTTGGTAACGAGTGGAGTCGCTGACACCTCATCATTAAACCTGACATCACTTCCTGTTCCTGGTTCAAATGCATGAGAGTGTGTGTGTGTGTGTGTGTGTGTGTGTGTGTGTTCAGTTGGACTTTAAAGTAACGACACGGCAGCAAAGAGCTCTGAGGTCACCGGTCGGTCTGACTCCAGCTGCATTGTGGGAGACGTAGGCGTCAGTCAGTTTGACCTCTGACCTCAGAGACCGGCACACTGCGGCACACATGCAGCACACAACACGAGGACGTTGTCATGCCGACGGCCGGCGTCGTGCATGCAGCGACAGCCAATCACAGAGCAGCAGCAGCAGCAGCGTTGTCTCCGTACCGTTCTCGTCCACCGTCTGGATGCTGGCTCCTCGGGACAGCAGCTCCTGGACCGCCTGTTTGAGTCCGCTACGGGCCGCCAGGTGGAGAGGCCTGAGAGAGAGAGACAGGTGAGCTTAGAGCAGTGGAAAAGAGAGTAACGACACCTCCATTGATTCCCGTGGTAAGGGTTTAAGGGTTTTGCGCCCCGAGTGGCAGGATATGGGTATTGCAAAAGCGCCCAGAAAACCCATTCACTCCAATGTAGCCTATGTGTGTTGCCTACTTGCTTGTAAATGGATGAAAACGGCCGTGTTTTTTTTTTTAGGTGTCTTGGTCATATCAAATTATACTTATAATTTGTTTATTACAAAATGTAGATTGAAACATTAATGTAGAAAACTGTTTTTTTGTTTGTTTTGTTTTTTACTAGCCTATGTGTTAAAGGGACAACGAGGAGTTTCCACACTACATTTATGAGCCTCCGCACCGTGAAATTCTTTGACCGGCGCAAGACAGACTCATGTTTTCATTCATCAAGAATTAAAGTCAGAGGTTGGAAGACGATCACATACCGTCGTAGTTCCCACCATAAACGGAGATTCTGCGGCGTTATTCTCATGACTCGCCACGAAACCGAAAGTAAAGAAACGCTGGTCGGCTCGCCCAGCATTTCCACCACCACTAATAATAACAAAATAACCATAGAGACAAAACCATAGATTTATCTAAAATGGAGCCATTAACAAGTGGTAACGGAGATTCATCCACATTAATATGAGACTTTTTTATTGTCACGGAATTTTTCATTCTGCCGATGGAGAAACTCCTCGTTGTCCCTTTAATGTTTATCTGTAAAGGATCCTCAATGATGCTATTAACGTGGGTGATCTATAAATGTCCTTAAATTATTGAAAACACCACACTGCTCATTCACCAACAATGCAGAGATGTCAGTTCTTGGGCGCTTTTGCAAAACCCATATTCCTCCAGCAGGAGGCGCTGCCATTGGACCAATGCTGTCCTTACTCTCTTTTCCAGTGCTCTAGGTGAGCTGAGGACGACAGGTGGAGGTGTGTCTGTGGGCGGAGACTCAGTGGGCGGAGCCTCAGGGGGCGGAGCCTCAGATACTCACGTCTGCAGAGCGGCGTTGGCGGCGTTGACCAGAGACGAGTCCGACAGTTTCTCCAGGATCAACAGGACACAGTCCTCCTTCCCCTGAGGACGAGACCACGTTAGACCACTGGACTGGCAATGGGCCAGTTTGCCCTGTTGAACTATCCCTTTAAATACTGAGTAGGGATGTCACAATTAGTTGTTTTTACAATTAATCATGGTATTACGCCACAATTAATTAATCGTAAAGATTCCTAAATACCGTCACTTCCCAAAAAAGATGATGTATGAACCGTGTCGGCAGATGTGCGCCATTTAACTAATTATCAATCAGTAGGAATTTAAATGTTAGAGAGTCATTTGTAATAAAAAGAAATGATTAAAATAAACTTAAACATTTGGTATAGATGACAATTAATGACTTGATTATTTCAAACACTTCCCCTGGGGAATATAATTGGTCATATTTTAATAGATAGAAAATATTTTGTCTAAATAATTAGTAATGTAATTATATTTTGACTATATTTGATTTTACACATTCATAGTGTTGTGAAAGTAATTATTGCATAATAATCATGATAATCGTAACACCGTGATTATTTCTCTGACAATAATCGTACCAAGAAAATCTATAATCGTGACATCACTAATACTGAGCGTTCTCAATGTGTTGATTGATTGACAGGGACATGGACCAATCAGTGAGCAGGATTCAGAGAGAGGACATGCAGAGGCCCCGCCCCCTGTGACACCTACGCTGCTGCAGGACAGGTGCAGCGCCGTGTTCCCGTCTCCGTCCGTCTGTGTGAGGTCGCAGTCTGATGACATCAGCAGCTCTGCAGAGGACACACACACACACACACACACAGTTAGACCTGGACTCTCACACACACACACACATATTTTTTCTTAGAAATATAATAACTAAAATGCCATACATTTTGTATAGAAAATTATCTTTTAGTTCAAACATACATAATTATTCAACTGGACATGCTGCTGGAGGTTATTTCATTTTACCCAGGGCACTCTCTCAAGGTAGAGTATTATATAGAGCTATGAAGGAGTGGAATGCCCTTTACTTCTGAATTATGTTATACAACAAAGAAACATGGTTAGTTTTAAAATGAAACTAAGAGATTATTATTTTGATCGCAATTTTGACCATTAGTAGCCTATATTTGTAAATTGGGTGCTGGTATCCTTGTTGTGTGGTGATTCAATGTAGGAGCGGGTAACATATGTTAAGTGTTTGTCTTGGATGTTTTGTTTTGTGTGTGTATGTATTAAGTATGTGTTTTCTGTATGTATTTTAGTTTTTATGTATTAATGTGTTGTGTGTTGTTTGTATTTGTCATTTATTACGATGAAAAGACCCCAGGAAGAATAGCTGCTGCTGCTGCGTGGCAAAAGCTAATGGGGATCTAAATAAACTAAACAAAACTAAAACACATTGTTAGACCCTCTCACACACACACACACACACACACACACACACACACAGGAAGCAACAACAGCGGCGTGTCCGTACCCAGAGCGCCGACCCGCCCCTTCTCCGCCGCCATCATCAGCGGCGTGCGCCCCGATTGGTCGACGGCGTCCAGCGGTGCGCCGTGCGACAGCAGCAGCTGGACGCAGTCGACGTGGCCGGAGAAGGCGGCGGCGTGCAGCGGCGTCCTGGCCCTGGAGTCCTGACAGCCGGCGATGTCCGAGCCCATCGCCTCCAGCAGCAGGGACGCACACGACTCGTGGTCGTTCACCCTGTTCACACACACACACACACACACACACACACACACACACACACACACACACACACACACACACACACACACAGGGACAGGGGGTCTGTGATGTCACTGTGATGTCACTAGTTGTGTTTCCAGTAACCTCTAGAAACGCACAAAACCTAAATATCTACGGAGCCATTTCCCTGACATTAAAAGTTGGCATTGAAAATAAAACTTGGCATTGTAATAAAAGTTGTATTGACACTGAAACAAGTATCGGCATTGAAAAATGTTGGAACACAGGCATAAAAAATACAATATTTAATTGGATTTTCTAAAAATATATTATCATGTAGTTTTCAATGTCAGTCTTCAGATTTCTTCTCCATGCGTCCCTAGCCCCTCCCCTCAGACCCTCCCCTCCACGACAAAACCCTGACAGTAACTTGGCATTGAAAAAAAGGAACATTGAAACAGAAAAAAGAAAATTGAAACTGAAAACCAGTGAGACGGGGGGGGAAATGCAGTGTAAAAAAAACACACTGAAAAAGATGGACTTGAAGAAGAAATCTGAAGACTGACATTGAAAACGACATGATAATATATTTTTAAAAAATCCAAAAAAAATATTGTATTTTTTATGCCTGTGTTCCAACATTTTTCAATGCCAATACTTGTTTCAGTGTCAATACAACTTTTATTACAATGCCAAATTCTGTTTTCAATGCCAACTTCTAATGTCAGGGAAATGGCTCCATAAATATCACAATAAAAAACAAGTCATGGAAACAGCCACGTTTAGTAAAACCTCTCAAATGTCACTTATATATTTTGTGAAAACCTGAAATCGAAACGCAGCTGGTGATGAGGTCACTACTTACACAGCGCAGTGCAGCGGCGTGAACGGGTTCCCGTCGATACAGCGACAACCTTTCTGCTCCAGCAGAACCTCCACACACCCCTCCTGACCTGCACACACACACACACACACACGTTAAAGGGATATGCCAACATTTTTTTTTTTCGTGTCTTGCCTCACTCCCGAGTCCATGACCAGCAGATAGACACCATCCTTTCGACTGTGCGTGCAGTAACCATGGAGATAGAGCCGTATCGCCCGTAATTAGCTTAGCTCAAACACTGGAAGTGTATGGGTAGTGTTAGCCTGCCTCCACCTAAAGTCGCTAATTAGCTTAGCTCAAACACTGGAAGTGTATAGGTAGTGTTAGCCTGCCTCCTACCTAAAGTCGCTAATTAGCTTAGCTCAAACACTGGAAGTGTATGGGTAGTGTTAGCCTGCCTCCTACCTAAAGTCGCTAATTAGCTTAGCTCAAACACTGGAAGTGTATGGGTAGTGTTAGCCTGCCTCCACCTAAAGTCGCTAATTAGCTTAGCTCAAACACTGGAAGTGTATAGGTAGTGTTAGCCTGCCTCCTACCTAAAGTCATCAGAGAAACTCTTCAGCAACTCTAAACGGAAACCGGCGGGCCGATCTTGGTCTCAGAGCTGACAAAACTCTCCGGTAAGGCATCTTGAGCGGTCAAATGCCGCTAACGGGACGAGATCGGTCAAAACGGAGGGTTCAAGCAAAGACGCTTTATTTTGGTGTTAAAACGGGTGTTTTATTTTGTGAAAGTAACCGGAAGTGCGTTGGTCACAACGGCTAGCTTGAGTAGCGCCGTTTACAAAATTGTAAACAGCTGGTATTTAGACAAATTAACGACACACTGCTGATCTAAACGGCTACTTTCTCACCTAAACATGTTTGAAATGTGGATAAAGTGATATTTACAGAGTTTAGAGCTAAAATGAAATCATCTTCTGACTGCTGATTTCAGCTCAGGTAGGAGGCAGGCTAACACTACCCATACACTTCCAGTGTTTGAGCTAAGCTAATTAGCGACTTTAGGTAGGAGGCAGGCTAACACTACCTATACACTTCCAGTGTTTGAGCTAAGCTAATTAGCGACTTTAGGTAGGAGGCAGGCTAACACTACCCATACACTTCCAGTGTTTGAGCTAAGCTAATTAGCGACTTTAGGTGGAGGGAGGCTAACACTACCTATACACTTCCAGCGTTTGAGCTAAGCTAATTAGCGACTTTAGGTGGAGGCAGGCTAACACTACACTTCCAGTGTTTGAGCTAAGCTAATTACGGCGATATGGCTCTATCTCCATGGTTACTGCACGCACAGTTGAAAGGATGGTGTCTATCTGCTGGTCATGGACTCGGGAGTGAGGCAAGACATGAAAAGAAATGTTGGCGTACAACTAACAACTAAACAACTAAAAACAGTGACATCAGCCCATGTGTGTGTGTGTAGTTACCGTAGTAACAGGCCCAGTGCAGCGGCGTGTACCCGGCCTGGTCCCTGAGCGGCGGCAGCGACGGCGGCTCGGAGCAGGCGATGCTCAGCAGCTCGCTCAGCCAGGAGGCGTGGCCTCGCGCCGCCGCCAGGTGGATGGGCGTCCGGCCGCGAGCGTCGCCCAGCAGCACGGACGCTTCCTGCTCCAACAGACACTGGATGCACTCCTCCTGACCGCACAGCAGCTGCAGAGGAGAGCAGGGGGCAGCCAATCAGAGAGCAGAGCAGGGGCAGCCAATCAGAGAGGAGAGCAGGGGCAGCCAATCAGAGAGCAGGAGTCAGCCAATCAGAGAGGAGAGCAGGGGGTAGCCAATCAGAGAGGAGAGCAGGGGGTAGCCAATCAGAGAGGAGAGCAGGGGGCAGCCAATCAGAGAGGAGAGCAGGGGCAGCCAATCAGAGAGGAGAGCAGGGGCAGCCAATCAGAGAGGAGAGCAGGGGCAGCCAATCAGAGAGCAGAGCAGGGGTCAGCCAATCAGAGAGGAGAGCAGGGGGCAGCCAATCAGAGAGGAGAGTGGTGTCAGCCAATCAGAGAGGAGAGTGGTGTCAGCCAATCAGAGAGCAGAGCAGGGGGCAGCCAATCAGAGAGCAGGAGTCAGCCAATCAGAGAGGAGAGCAGGGGGCAGCCAATCAGAGAGCAGAGCAGGGGGCAGCCAATCAGAGAGGAGGAGTCAGCCAATCAGAGAGGAGAGCAGGGGGCAGCCAATCAGAGAGGAGAGCAGGGGCAGCCAATCAGAGAGCAGAGCAGGGGGCAGCCAATCAGAGAGGAGAGCAGGGGGCAGCCAATCAGAGAGGAGAGCAGGGGGCAGCCAATCAGAGAGGAGAGCAGGGGCAGCCAATCAGAGAGGAGAGCAGGGGGCAGCCAATCAGAGAGGAGAGCAGGGGGAAGCCAATCAGAGAGGAGAGCAGGGGGAAGCCAATCAGAGATATACTACATACTGCATTAAATATACTGTATACTGTATACTGAATGTAGGATTCAGTCTGCTACTTCAGCAGACCGACACCGTTCACACCGCAGTATGCAGTATACAAGTTTCCCAGAATGCATTTCACGGCAACCGGTAGCGGTAGCTGTAAAACAGGTGAAAAGCTGTTTTATTTCTCGCTCTAGCGCTGTTATTACGTAACTTTATTAAGTTTTAATATGTTTTCATGTGAGAAAGTAACTGTTTAGATCCCAAATCTACGGCCAGTTTATCCAAACGACGGCTGGTTAGAAGTTTGCTCCGATGTTTTTCAGAGAAGTGACATCACAGAGACAGCAGCCGGTCTGCAGAGCTGCTCGGCCGGCCAACCTCCGTCGTCATCCCGGGGGAGAAAACGATCACTAATTAACTTACCCACAGGTTTTTAGAGGTTTACCACCGGCTGGTTAAATTATTTCTAGGAGATAAATGTTGGTCTCATTGATGAAATCTAACAGCTGTATCAGTAGCATTAGTTAGTCTGAATGTAAAGTGAAGCTTCCTGTGTGTATTGGACAGAAGAGACACCACATTTACATCAAGAAATAAATGTTTTACACTGAACCGATCAGTCTGCATTAAGTTTTATTTTATTAAACTATAGTTACGGTCCACGGCAAAGATACTTCACTACTCTAAACCGTCTTTGGTTACGGTTAGACGTCAGGGGAGCATTGCATTGTGGGATACAGGACACAATGTAGATTGGTCAGATACTGGAGATATTTCTCGAACCAGTACGACATCCGGGAATTTTTCGCATACTGCATACTGCATTTTGGCCAAATCAGTACGTCGGTAGGGCTGGGACGATACGCTTTTCTCCACCGATTCGATTCTTCTACGATCTTTTGGATGGCGATTCGATTTAAATTGCGATTCTACGATATTGCCGATTCTCTCGATTTTTAGTCTTTAGCGTTTTTAACATTTATCTGCACACAAATACTGCAGGAGCCTATAAATGAACATACTCCATTATAAAGTGAACTTAAACCCTTTTCAAAACCTGGACTCTCTGTATGTAAAAAAGGCTAACAAATGCACATTGCACAATATTAAAAAAAAATTGTTGAAAAAAAAAAATCAATTTAAAAATCGTAAAAAAAGGTATTGCTATTTCTCCCACCCCTAACTAGCAGTATAGTATGCAGTTTCGAATACAGCCTTTAATCCACGTTCACACATCATCGTAACACAGACAGGTGAGGACGTGTGATGTTGTCATGGTGACTCACCCCCAGGTGCAGCGCCGTCAGGCCGTGGTTGTCGGCCATGTTGACGTTGGCTTCTCGCTCCAACAGCAGAGACACGGCGTCCACATGACCTCCTGCTACGGCCAGCATGAGAGGAGTCCTGAGGAGGAGCAGGAGGAGGAGGTGAGAGGAGGAGGAGGAGGAGGAGGAGGAGGAGGAGGAGGTGAGAGGGGGAGGAGGAGGAGAGAGGAGGAGGAGGAGGTGGTGAGAGGAGGAGGAGGAGGAGAGAGGAGGAGGAGGAGGAGAGAGGGGGAGGAGGTGGTGAGAGGGGGAGGAGGAGGAGGAGGTGGAGGAGGAGGAGGAGGTGAGAGGGGGAGGAGGTGGAGGAGGAGGAGGAGGTGAGAGGGGGAGGAGGTGGAGAGAGGGGGAGGAGGAGGAAGAGGAGAGAGGAGGAGAGGGGGGGAGGAGAGGGGGAGGAGAGAGGGGGAGGAGGAGGAGGTGGTGAGAGGGGGAGGAAGAGGAGGGGGAGGAGGTGGAGATGAGAGGGGGAGGAGGAGGAGGAGGTGAGAGGGGGAGGAGGAGGAGGAGGTGGAGGAGGAGGTGGTGAGAGGGGGAGGAGGAAGAGGAAGAGAGGGGGAGGAGGAGGTGGTGAGAGGGGGAGGAGGAGGTGAGAGGAGGAGGAGGTGAGAGGGGGAGGAGGAAGAGGAAGAGAGGGGGAGGAGGAGGTGGTGAGAGGGAGAGGAGGAGGAGAAGGAGGAGGAGGTGAGAGGAGGAGGAGGTGAGAGGGGGAGGAGGAAGAGGAAGAGAGGGGGAGGAGGAGGTGGTGAGAGGGAGAGGAGGAGGAGAAGGAGGAGGAGGTGAGAGGAGGAGGAGGTGAGAGGGGGAGGAGGAAGAGGAGAAGCGAGGAAAAGGAGAAAGAGGAGGAGAAAGAGGAGGTGATGACTCACTGTCCCTGAGAATCAGCAGCGTCCACCAGATCTGCAGCTTCTGATTCGTCGAGCAGGAGGCGAACGCACGTCGTGTGGCCGTTCATCACTGAGGAGGAGGAGGAGGAGGAGGAGGAGGAGAGGGTTAATGATGAAGATGATGATGATGAAGATGTCAATTCAATTCATTTATTAAGGACTGCACAACCAGTCGGCAGAATTTGCTTTCGGCGCAGCATAGCAGCACATAGTTACTGTGTGGCAACAGTAACATACATGAGCAGACATCAACATCAGACCAGACATTTACATACTATACAGACTATCCCTTTTAAGCCAGGAACACACCGCCACGACGCTTCCCGACCAAGGGGGCAGTTGTGGGTCTGAGAAGTGAAGTCACTTCCACGTTCAACAAACTGCAATCCCCTCTTCTTCCTCTGGGGGCTGGTGTCAGAAGGGAGCATTCCCCATAGACCCCCATGTTAAAATCACCCACTTTACATCCTCAGTAAACATGTTAAAAGCCTGGTGTCAGAACGTTTTCTGGTCTCAACCGATAGTTTCTACCCCCGCACACACTCTGAGGGGGGTGAATTTTTTTTTAACTCTACCGTTTTACTGTTATTAGGTTAAAACTCTAGCCAATCAGGGCGCGGAAACGTTGAGTGACAGGTCCGAGCAGCTCCGTGGACAGCTGCTTCGAGGCCAGTGGGTAAATCCAACATGGCGCTGTTCAGGCCGCCATATTGGAGTCACAAAAACGACTCCCCACAACCAATGGGGGACGTCACGGACGCTACGTCCATTCTTTTTACAGTCTATGTTCCCGACGCGTCCCGACGCGTCCCGACGCCGGCGGCTTTGGCCGACGAGTCTGTCGCCTCTCGTCGGGAGAAAGGAAAAAGTGAAACACACTGTGACCGCCCCGACTGCCGACCAGAGCGACTGAGTGGCGAGGACTCAGACCAATACAGACCAGGGGCAGCTCTGCTCACTGTTCATTCAAACAAACTAATGCCACTGCCACAGTTAATTTCATCAATGAGACCAACATTAATCTCCCCAAAACAATTTAACCAGCCACGTTTTAACAGCGCTAAAGCCAAAATTAAAACAGTTTTTAGCAGCTTACTGCTGTGGCTCGGTTGCCGCGAACTGGCGATAGCCGATGCTAATTTCTGTTAGCCCGTCTATGGTGTTTTACATTACACGTTAGCATTAAGCTAGCGGGCTTTATATGCTTAGTTGTGAGCTGTGTGTGTTTTGAACGTTGTTTCAAACTATGTGGGTTTGATTGAACATCTTTGATGTTTAAATATATATATATTGCCGCTTAATATATTGCTTTATTTTATTTTGTATACCATTTTTACTGTAGCACAGGCTAGGACACCGTTTGTTTACTGTGGTCACTTCCGTCCCTCCCACACACCGCGCTGATTCGCTTAGGGCACCGCCAATCAGAATCGCCATAGCTAGCACACAGCCAATCAGAGTACCCGACGAGTCTACTCTCCCGACGGCCGACGAGTCCCGACTGAGCATGTTCAATCGGCCCCGACGAGACCCGACAAGAGCCGAGGCTCCCCGACGGAGAGGAACACACCAAACAGACGAGCTGCCGACGCCGTCCGACGAGGCCAGACGCCCGACGGTCGGCTCGGTGTGTCCCTGGCTTAACACAGATGGAGCATGGAGATGAGTGGAGTTCAGTAGTCTGATGGCAGTGGGAAAAAAGCTGCTTTTGAACCGGGTTGTTTTGATTGAAATGGACCTGAAGCGTCTGCCAGAGGGCAACAGCTGAAACAGGTGGTTGGCTGGGTGTGTTGGATCAGAGATTATCTTATGTGCTCTTGTTATTGTGTGTTTATGGTAAAGTGAGTCAAATGATGGGAGGGGAGTGTTTGTGATTAGAGATGCTTTTTTTTTTTATGATACGTTGGAGTTTGCTGCGTGAGTGAGTGTCCAGACTGAGATGGAATCTGTGAGGATGCTGATAGGATGGCTGTGTAGAACTGGAGGAGGAGATTGCGTTTGACTTTGTATTTCTTGAGCTGCCTGAGGTGGACTAGTCTTTGGTTGGTCTTTTTTATTATTATATGGCTTGTGTTAAACCAGCACTAAGTAACTTTTCAACCTTCATAAAATATTTTCATAACTTTTGTGATGATACATCGACTTACAACAAGTTGAATGACACCTCTGTCGTGGCCTGAGGGGGTCTGTATCATTATGGTCTGTATCTCTTTCTCTGGCACTAAGCAGCTTTGAGGAGCATGGTAGGAACCCTGCTCTCACTTTACTTTCACTTTCACTTTTGCGAGTCACAACAAGGAGGGAACAGGCAAAACGGCACTTTAGCAATGGATTATGTTTGTGTTTTCACTTTGAAATGATCCACTGGAAACAGAAACTTAGTTTTGATGTCTTCTGTTAATTTTAATGCAGGATATTTACAGGGCTTCACGCTAGTGCTCATGGGAAATGGAGTCTTCCTTCAGGCAAAACACTACCACTTTGGTCCACAGGCACCGCCAAACTCAACCAAAACTGAAAGTTCTTTAGTACTGCTTTAAAGTCCCATTTGAGTGTGTTGCTGATATGAGTGCCCAGGGACTTGTAGGAGTCTGTGATTGTGATGTTTGAGGGGTGGTTTGCGTCTGAAATCTGTTCTGAGTTCTTTGGTTTTGGAGGTGTTGAGTTGTATGGAGGTTATTGATGAAGATGATGATGATGTCGGCCTGGCTGTGCCTCACCTGCCAGGTGAACCGGCGTGCGTCCGTGCCGGCCGTCGGTGCAGCGCGGCGACGCCCCCTGGCCGAGCAGCGTGTGGACACAGTCGGTGTGACCGCGCAGCGCGGCGAGGGCCAGCGCCGTGCGGCCCAGCTCGTCACCACGGTCCACCTCCCTCTGGCCCTGCAGCAGCACCTCCAGGGCCTGCGCGTGGCCGTGGTACGCCTGGGGGGGGGGGGCAAGACACATTTAAAGATATCTGGAAGGATTTACAAATTGTAAAATGAAATGGAGAAGAAATTTACAAATGAAAAATATGAAAAAAAACTATTGAAAATAGAAAAATGAGTTGAAAAACGAAGAGTTCATTTGCAAAAGCAGATAAGTGCCATTTTGAAAAAAATGAGCTGAGGCTTTGTAATTATTCTTTGCATTTTTTTTTAGATATGTCTGTCTTGTTACATCTCAAAGTCACTCAACTTTGGTTTGACTGAAATCACCTTATTATATGTAAATAAAAAATAAAAAATGAAGATTCTAGAATTTTTTTAAACGGAGTTATCTGCTTTTGCAAATGAACTCTTCCTACCTCATTTACATATTCACACAACTCATCTGCATGTCTCTATGTTTAACATGGATAATGTTTCATTAATGAAACTATGATCCATAGAAATAAATATTAAAACTAAAAACAGACTGTAATTCCTGTTTTTTATTATTGAAAAATATTTTTCTATTTTAAAAAAAATTGGGGAAAAAAAACAATTTAAGGAAATTTGAAAGAATTGAAAAATGTACAAATGAAATGGAGAAAAAATTTACAAATGCAAATTATTAAACTGAAAATATAAATTAAGTTGAAAAACAAATATTCCCACCTCATTTACATATTCACACATGTTTCTATGTTTGTTATGGATCATGTATATGAAACTCTAGAAATAAAGAAATCTCTTCAGAAATAAAGTGGAAATAAATAAAAAAAAAGATGAAGAACTAAAAATCTTTTTGAATTTAAAAAAAAATTTAACAAAGAAAATTAAAGAAATTTGAAAGGATTTAAAAATTGTAAAATGAAATGGAGAAAAAATGTTACAATTAAAAAATATTGAAAAAAAAATATTGCAAATAGAAAAATAATTTGAAAAACAAATAAATAAAGCAAAAAATAAAACTAAATAAATGAATAAAGTTCGGTGACTCACGGCCAGGTGCAGCGGGCTCCTGGAGCTCGGAGATTCGGGGTCGTCATGGTGACTGTCGTCTCTGTGCAGCAGCTGCCGGCCACAAGAAATAAACACATAAACACACATGAAGCTTTTATTGTGAAAAGCTGAAGCTGCAGCCGTGTGCTTCCTGTCTGATCTGGACCTGCTTCCTCTTGTCTCAGAGTTTCTACGGTAACCTGAACTTCCTGTCAGCTCCCCATAGATATACTATATACTGACTAGATGCTGCGTTCTGCTTCTCAGCGTACGTCAACACGGCGGCCATCTTGGTCGGGGGTTCTGACCACAGACCAGTCAGACCCTGTAGAACACACTTCACTGTATTTATGCATGTGGGTGTGTGTCTGAGTATCTAAAGTGTATGTTTAATACATAAAAACAACAATTATAAAAAAAAAAATTTTTGTTGTATCATAAATATACGTCTGACATTTATAATAAACCAAGCGGCTTGAGAATCGGTTGAATATTCAGTGAGTTATGGTGATTTTACGTAATAGTTGATAGACGTCTGCCTCTGTTGACTAGTGCAGGAAGTAGACACGGCTTCCCCCTGACCAAGATGGCCGCCACGTTGACGCATTCCACTCAATAGAGCTGCCTGGGAACGCAGCATCTGGTCAGACCAAAATCTCCTTGTTGTTTACAACTACTTCCTGGTAGAAAACCAGCATGAGAACAATAGTGACGGACGAGAGTTTCACTATATTTATCTCATTTTTCATGTCACTATATCACCGTTTAGACTAATCTGATGTTTGTAAAGTTTATAAAACCAATGATTGGACAAACATTACTATTTCTGTGTGCACATTTTTGTAATTAGTCATGGTTATCATAGATTAGCCGGGCTAACGGTTAGCTACCTGTTTAACTTTAATAACTCTCAGACGGTCCATGAAAAAACATTTTCTCCAGCGGATATCTGAGTTACAACATGACTGAGCTAACTGGAGTTTAGCTACCGTTAGCTTAGCTACCGTTAGCTTAGCTACTGTTAGCTTAGCTGCCGTTAGCTGTCCCCGTCAGCTGAGCCACTGATGCTTTCTAGACACCGTGATTCCCCCAAACTGAATAAATACAACACATAGCAACACAAAACACACACACAGAAATAGTAATGTTTCTTCAATCATTTCAGATTTGTCTAAACGGTGATAGGGCGTGAAAAATATGATATATAGCTAAACTCTCGTTCGTTACTATTGATCTCATTCACATTACAGCTGGTTTTCTACCCGGAAGTAGAATGTAAACAACAAGGAGATTCGGTCTATATATACATCTATGTCAGCTCCCTACGTTAAACTGAATGTTGCCGTGGTAACGCAGCGCGGCGCGTTGCCGTGGCGACGGGACCTACCAGCTCCAGACAGTGGCGGTGGCCGTAGGCGGCGGCGTAGTGCACGGAGCTGTAGCTCTGCTTGTCCTTCAGGGAGGCTGTCGCTCCGCTCTGCAGCAGGAACTCTAAACATCTGGAGACACACACACACACACACACACACACACACAGAGACACACACACAGAGAGACACACACACAGAGACACACACACACACACAGAGACACACACACACACACACAGAGACACACACACACAGAGACACACACACACACACAGAGACACACACACACACACACAGAGACACACACACACACACACACACAGACACACACAGAGACACACACAGAGACACACACACACACACACAGAGACACACACACACACACACACACACACACACACACACACACACACACACACACACACACACACACACACACACACAAGACACACACACACACACACCACACAACACAAACACACCCCAACACACAGACACACACAGATACCACCACACACAGAGACACACACACACACACACACACACACACACACACACACAGACACACACACACACACACACACACACACACACACACACACACACACAGACACACACAGAGACACACACACAGAGACACACACAGATGTGTCAGTGACATCTTCAAACATCTGGCTGGAGGAAATGTGAATTAACTGGAACTATTTTCAACAGCGGATCGATCCAGATGTTTGGAGTGTGTGTGTGTGTGTGTGTGAGATCCAGATGTTTAGAGTTTGTGTGATCCAGATGTGTAGTGTGTGTGTGTGTGTGTGTGTGTGTGTGTGTGTGTGTGTGTGTGTGTGTGTGTGTCTCTGTGTGTGTGTGTGTGTGTTTGAGTGTGTGTGTGTGTGTGTGTGTGTGTGTGTGTGTGTGTTACTCACAGCGCCGCCTCCTTCTCTCTCTCGGCCTGAACTCCTTCGCTCTCCGGCTCCAGAGCCACGCGGCGCCTGAGGAGCAGAAACATCTGGTTACCACGGTCACCACCAGTATGGTATCCATGGTAACCATAGCAACAGAGCAGCAGCAGGTTTCTACTTCCTGTCCTCAGGTGAATAACAATCTAATCCTCCTCCTCCTCCAGATGTGACTGTGACTAAAGGCTGATGTGTTACTGTGTAACCATGGCGATGTGTTACTGTGTAACCATGGCGACAGGCCTCACCTGCGGTCCAGGTCGGAGGCGGCGGCGTAGTGCAGAGCGGAGCGACCCCATTGGTCGGTGGCGTTGATGTTGGTGCCACAGGAAACCAGAGTCTCCAGACACTGGTAGTGACGACTGGCTGCAGCGTAGTGGAGGGGGGTTCTGATGGAGGGAGGGAGAGGGGGGGGGAGAGGAGGGGAGGAGGGGGGGAGAGAGAGGAGGAGGGGAGGAGGGGAGGAGGAGGAGAGGAGGAGAGGAGGAGGGGAGGAGAGGAGGAGGAGGAGGAGAGAGGAGAGGAGGAGAGAGGAGAGGAGGAGAGGAGGGGAGGAGGAGAGGAGGAGGAGGAGGAGAGAGGAGAGGAGGAGAGAGGAGAGGAGGGGAGAGGAGAGTGGAGGAGGGGGGGGGGGGGGGGGCGGGGGGGGGGAGGAGGAGAGAGGGAACATATTGGGTCAATTGGGTCCATACAGGAAGAAGAAGGTCAAAGACGAAAGGGAAGGCAGGAAAGATAAGGGGGAAAGAAGGAAGGAAGGGAAAAAGCAAGTAAAGAAATATGGAGGGAGGAAACAGATTCGTTCAAGGAAGGAAGAAGGGAGGAAGAAGGTAGGAAGGAAGGAAGGAAGGAAGGAAGGAAGGAAGGAAGGAAGGAAGGAAGGAAGGAAGGAAGGAAGGAAGGAAAGAAAGAAAGATGGAGGGAGGGCACAGATTCGTTCAGGGAAGGAAGAAGGGAGGAAGAAGGGAGGAAGAAGGTAGGAAGGAAGGAAGGAAGGAAGGAAGGAAGGAAGGAAGGAAGGAAAGAAAGATGGAGGGAGGGCACAGATTCGTTCAGGGAAGGAAGAAGGGAGAAAGAAGGGTGGAAGGAAGGAGTGGAGATAAGAGGAAGGAAGGAAGGAAGGAAGGAAGGAAGGATGGGAGGGAGGGAAAAGGATTGTGGAAAGAAGGAAGGGAAAAGGAAGGAAAGATAGAAGGAGAGAGGGAACAGATTGGGTCAATTGGGTCATAAAGGAAGGAAGAAGTAAAGACGAAGGGAAGGAAGGAATAGAAGGGGGGAAAGAAGGAAGGAAGGGAAAAAGCAAGTAAAGAAATATGGAGGGAGGAAACAGATTCGTTCAAGGAAGGAAGAAGGGAGGAAGAAGGTAGGAAGGAAGGAAGGAAGGAAGGAAGGAAGGAAGGAAGGAAGGAAGGAAGGAAGGAAGGAAGGAAGGAAGGAAGGAAAGAAAGAAAGATGGAGGGAGGGCACAGATTCGTTCAGGGAAGGAAGAAGGGAGGAAGAAGGTAGGAAGGAAGGAAGGAAGGAAGGAAGGAAGGAAGGAAGGAAGGAAGGAAGGAAGGAAGGAAGGAAGGAAGGAAAGAAAGAAAGATGGAGGGAGGGCACAGATTCGTTCAGGGAAGGAAGAAGGGAGGAAGAAGGGAGGAAGAAGGTAGGAAGGAAGGAAGGAAGGAAGGAAGGAAGGAAGGAAGGAAAGAAAGATGGAGGGAGGGCACAGATTCGTTCAGGGAAGGAAGAAGGGAGAAAGAAGGGTGGAAGGAAGGAAGGAAGGAAGGAAGGAAGGAAGGAAGGAAGGAAGGAAGGATGGGAGGGAGGGAAAAGGATTGTGGAAAGAAGGAAGGGAAAAGGAAGGAAAGATAGAAGGAGAGAGGGAACAGATTGGGTCAATTGGGTCATAAAGGAAGGAAGAAGTAAAGACGAAGGGAAGGAAGGAATAGAAGGGGGGAAAGAAGGAAGGAAGGGAAAAAGCAAGTAAAGAAATATGGAGGGAGGAAACAGATTCGTTCAAGGAAGGAAGAAGGGAGGAAGAAGGTAGGAAGGAAGGAAGGAAGGAAGGAAGGAAGGAAGGAAGGAAGGAAGGAAGGAAGGAAGGAAGGAAGGAAGGAAGGAAAGATAAGAAAGATTGGAGGGATGGGCAACAGGGGATTCGTATCAGGGAAGGAAGAAGGGGAGGAAGAAGGAGGAAGGAAAGGGAAGGAAGAAGGAAGGAAGGAAGGAAGGAAGGAAGGAAGGACGAAGGAAGGAAGGAAAGAAAGAAAGATGTGAAGGGAGGGCACAGATTCGGTTCAGGTGAAAGGAAGAAAGGGAGGAAGAAGGGAGGAAGAAGGTAGGAAGGAAGGAAGGAAGGAAGGAAGGAAGGAAGGAACGAAAGAAAGATGGAAGGGGATGGCACAGATTCTTATCAGGGGAAGGAAGAAGGGAGAAAGAAGGGTGGAAGGAAGGAAGGAAGGAAGGAAGGAAGGAAGGAAGGAAGGAAGGAAGGAAGGATGGGAGGGAGGGAAAAGGATTGTGGAAAGAAGGAAGGGAAAAGGAAGGAAAGATAGAAGGAGAGAGGGAACAGATTGGGTCAATTGGGTCATAAAGGAAGGAAGAAGTAAAGACGAAGGGAAGGAAGGAATAGAAGGGGGGAAAGAAGGAAGGAAGGGAAAAAGCAAGTAAAGAAATATGGAGTGGACGGAAACAGAAATATTCGTTCAAGGAAGGAAGAAGGGGAAAGAAAGGTAGGAGGAAGGAAGGAAGTGAAGGAAGGAAGGAAGGAAGGAAGGAAGGAAGGAAGGAAGGGAAGGAAGGAAGGAAGGAAAGAAATAAGAAAGATGGAGGCGAGGAGCACAGATTCGGTTCAGGGAAAGGAAGAAAGGAGGAAAAGGGAGGAAGAAGGGTAGGAAGGAATGAAGAAGGAATGAAGGAAGAAGGAATGAAGGAAGAGAAAAGGAAAGAAAAGAATGGAGGGAGGGCACAGATTCGTTCAGGGAAGGAAGAAGGGAGAAAGAAGGGTGGAAGGAAGGAAGGAAGGAAGGAAGGAAGGAAGGAAGGAAGGAAGGAAGGAAGGAAGGAAGGAAGGAAGGATGGGAGGGAGGGAAAAGGATTGTGGAAAGAAGGAAGGGAAAAGGAAGGAAAGATAGAAGGAGAGAGGGAACAGATTGGGTCAATTGGGTCATAAAGGAAGGAAGAAGTAAAGACGAAGGGAAGGAAGGAATAGAAGGGGGGAAAGAAGGAAGGAAGGGAAAAAGCAAGTAAAGAAATATGGAGGGAGGAAACAGATTCGTTCAAGGAAGGAAGAAGGGAGGAAGAAGGTAGGAAGGAAGGAAGGAAGGAAGGAAGGAAGGAAGGAAGGAAGGAAAGGGAAAGAAGGAAGGAAGCGAAAGGAAGGAAAGAAAGATGGAGGGAGGGCACTGATTCGTTATTTATACGTTCAGTGAAGGAAGGAAGGTAGGAGGAAGAAGTAGGAAGGAAGAATGAAGGAAGGAAGGAAGGAAGGAAGGAAGGAAGGAAGGAAGGAAGGAAGGAAGGAAGGAAGGAAGGAAAGAAAGATGGAGGGAGGGCACAGATTCGTTCAGGGAAGGAAGAAGGGAGAAAGAAGGGTGGAAGGAAGGAAGGAAGGAAGGAAGGAAGGAAGGGAAAAAAGATTGTGGAAAGAAGGAAGGGAAAAGGAAGGAAAGATAGAAGGAGAGAGGGAACAGATTGGGTCAATTGGGTCACAAAGGAAGGAAGAAGGGAGGAAGAAGGAAGGAAGGAAGGAAGGAAGGGAAAAAGGATTGTGGAAAGAAGGAAGGGAAAAAGGAGGGGAAAAAATATGGAGGGAGGGAACAGATTCGTTCAAGGAAGGAAGAAGGAAGGAAAGAAGGAATGGAAAAGGGAATGAAAGAAATATGGAGGGAAGAAGTAAGGATGAAGGGAAGGAAGGAAGGAAGGAAGGAAGGAAGGAAGGAAGGAAGGAAGGAAGGAAAGAAGGAAGGAAAAAGGAAGGAAAGATAGAAGGAGGGAGGGAACAGATTGGGTCAATGGGGTCAAAAAGGAGGAAAGGAAGGAAAGGAAAAAGGATTGTGGGAAGAAGGAAGGGAAAAGGGAAGGAAGGAAAGAAAGATGGAGGGAGGGAACAGATTTGTTCAAGGAAGGAAGAAGGGAGGAAAGAAGGAAGGGAAAAGGGAAGGAAAGAAAGATGGAGGTATAGGGAACAGATCAGGTCAATTGGATCAAAAGAGGAAGGAAGAAGTAAGGATGAAGGGAAGGAAGGAGGGAAGGGAAAAGGGATTGTGGAGAGCAGGAAGGGAGAAAGGAAGGAAGGAAGGAGGATGGAGGACGGAAACAGAAAGACGACAGGAGGGTTAAACATTGTAGCATCTTCCTGTCAGCTGATTGGTCCGTTCATCACATTATTTGTCCCATTTACATGAGAGCTTTTCATTCCTGAATATTAAAATATATTTAATAGGGCCTAAGTTCAACGAGATTTTTCATCGAAAGTTGACGACACACACAAACAGGGGTAAATCAACATCCGGTATTCCGGTCGCAGCGGCGGTAGAGCGATTGACAAAGAGTGTGGCTACACTTTTCATTTCAAACAAACTAATAACGACCGCGCACAAAAAGATATAATCAGTTTGAGCACTAATCATTAATCTTCACTAAAATAAAGTATTAAAAAAATAAAACCATCCAGTCAAGAGGACTGGTAAAACCTCTAAAAACCTGTGGAATTTTAAAGTTACCATTTACCTGGATGTAGCCTAACGAGCATCTGTCCAAACTAAAGCCCACCCCCCGTATCGCCATGCTATTTTCTACCCTCCTGCATTTTTCTCCCACAATCAAGCACATTTCCTAACAGGCAATATCATGACAACAGCCTGCGGATTATTTAACAGCGAATGTTCTCGCATTAAAAGAATAATAAAACTTTTAGCAGCTTTACTGAAACTGCTGTCTGAACGGAGTTAGCGATGCTAATTTTTTAGCCCCGTCAGTTAGCATTAAAGCTAAGCGGACGTTATGCTTACTTGGCATTAAGTCTAAGAACTTTATGCTTCGTAGTGGTACTGGGCTGAGTGAGTGTTTGAAGGATGTTTCAAATAATGTGGGGTTTGAGTGAACATCTTTGATGATTCAATACATATTTCCTGCTTAATAAGGTTTATGCATATGGCATTATTTAAAAGTAGGCCCCCTAATGATTAACCACATAATCTTACCCATTTGGAACAGTGACAAATAAAACCTTGATGCAAGAAGAATTATGTTGAGAACTGGACATTTGATATACAGTAACTCAGTAACGGTTGAAAACCAGTGTAAACGGTTTAGTTTTTTAATAATTTATGCCGTTCAAAGAGCAAGTTGCTAAACAAAGACTTTATCCATCATCCTCTTCGTATAGGAGACCTACCCTGCTAGAAAAAACCTGCATGGAAATGAAGGCTGGTCTATGCTTTTGTTTTCTTTTTTTTAGCAGTAGCCCAACACTCTATCTTTCTCAGGTCTATCTTTCGGAAACTCGTGGAAATGCAAGTACGGCTGTTTTTATTAGTCTAGAAATATGTTACACTGAAAGGTGTTTAAAAAAAAACGCCAACATGGATGTGTATTATATTACGCAAGCAGAAGCTATTATATTTTGGTATTCAGTCCCATTGCGCTTCCGCGACCGGAAGTAGTTTTACCCTGTAACGGAAACCGGAAGTACCTAAACCCGGAAGTCGTGAAATAGGCCTATTGGGAATAAAAGTTAATTCGGCTTTAATCAGACCAGCGTGTGGTCGTCTCACCTGCCACAGTTGTCTCTCCGGTTGTGTTCACCTCCACTGCTCAGCAGCAGCTTCACACACTCCACGTTCCTACACACACACACACACACGTTTAATACTATTATATAATTGAATTTATGGATCAAACTACAGAATTTAATTCTTAAAGGGACAGTTCAACATTTTAGTCAGATCCTCTCATCAAACTCATCAAATACACAATCCAACAACTCCACAACGCTCTGGTGGACAAGTTGTGAGCTGCACATTCACCACGCTATGAGATAATCATGTAACATTATATAACATTACGACGCATGACGCAAATACTCTAGAGAACTACTTTCTCTTCTGACATCCCTCCGCCCAGCAGCAGCCGTGTCAGGAAAGTAGTTCCGGTTATGAATTTCCCTCTAAAACAACTCTGTGTGGTAACGTTGGTTGTTAAATTATCTCCATAATAGCGTGGTGAAAATGTGCAAAGCTCACAACTTGTCCACCAGCGCGTTGTGGAGTTGTTGGATTGTGTATTTTGTTTGAGTTTGATGAGGGAAATCAACCAAGAAATAAATTATCCCATAATGAGCCCTCCGTGATCTTAGCTCCTGAGGCAAAGCTCACGGTCTGTCATGCTTCGGCTTCCAACCATTCTAAAAACAGCTTGCACCGACAATTAAAGGTAACGAACCTACTGCTATGACTATAGGGATTATGGTGAGAGGAGGATCTGACTAAATGTTGAACTGTCCCTTTAAGAGAATTTCAATGGTCCTTGTTGAACCTTATTTACATATTTTTATATAAAGAAAAGCTGCAGGTCTGCATGTGTGTGTCTTCTTTCCTCCCTTCTTCCTTCCTTGAACAAATCTGTTCCCTCCATCCATTTTCTTTCCACAATACTTTTTCCCTTCCTTCCTTCCCTTCGTCCTTCCTTCTTCCTTCCTTTTTGACCCAATCTGTTCCCTCATTCCTTCTATCTTTCCTTCCCTTTTCCCTTCCTTCTTTCCTCTCATCTTTCCCTTTGTCCTTCCTTACTTCCTTCCTTCCCTTCATCCTTCTTTCTTCTTCCTTCCTCTTTTGATCCAATTACCTATACCTCCATCTATCCTTTCCCACCCATTTTCTTATTAAAGCTAATTACTCCCTTCCCTTCTTAACTTCCTCCCATCTCTGTCCTCCTTTGTCCTTCCTTCCTTCCTTCCTTCCTTCCTTTCATCCTTCCTTCTTCCTTCCTTTTTGACCCAATTGACCCAATCTGTTCCCTCCCTCCTTGTGTCTTTCCTTCCTTCTTTCCCATAATAATAATAAATAGTGTGTGTGTGTCTCAGTGTGTCTCAGTGTGTGTGTGTGTGTGTGTGTGTGTGTCTCAGTGTGTGTGTGTGTGTGTGTGTGTGTGTGTGTGTGTGTCTCACCCCCCGGCGGCGGCGGCGTGCAGACAGCTGCGGCCCAGAGTGTCGGGGGTGTCGATCTGGAAGCCTGCAGACAGGACCGAGTCGTTACACATTATACTAAACCTCCGACCTGCAGGGGGCCACGCAGGGGGGGGGGGGCGGGGGTAGACGGGGGGGGGGGCGGGGGTAGACGGGGGCAGGAGGGAGGGGAGGGGGGGGCAGACAACAGAGAGAGAGAGGGAGGTGTTAGTGAGACAGGTGAGGAGGAGACAGGAGGTTCAGGTGGAAACAGAAACAGGAGGAAGCTACAGGTCATCACAGCTCTGGATCACTGGAACTCAGTTCATTAGTTTTATCATTTAAAGGTATAATACGTAGGAATCCCCCCCATCTAGCGGTGCGGTTGCATATCTGAACGTACTATTCTTGATGTTGCATTCAGGTGAAACGGGGCAGACGTCAGACAGACAACAGACGCTGCATGTAACAGGATAAACAAGCCTCTATGTGTTTTTCGTTATTATGAATGCAGTGATTATTTTTATAGTTTTGCCAGCTTTATCGTACTCATTTGGTTTTGTACACAATTTTAAAAACTTTAAACGTAGAAAAACAAACCTGTTTTCTTTTTTCTCTCCTTCTTTTTTTTTTAATGAATTCGGCTATATAAATTTAAAGTCCATTCGTAATCACATTCATCAAAACAAGATCAGTGTCTTGTCATTTAAACAACTCAGACTTTAAGTTTAAAAGGTATAGTCCGTAGGAATTGCCCCCATCATAGCGGTGCGGTTGCATAATCCTCTCTCCTCCTTCCTCCTCTCCCCCTCCTCCTCCTCCTCTCCACCCTCCTCTCTTCCCTCCCTCCTCCACTCCTCCTCCTCCTCCTCCTCCCCTCTCTTCCTCCTCCCCCTCTCTCCTCCCTCCTCCTCCTCCTCCTCTCGCCTCGCCCCCCTCCTTTGTCCTTCCCTGCCTCCTCTCCCCGCTCTCCGCCCTCCTCCTCCTCCTCTCTCCCTCCTCCTCCACCCTCCTCCCCCCCCTCCCTTTTCCTCCCCTCCTCCTCTTACCTCTCCTCCTCCCCCTCCTCCTCCTCCTCCTCTCCGCTCCTCTCTCCTCCTCCTCCCAGCCTCCATCCGTCCTCCCCCCTCTAACGCTCCTCGCTGCCTCCTCCTCCTCCTCCTCCTCTCATCCTCCCCCCCTCAATTTTCCCCATCCTCCTTCGCTCCTCCTCTCCTCCTCCCCCACCTCCTCCTCCTTCCTCATCCTCACTCTCTCTCCTCCTCCTACCTCCTCCTCCTCCTCCCCCTCTCTCCTCCCTCCACCACCTCCACCTCCTCCTCCTCTCTCCTCCCCCCCTCCTTTTCCTCCCTTCCTCCCCCCTCCTTCCAGTCTCACTCCCATCCTCCTCTCTCCTCTATTCCTCCACCTCGCTCCTCTCCCTTTCCCCCCCCCTCCTTTTCCTCCCTCCTCCTCCCCCTCTCTCCTCCCTCCTCCCCGCTCTCTCCTCCTACCTCCTCATCTCCCTCCTCCCTCCACCGTCTCTCCTCTCTCCTCCTCCTTTCCTCTCCTCCTCCTCCTCCTCTCCTCCTCCCCCCCTCCTCCCTCCTCCTCCTTCCGCCATCGCTCCTCATCCCTACCTCCCTCCCTCCCCCTTCTCTCCTCCATACCTGCCTACATCTCCTCCCTCCTTCCTCCTCTTTCTCCCTCCCCCCCTATTTCAATGTGATATAATCTATCCGAATTTTCCAACCCTCCAAGTGTTTTCCTGCATAAAAAAAATAAAAACCTCTCTCCTCCCTCCTCCCCTCCTCCCTCTCTCCTCCCCTCCCTCTCCTCCTCACCTCTCTCCTCCCCCCTCCTCCCCCTCCCCCTCCTCCTCCTCCCTCCTCCTCCTCCTCCCCCTCCTCCCCTCATATCCTCCCTCCTCCTCTCCTCCCTCTCTCCTCCTCCTCCTCTCTTCCTCCCCTCTCCTCCCCCCTCCTTTTTCCATCCTCCTCCCCCTTCTCTCCCTCTTCTTCCTCCTCTCTCCTCCCCCTCCTCCTCCTCCTCCCTCTCTCCTCCTCCTCCTCCTCCTCCTCCCTCTCTCCTCCTCTCCTCCTCTCCTCCCTCCTCCTCCCTCCCCCCCCCTCCCTCCCTCTCCTCCTCCTCCCCCTCCTCCTTTTCCTCCCTCCTCCTCCCCCTCTCTCCTCCTCCCCCTCTCTCCTCCCTCCTCCTCCTCCTCTCTCCTCCTCCTCCTCTCTCCTCCCCCCCTCCTTTTCCTCCCTCCTCCTCCTCCTCTCCTCCTCCCCCTCCTCCTCCTCCTCCTCTCCTCCTCTCTCCTCCTCCTCCTCCTCCTCCTCCTCCTCCTCCTCTTCCTCCTCCTCTCATGCCAGAGCCTCATTAAACCACCAACAGGATTCTGGACCGTCATCCTTCTCCTACTTCACGTCTGTTTAACTCAACAACACACTTCCCTCCTCCTCTGTGCCGGACAAAAAGACAAAAAGCTCCTCGACAACAATAATAAGTTGGGATGAGCAGAGACACAAATTATTATTTCTTGGCCAAAAAGTAAAATAACAAGGAAACTTTTCAGATGTAGCCTAAGAAACAAGCAGCGCAGTGTGGAGAAGAGAAGAGAAGAGATGCTGCTGCTGTGCAGGGCCGTTGTCTAGGGGAGAAAGGTGATGGTAACTCTAGGGGCCCAGCGCCCAGTGGGGCCCATAAAAAACCCCAGTAGTCTAATCTTTGAATGACTGATTTATTCTGTGTAAGACCCTGACAAATACTCATAGTACACTGTAAAAACTCAACATCTTTCCAAGAATATTTGTCTTATTTCTTGTCCAAATGTCTCATTTCTAGTCAAAACTAATCTCTTTCCACTTAAAATAAGTTAAAAATTAGTAAAAATTAACTTGTTTTTAGATCATTTTCACTTGTTTCAAACAAGCTACTTTTAATATGATGTGTCTTACTTTAAGTAGAATGAGATTTGTTTTGACTAGAAATAACATTTTGACTAGAAATAAGACAAATATTCTTGGTAAGATACTTGAGTTTTTGCAGTGTAATGCTGCATTAGCATCAAAACAAAGAAGGCTAAATAAAAAATGATAATACATACGTAGTCTAAGAATTAAAAAACTGGAAAAGTTAGGGGGAGGGGCCCACTTTAGTATTCTTTAAGGGGGCCCAGAATTCCTAGCAACGGCCCTGCTGCTGTGACAGGGAGGTTATTGGTTTATCCCGTCAGTAATTAGAGCGAGCGACGAGGCCGAGCTCGTCTGCTTCGGGGAACATTGTGACTTGAGTTTGGCTGCAGCTGAATGAGAGCGTTTGTGGAGGAATTCACCGGAGAGAAAGAGACTGAGAACGAGAGAGAAAAACAACTGAGCTCAAACCTCCAGCAGGGTTTATACAGGAATCTGGAAGTTAATTTTAATACCTTTTTAAGACTTTTTCAAGACCTTCTCAATATTTTTTAACACCTCACCACCACTTCAAGCTGTAACCATTTACATCAGTGACACTTTTAACGTAATAACAGTTTTAGTTTGTGATAAAGACTATAGACCACTATGATACAACAGAATTCAAAATAGGCAAATAAAAGGCAAAGTTTATCAAAAATAAAAAAAACATTGCTCCACTCTCAAAAAAACAAAAATAACAATCTTCTTTTCTTTTTTATGTACCGGTTCATCTTTGTTTTTTAATAAAATGCATAAATTCACACACTTTTACAATGTTTTTTAGGACTCAAACTCTTGGACAGCTGATTCAGAAAAAAATATCTTCAAATTTTAAGACTTTATAAAGTCGTGAAAAGACTTTTTAATACTTTTTAAGGGTCTTAATTTTCCCAAAATTGATTTATCACCATTTAATACTTTTCAAGACCCCGCGGATACCCTGTCCACAGAAAGAAATAAACACACTGGAGGAGGCGGAAACAGACCCTGGATCAGCAGCAAATACCAGGTCAACGTCCACAGACCGACAGACTGACGACTGACGAGCTCCAACAAACTGATCAGATCATGATTCAACCACAGCACCTTCAGGCTGATTTAGCTACTTATTAAAGGTTTTACTACTGAAAATCACACTGGTTAACAACAATCTGACCAAAGCTAATGCTACATTAGCATCCACAACAACTCACAGTCCATGAAGCTTCACATCAACCGTGCCAAGAAAAATATCACACTATCAGTGCCGGTTAGTTAGCCTACATTTTTTGGGGGAGAAAGACATCCATTCAGATCAGATCCATTCAGATCAGATCCATTCAGAAATGCTTAACAAAACTATCCAACAAATAGGCTAACAGCTAGTTAAAGCTAGCTGCTAAATTTAGCTCCTATTAGGCCGATCCCTGTTTCCTGTATTTCCTGAATCTTGATTTTTATTTTTCCCCATCATAACAGATTATAGCTTTAAAAACCCAATAAACTGATGTCGGTAGATGATGACATGCTAACCTGAGTTAGCTTAAGAAGTTAAATATTACTACTTTGCTAATTCCTGTGGCTCTCTGTAATGAGCAGAGCAGCTAATGTTAGCTAAGTGTTAGCTTAACAACCTGCATCCCCACAGTTGGTAGATGGCTAAGCTAACGTTTAGCTTTTGAAGTGAAAGATTAACTGTTAGTGGTAAGATAGTTAGCCAGACATGCTAGCAGATAAACAAGAAATGCCTATAACACACATTACAACACAATTCAGTTAGAACATTTCTGTTGAGTCTGTTCCTTTATAAACAAACAGTGTCAACATTAGAACCTTGATTTGTTGTAGATATTTTGTATTTGACTGTTACAGTTTTAGCTAGGAGCTAGGTTAAATGTGCAGCTAACAAACTGATGTGTAACTAATAAATTGCAGCTAATAAACTAATGTGCTGATGTTCAGCCAATAAACTGCATGTTGTGCAGCTAATAAATAAATTGATGTGCAGCCAATAAACTATTGTGCAGCTAATAAATAAATTGATGTGCAGCTAATAAATGGATGTGCAACTAATAAATGGATGTGCAACTAATAGATGGATGTGCAACTAATAAATGGATGTGCAACTAATAAATTGATGTGCAGCTAATACATTTTCAGCTAATAAATTGATGTGCAGCTAATTTTTTTTTTTGTGCAGCTAATAAACTGATTTTCAGCCAATAAACTAATGTGCAGCTAATAAATTGATGTGCTAACAACCTGTGCAGCTAATATATATATTTTTTGTGCAGCTAATAAACTGACGTGCAGCTAATGAAGCGGCCTCTGGGGGTCGGTGAAGGTCGGCAGTCTTTAAGGTGAAGACAACCTGATAGATTAAGACTCTGTCTCTACCTACTGGACCATGTTTGGTACCTGAGGACAGCAGCTTCCTGCAGCAGTCAGAGTGAGCGTTGAGGGCGGCCAGGTGCAGAGGGAACATGCCGTGGACTCCTCTCCTTCACACAGAACACAACACAACAGTCCTTTAATAAACACACTTCACTGCATAATAATAATCTAATAATCTGACTGTATCTAGTTTCTTTCTCAGCAGGTGGAGATCGAACCTGGTGCAGTCGGCTCCGCTGGTGATGAGCGTGTTGATGAGGAGCTCGTGGCCGTAGCGGGCGGCGATGTGAAGCGGGGTGTTGCCGTCTTTGTCCACGCTGTCGATCTCACCTCCTGGAATGAAATAAACAAAGTTTGGCTCAGAGAAAAGAGAGAGAAACACACAGCAACACTGCAAAAAATCAAGTATCTTACCAAGAATATTTGTCTTATTTCTAGTCAAAACTAATCTCATTCTACTTAAAATAAGACTCATCACATTAAAAAGCAGCTTGTTTTTAGACACTTTTTACTTCTTTCAAGCTGATTTGCACTTAAAATAATCTGATAGAGGGGCAAGTTTTTCTTTCTTATTACAAACACAAAAAACTTTCTTTCACTGGCAGATTTTTCTACTTATTTCAAGTGAAAATTAGTTTGAAACAAGTGAAAATGATCTAAAAACAAGTTAATTTTTAGGTGATGAGTCTTATTTTAAGAGGAAAGAGTTTAGTTTTGACTAGAAATTAGACATTTTGACAAGAAATAAGACAAATATTCTTGGAAAGATGTAGAGTTTTTGCAGTGAATTTATCTATTTATTTTTATATTATTGAAAGTGTTTTTATATTGTATTTTTATAGTATGCTTGTTTGCACTGAAGGGGGGGAGGGCTTAAAAATGTCGTTATACAGTAGTATAATGACAATAAAGGCATTCTGATTCTGATTCTGATTCTGAACAAGCTGGAGGTTTGGAGGATCGAGGCGGACGAGGTCTCACCGTTCTGGATCAGAGTCTGGGAGCGAGTGAAGCGTCCGTGAACGGCCGTCATGTGGAGAGGACTCTTCCCGTCCCGACTCTGGAGAGGGTGGAGGACAAAGCAGACAGGTGAGACAGGTGAGACAGTGGCAGGTGAAACTACAACAGACTTTTACCCCTTAATGGAGGCATTCTGCCCCTAAGATTTTAGACAGTGCAAGTAAATCTTTCACAACTACACTGCAAAAACTCTTATTATCTTATTTCTTATTTCTTATTTCTAGTCAAAACAAATCTCATTCTACCTAAAACATGTATATTTATACACATAGTTATGAAAAGTAGCTTGTTTTTAGACACTTTTTACTTATTTCAAGCAGATTTTCACTTGAAATAAGTAGAAAAATCTGATAGTGGAGCAAGTTTTTCTTTCTTATTACAAGCACAAAAAACTTGCTTTCACTGGCAGATTTTTCTACTTATTTCAAGTGAAAATTAGTTTGAAACAAGTGAAAATGATCTAAAAACAAGTACATTTTTTATTATTTCTTATTTTAAGTGGAAAGAGATTAGTTTTGACAAGAAATGAGACATTTTTACAAGAAATAAGACAAATATTCTTGGAAAGATTTTGAGTTTTTGCAGTGTATTTGTCTTATTTTTTGTCAAAATGTCTCATTTCTAGTCAAAACTAATCTCTTTCCACTTTAAATAAGACTCATCACCTAAAAATTAACTTGTTTTTAGATCATTTTCACTTGTTTCAAACTAATTTTCACTTGAAATAAGTAGAAAAATCTGATAGTGAAAGGAAGTTTTTTGTGCTTGTAATAAGAAAGAAAAACTTGCTCCACTATCAGATTTTTCTATTATTATTATTATTATTATTATTATTATTATTATTATTATTATTATTATTATTATTTTCTATTATATCTATTAATTTTTAGGTGATGAGTCTTATTTTAAGTGGAAAGAGTTTAGTTTAGACTAGAAATGAGACATTTTGACAAGAAATAAGACAAATATTCTTGGAAAGATTTCGAGTTTTTGCAGTGTACTGCATGTGTAACCAGTCATTTTGACGTTGGCTAAGTGAACAATGGATGAATACTTCCTCCCTGGTAACCGTAGTGAACCAGAGGATCATGAGGATCATCATCAAACTATTTATCAGCAACTATGTGAAATGTGAATATTTGCTTTGCAAGTTGAATTACAGTATGCACCCCGAAATCTAATGCTTGTACTCCTAAAACTTTAAGTCAAGGGCCACTATCCTCGTAAAAAAAAAGTTAGTCTGGACTTTATTAACTGGAATTAATTTACTGGTTTACAGTAAAATATCCTCATTATTCCCTACAGACATATTTAACCATTCATGTTACTCTGTACGGTGGCCCTGAGGGCTCAACTCACAACATGCTCTGCAAAAACTCACCAAAAAAAAGTGACAAACAGATGATTTGGTTCCTCTGGCGGTCATTTAGTTTTATTTTGAAATAGTCCTAATTTACCCAGAATTCATTGCATCACAGTTCACTTTAACTTGGTCCAGAACTGCAGCGTAGATGAAAACAGACTGAAGCTGCTGCAGGTGGATTTTTACATAACGACTCAACGATCGATTAACAGAATTGTTGCCGATTGATTTCCTGTCAATGCGCCGACCAATCAGCAGCAGGGAAACCCGGTGCATTCTGGGTAATAACCAAACCGTCCTGTAAAAGCAGATTCAGCCTGAGGCTCTGCAGCCGCCGCGTCCGTCTGCTCCATTTAAACATCGATACGTCTAAATACCCAGGGGGCAAAATCACAGTTTTCTGGAAAACAGACACGGAGCGTTGTAAAAGGTTTGACAGCAGAAATGATATCTAGGACCTTCAAGGATTAAAACCTGGGTGGACAACCCGGTCAACTAGCTGCTGGAAAGATACAGGGGGCTAAAACCCCTTTCTGGGGTCATTCTGCTGGCGAAATGATGTAAATGCAAATATTTAGGTACAACAATGGCATAAATAGTCATACAACTATAACATTTGGCAGAGAGTATCTTGACACATAGGGGGAGGCATGAAAAAAAGATTCTGGGGTTTGTTGCAACTCAATTTTAAGATATCACCCTCAACATCCCAGAAAAGACCAAAAAAAGTACTGTTCGCCTGACAAATTCTCATGAAAATTATTATTTTTCAGCACTTTATGGAGAATATCTATGCCTAACATGTATATAGAAAACTTCCTTAATTCATAAGCTTCCATTTGAGTCCCAGATAGCCTTTCTATCTCCAAAGCCCCACTTGCTGTGGCCAACGGTCTTCTCTATCTATCTGTTCCAGATAGTTTTTCACAATAGGTGTTGCATTGTTTGGAGTCTGCCTGTAGCTTTCCAGTAGCTAGTAGAAAGGCTATCTGGGACTCAAATGGAAGCTTATGAATTAAGGAAGTTTTCTATATACATGTTAGGCATAGATATTCTCCATAAAGTGCTGAAAAATAATAATTTTCATTAGAATTTGTCAGGCGAACAGTACTTTTTTTGGTCTTTTTTGTCTTTTTAATTAATTTCACAACACTATGAATGTGTAAAATCAAATATAGTCAAAATATAATTACATTACTCATTGTTTACACAAAATATTTCAAGTATCTATTAATATATAACCAATTATTAATTCAATGTTTGAAATATTCAGGTCATAAATTGTCATCTATACCAAATGTTTACGTTTATTTTAATCATTTTTTGTTTTATTTTGTGTTTTTTTTTTTTATACAAATGACGCGCTAACATTTAAATTCCTACCAATTCAATGTTACGTTAGTTAAATGGACCAGTATCTGAGCATTTACCTTTATTTTTGCGCCACATCTGCCGATACGGTTCCGACATAATCTTATTTGGAAAATGACGGTATTTAGGAATATTTACGATTAACTGATTGTGGCGTTTAATACCACGATTCATTGTGAAAACAAGTAATCGTGACATCCCTAGTTGAGGGTGATATCTTAAAATGGAGTTGCAACAAACCCCAGAATCTTTTTTTCCTGCCTCCCCATATGTGTCAAGATACTCTCTGCCAAATGTTATAGTTGTATGACTATTTATGACATTGTTGTACCTAAATATTTGCATTTACATCATTTCGCCAAACCTTTTACAACGCTCCGTGTCTTTTTTTTTGCTTTGCCCCCTGGCCCCCGATTTTTATATTAATCGCGTTTTTTTTCTGGCAATTTTTTTTCGATTCTTAAAAAAAAATATATATATATATATATATATATATATATATATATATTTTTTTTTTTTTTTAGGACGACCAATCTTTATTGTACGATCATGTATTCTGTGCCATTACACTTGACAAAGTCAAACCGGCCTGTTGTGTTGGTTTGTTCACAGATATCTATGTGAACAAACGAACACAACAGACAAACTGATGTGATGTGTGTATTGTTTTTTATGACTTATGATGTATTATCAAGTGTTTGGTTCAACCTGCTCTTGTTTAAGGACAGAAAATCACAATAATTGAAATATAAAATCGCAATACTTGGTAAAATCGAATCGCAATACTTGTTTAATCAGAATCGCAATTTAAATCGAATCATCGGGACCCAAAAAAAAATCATTAGAGAATCGAATCGGGACAAAAGCGTATCGGCCCAGCCCTGGTAAAAACTGGACTGGGGACAGGAACACTGCAAAAACTCAAAATCTTACCAAGAATATTTGTCTTATTTCTAGTCAAAATGTAATTTCTAGTCAAAACAAATCTTATTCTACTTAAAATAAGACACATCACATACAAAGTAGCTCGTTTTTAGACACTTTTTACTTCTTTCAAGCAGATTTTCACTTGAAATAAGTAGAAAAATCTGCCAGTGGAGCAAGTTTTTCTTTCTTATTACAAGCACAAAAAACTTGCTCCACTATCAGATTTTTCTACTTATTTCAAGTGAAAATTAGTTTGAAACAAGTGAAAATGATCTAAAAACAAGTTGATTTTTAGGTGATGAGTCTTATTTTAAGTGTAAAGAGATTAGTTTTGACTAGAAATGAGACATTTTGACAAGAAATAAGACAAATATTCTTGGAAAGATGTTGAGTTTTTGCAGTGAAGCGTGTCACCTGACCCCCTGAGCCCCTGCCCTCGTACCTGCACGTTGACGTCGGCCCCGTTGTTGACCAGGAACTCCAGGCACAGCGCTCCGTGCGTGGAGGCGGCGGCGAAGTGCAGCGGCGTGAAGCCCTTGTTGTTGGGCTGGCTGACGTTGGCGCCGTAGTCGATGAGCTCGCTCACCACCGCGTCCTGGCCGTTGAAGCACGCCACGTGGAGCGCCGTGTTCCCGAAGGCGTTGGACTCATCGATCTGAGGCCAGAGGACACAGAGTCAGAGAGGGGGGGGGGGGGTGTGTGTGTGTGTGTGGGGCCATCTGGTCAGTGACAACACAATAAGACCCGTTGTTGTGTTAGTTGGACAGAGTGTGAGTCATTTTCCTCAAGTGTGAAGCCGAGTGGGACAGTGAAGACAAACTCTTACCAAGAATATTTGTCTAATTTCTAGTCAAAACTAATCTCATTATACCTAAAATACGTACCTTTATACATAAACATAGTTATACGTAAAAAAAGTTGCTTGTTTTTAGACACTTTTTACTTCTTTCAAGTCTATTTTCATTTGAAATAAGTAGAAAAATCTGATAGTGGATCAAGTTTTTCTTTCTTATTACAAGCACAAAAAACTTGCTTTCACTGGCAGATTTTTCTACTTATTTCAAGTGAAAATGAGTTTGAAACAAGTGAAAATGATCTAAAAACAAGTTAATTTTTAGGTGATGAGTCTTATTTAAAGTGGAAAGAGATTAGTTTTGACTAGAAATGAGACATTTTGACAAGAAATAAGACAAATACACTGCAAAAACTGCAAAAAATCTTTCCAAGAATATTTGTTTTATTTCTTGTAAAAATGTCTCATTTCTAGTCAAAACTAATCTCTTTCCACTTTAAATAAGACTCATCACCTAAAAATTAACTTGTTTTTAGATCATTTTCATTTGTTTCAAACTAATTTTCACTTGAAATAAGTAGAAAAATCTGCCAGTGAAAGTAAGTTTTTTGTGCTTGTAATAAGAAAGAAAAACTTGCTCCACTGTCAGATTTTTCTACTTATTTCAAGTGAAAATCTGCTTGAAAGAAGTAAAAAGTGTCTAAAAACAAGCTGCTTTTTAAATGTGATGAGTCTTATTTTAAGTGGAAAGAGATTTGTTTTGACTAGAAATGAGACATTTTGACAAGAAATAAGACAAATATTCTTGGAAAGATTTAGAGTTTTTGCAGTGTGTGTGTGTGTGTGTGTGTGTGTGTGTGTGTGTGTGTACCTCCACGGCCAGGTTCAGCAGGTGTTTGACCACAGCGATCTGTCCGCTGGAGGCGGCCGTGTGCAGCGGCGTGTAGCCTCGTTTGTCTTTACAGCTGATCTCTGCTGCCTGGCTCACCAGCAGACACACCACGTCCAGGTGGCCTGCAGGTCCAAGAACAACAGTAATACAGGTCAGAACATGATTTTATAACTAAATGAAACAGAAATACTATAAAGCATAATAAAAGTAGCTACTTAAAATAGTAATACATATAGATATTAAGTGAAATATGTGAGTTAAGCCAAACATAATGACATCATCAGGTCACTGTCAAACTGAATGTGATGTAACTTCCTGTTTGTCTTGTTTTGGTGAAAATAAAAACCTTCACTCTGCTTCATGTTTCCAATAAATAAAGACGTGATGTGTGATCATGTTAATCTATGATTACTGTGTGATATAAGGATATAATATAGTATGATATAAGGATGTAATATAATATAATATGATATAAGGATATATAATATAATAAGGATATAATATAATATGATATTAGGATATAAAATAACATGATATAAGGATGTAATATAATATAATATAATATAATATATAAGGATATAAGGTAGTATGATATAAGTATATAATATAATATAATATAATATAATATAATATAATATAATATAATATAGTAAGATATAAGGATGTAATAATATCATATAAGGATAAGGTAGTATGATATAAGTATATAACAGTATGCCCAGTATGATCAGTGTGTAGTGTGGTACCCATGAAGGCGGCCCAGTGCAGCGCTCGTCCGTCCTTCTTGTCGAAGGCGTTGATGTTGGCTCCTTTAGTGAGGAGGAGGTTCACCATCTACACACACACACACACACACACACACACACGTACATCAGTGTGTGTGTGGGCTCTTTATATAACAGCAGATAAACACAGATCTGACGCCTCTCACTGTTAATTTTAGATTCAGCACGTTAGTGAATGAAGCAGCTTCACTTCCTGTTTGCACTACACAACATCACAACAACACGCTGCAGTACAACCAGGGCCGGCCCTAGGATGTTGGTGGCCCCCTAAACAAGGTTTTTGTTTGTGGCCCTGCACTCTAAGCTCAAACACCAAATCACTGGTTAAAACTGAATACAGACGTGTTTATGCCCTCTGAGGTTTGAGGCCATTTTCTCGAATTTAACATATTTTCTTAAATTTATCTTTTTAAGATACTTGCAGATGTAACAATACTCAAGTGTTTTATGTCTAAATATTAGAACCTCCGCTGTAAGCACACTGAGGCCAGTTTGTCCTAGAACACTGTAGAAAGAAATAATTTAGGCCAAATGCTGGAAATTTGAGGTCTGCTTTTTGAAAAATGTCCAATCCCTTGTGAAAACACTCCTTCAGTCATGAGAATGAACTGTTTTGGTGCTTGAAATAGGATATGAATACAGTAATAGATAAGTGTAGAAAACAAGTCTAAAATGACATTTTGTAAGATTGCTTTTTGAGCACAAATGTTGTCATTCTGCCGTTCTATTTTCACCAAATGTCTCAAATGTGAGATAAAAGAAGCTGAATATTGACTTCACATTACATATAAAGCTCATAGCTGCACGTGCAGACCTCAGGATGTTTAAATGACTTGATGAACCCCGGTACCTTTCTGATCATGTGGCCCCCCACCTAACGGCTGTGGCCCTAAACAACCACATAGAGGGTTTATGCCAGGGGCCGGGCCTGAGCACAGCACAACAGCACAACAACACAACAACACGCCACCGCGCTGCAGTACCTCCGTGTGGCCGTTGAGGGCGGCGTGGTGCAGCGCCGTGCGGCCGCCGCGGTCCGACACGTTGACGCTGCTTAGCAACGGGATGATGACCTCGGCGCATCGCAGCGCGTTGTTGGCCGCGGCCACGTGGAGCGGCGTCTGCCAGTTCTTGTCCCGCGCGTTGACGTCGGCAGAGTGACGGATCAGAACACGGACCGCGTCCTGAGAGAGAGAGAGAGAGAGGGAGGGGGGGTTAAAGGGTTAAAAGGGTTGATCAATCCACCACTTTATTTTCCCATGATCCATTGCGTCACACCACAACGGAAGTGGGTTTTAGTAGCGTTCTAGCGAGCGGCTAACTGGTAGCGTTAGCGGCTAACTGGTAGCGTTAGCCACCGGTGTAGGCACCAAATGTGGGGGCTCCGGGCTGCCAAAACCGTTTTGACTAAATCTGATGTTTATTAAAGCAGAAGTAAGTGGTCCGGTCGTTTTGGGTAATGCTGCGTTCCAGGCAGGCTTTTGAAACCGTAAATTACAGCTTCATGTCACAACTTACGACTTTGTAGCGTTCCAGGCAACCCACTCGTGTTTTTCCGACCTGTTTTACCTGTGAAAGTCACTATAACGGCCACTCGTAACTTCTGACCCGTGAACTCGTACCAGATCAAACTGGTACCACTTCACAGGTCGGAAAAACACAAGTTATGGGTTACCTTGAACGCACCATAACAGTCCTCGTCCCTACGTCACCACATTCACGGCGTCCCTTGGCTGCACACACAGCCCTGCATGCCGTTCTCTCTCCTCATTGGATAAAAACTGTAGGATACGATAAATGTTTTCTCCTGGGCTCAGAGCAGAGCAGAGGGACTGACAGACCCGTGTTTCAGACCAAACACTCTATAGAAGTGATTGCTGTCGGAAGATACAACTATTTAAGACTTATATTAACACAAATATATCACTTACTTCTGCTTTAAGTCTATAAAACGAATTACTGAACAAACATTACTATTTCTGTGTGCACGATTTTGTAATTAGTCGTGGTTGTCGTAGCTGTTAGCTTTGCTGCTGCTGACAGCTAAGCTAACAGCAGCAGCTAAGCTAACATCAGGACGTCAGCTGTTAAAACCCTCCTGTTGTCGGACACGACATGAAACTACTCCAGTTAGCTCAGTCATGTTGGAACTAGGATATCCGCTGGAGAAAAAAAAAATTTTCATGGACCGTTTATTGAGTTATTGTTTATTGACACTGCTAACGGCTAACAGCTAACGGTTAGCCCAGCTAATCTAAAATGTTTGTTCAACAATTCGTTTTATAGACTTCATAAACATCAGAGTAGTCACAACGGTGATATAGTGACGTGAAAATGTGACATAAAGCTAAAACCTCGTCCGTATTGTTCTCATTAAAATGATGTGATGATTATAAATAAAGTCATCACGGCCGATGTCTATCAACAATACAGTAACGGTGGAATGGAGCGTCATGGCAACACCTGGCGCCATTCTCCGGAAAGTGGTGGATACTAGGATCTAAAAACCATCTCAGTGCAGTTTTCCATCTCCTCTCTCAGCTTCTCTCTGGAGCTCTAGTGTAGGAACAACAGGTCGAATCTCCTTGTTGTTTACAACTACTTCCTGGTAGAAAACCAGCATGAGAACAATAGTGACGGACGAGAGTTTCACTATATTTATCTACTTTTTCATGTCACTATATCACCGTTTAGACTAATCTGATGTTTGTAAAGTTTATAAAACCGATGATTGGACAAACATTACTATTTACTTGTGCACGTTTTTGTAATTAGTCATGGTTGTCATAGATTAGCCGGGCTAACGGTTAGCTACCTGTTTAACTTTAATAACTCAGTGTTAGAAAGTTTTTCTTTCTTATTACAAGCACAGAAAACTTGCTTTCACTGGCAGATTTTTCTACTTATTTCAAGTGAAAATCTGTTTTAAACAAGTGAAAATTATCTAAAAACACGTTAAGTTTTAGGTGATGAGTCTTATTTAAAGTGGAAAGAGATTAGTTTTGACTAGAAATGAGACAAATATTCTTGTTTTGTTGTATTGTTGTTGTATTCTTTTTGCAGTGTATGGAGCTTTAACATTTTGTCTTGTCTACATTTTACCTGAACAGGTGTAATGTGAACATCTTAACCTCTGTCAGGTTGTTTTACCAGTTTTGAAGCTGCTGAGTCAAAACTTTGACCCACATTGACTGAAGCTCATAGAGACGACGTCGATGAAAAACCTGCTGACTGTGTGTTTCCTGTGTTTTCAGGTAAAACATCACACCTGTGCCCCCTCTGTGTGTGTGTGTGTGTGTGTGTGTGTGTGTGTGTGTGTGTGTGTGTGTGTTCACCTCGCTCCGAGACGCCACCGCTCTGTGCAGCGGTGTGAGCCACATGTTGTCTTTGGCGTTGACCCGAGCTCCTGCAACAACACACACACGGGTTAGAGAGATAAGAAGACACACACAACAACACAAGTGTCTCTGGGGACACATTAAAGGGATAGTAGCATTTTTTTTAAAGTGGGGTTGTATGATCTCCAAATAGCCCCTAAGTACTTTAATTGCAGTAGAAGACTCTCTGCACTGCTCCCGTTAGCAACGCCAGCCCATAATAGCCCTGCCCAGAGATTTACAACATACAGTGTTGTGAACAGACCCAAAGAAACGGCCTATTTTCACGGCCTAAAAGAGGTTTTACCTGAAAAAAAATACACAGTTCCATTGTTCACTATAATATAATTTTTTCCAGCCCTTCAAAGTGCAGGAAAAACACAGTTTTTATTTGGACCTAACCAACTCACGTATCCCTCCGCCCAGGGTTAGCGCCCGCCGATCAGCAGTTGGTTAGCTCCAAATAAAAACAGCGTTTTTCCTGGAAAAAATTATATTATAGTGAACAATGGAACTGTGTATTTTTTTTCAGGTAAAACCTCTTTTAGGCCGTGAAAATAGGCCGTTTCTTTGGGTCTGTTCACAACACTGTATGTTGTAAATCTCTGGGCAGGGCTATTATGGGCTGGCGTTGCTAACGGGAGGAGTGCAGAGAGTCTTCTACTGCAATTAAAGTACTTAGGGGCTATTTGTAGATCATACAACCCCACTTTAAAAAAAATGATACTATCCCTTTAAGGTGACAGACCAGGCTACTAAAGGGTTAATGCTGAGAGTTTATTTACCAGAGAGGATGAGGAGCTCAGTGATCTCAGCATCGCCCAGGAAGGCTGCTGCATGGAGAGGAGTACGCTTCTCTGGGTCCTGAGGAGGAGGAGGAGGAGGAGAGGAGGAGGAGGAGGAGAGGAGGAGGAGGAGGAGGAGGAGAGGAGGAGGAGGAGGAGGAGAGGAGGAGGAGGAGGAGGAGAGGAGGAGAGGAAGAGGAGGAGGAGAGGAGGAGGAGGAGAGGAGGAGGAGGAGGAGGAGAGAGAGAGGGGAAGAGAGGAGGAGAAGAGGAGGAACAAGAGGAGGAAGAGGAGGAGGAAGAAGTCAGCTGATTGTAAAAACACAAAAACACCATTTGACCAGGGCTTTTATTTTGAAAGTCCTGAGGTCAAACTCACCTCATGTGATTTATTAACTGAACGTGTGATGAGTTCAGGATTAAAACTCTGGTTTCATCACATCTTCTATTGTTTTTCTCATCTATTTTCTAAAAAAGACATTTTTATATTTTCTGAAAACAGCATTTTTATGTTTAATGTTTTGTCTTCATCACTCAGATCATTTCCTCTGTGCTCAACTACAACAGGTTTTTATTCTGGAGGTGATCGGTTACACACTGGTTGTTTTCAGCTCCGTTACCACGTGGACCACACACACACACACACACACACACACACAGGACAGTGATGATGTCATGGGAGCAGTGGACACAGGATGTTTCTGAGCTTTCACCCAGTTCAAAAACTCTACATCTTTCCAAGAATATTTGTCTTTTTTCTTGTCCAAATGTCTCATTTCTAGTCAAAACTAATCTCTTTCCACTTAAAATAAGACTCATCACCTAAAAATTAACTTGTTTTTAGATCATTTTCACTTGTTTCAAACTCATTTTCACTTGAAATAAGTAGAAAAATCTGCCAGTGAAAGCAAGTTTTTTTTGTGCTTGTAATAAGAAAGAAAAACTTGCTCCACTATCAGATTTTTCTACTTATTTCAGATTTTTATTTATTTTAATGTTTATTTTGCAGGGACGATACATACAACATTGCCACAAAGAAAGATGAAAATAGACTTGAAATAAGTCAAAAGTGTCTAAAAACAAGCTGCTTTTTATATATAACTATGTATATGTATAAATATACATATTTTAGGTAATGAGATTAGTTTTGACTAGAAATGAGACAAATATTCTTGGTAAGATTTAGAGTTTTTGCAGTGAAGGAAGGTAACGAACCTACTGCTATGACTATAGGGATTATGGCAATGGGCCAATTTGCATTTGAAACTGTTGAACTATCCCTTTAAGACATTAGTGTATGTGTGTGTGTGTGTGTGTGTGTGTGTGTGTGTTAACCCCTTCCTCACCAGAGCGTTGATGTCTTCAGACTTGTAGATGAGCATGCGGATCTCCTCAGGGTCTCCACTGAAGATGGCCTGGATGAGGGGGGGCTGAGGACAGAGAGAGGGGGGGGGGGGGGGTCAATACACAACTACACAACTACACAATAACTACACAACAACTACACACAACTACACAATAACTACACACAACTACACAACTACACAACTACACACAACTACACACAACTACACATGATCAAGTCTCAGAGAGGATCAAACCAGACCAGCACGTTACACAAGAGAGAGATCCTTCCCACGATACGGAGGCCTGTGTGTGTGTGTGTGTGTGTGTGTGTGTGTGTCTGTGTGTGTGTGTGTGTGTGTGTGTGTGTGTGTGTGTGTTTGTGTGTGTCTGTGTGTGTGTGTGTGTAGCAGCTGCTGTGTTTATAATAGTTGGAGTCGAGGGGACGACTGTGACTCTGGACACGAAGAGAGAGAGAGAGGAGAATCTGACAGGAAGTCACAGTGGTTGTGTGTGTGTGTGTGTGTGTGTGTGTCTGTGTGTGTGTGTGTCTTTGTGTGTCTTTGTTTGTCATGATCTTCTTGTGTCGTTGTGTAGTTGCCGTGTTGTGTCTTTTTGTGGTTCGTTTGTGTCTCTTCTTATCAGTTTTGTCTCTTTTATCGTCAGTTTTGTCTCTTTTAGTTTAGTTTTGTGTCTTTGTGTTTCATGTTGCTGCTTCTGCCTCTGTCATGTTGTGTGTCTGTGTGTGTGTCTTTGTGTGTGCCTGTGTGTCTTTGTGTGTCCGTGTGTGTCATGATCTTCTTGTGTCGTTGTGTTGTTGCCGTGTTGTGTCTTTTTGGCTGTCTTTACACTGCAGGTCTTGATGCCCAATTCCGATTTGTTGCCTATATCCGATTTTTTTGACGGTCTATTTACATGTTCTATCAGAAGTGACCCAGATCTGATAATCTGCATTTACACCTGCTGTGCTGCATGAAACAACCCGCTGGAAATAAACTAGTGATTTCAGGAAATTGTCACGTAATAATATAAGAATATTTTTAAATAAAGGTGAGTCTGGTGTTCAGAGTTTATATCCAACACGTCACTTACAAAGTGAACGTTACAAAATAACGTTAGTGAAGTGGCTGCGTGGAGCAGAGCTGCTGTGAGATGAGCAGCTGAGTGACGGTGACAGTTGTGCCACCGTTCGATCCTCCGTCGCTCACGTAGTGAGGACGGGACAGCCTCACACATTTGTATACAATGTTTGTTTTTCCTCTCTTGATTTCTTATCGGCTCGGTTCAGTTTTTGCCGGTAGGAAAACGTGAAATCTGGTGTTTATCTCACGCTCCCTCGCTTGCCCTCGTATCGATCCGCATAGAAATGAATGTTACTGTAGTGGCTATATGAAAACAAGAACTAGTGAGGGGGAAAAAACAGACGCGCGGACACCACAAAAAATATTTTTTTATTTATTTAAACCTTTATTTTAACTCGTTGGTCACTGAGGTTTCCCTCATTTACAGGGACGACGAGTTTATTAAACACTAGCTGGGTTTCCATCCAAGTCGTATCGAATTTAAAAGCGGATTTTGTGAAAATGCGCAAAAAGCAAAGCGAATTTATGCCCGTTTCCATTCATTATTGTTTTGCGATTAGGAGGAGTGCACCGTGAGATTACGTCATATTGAGCGTGAATGTATCCAACAGTTGACACTCAGTTGACACTCAACATCATGGACAATTACTTTCCGGACTATAGACGCACCTGTATAATCCGCACCAGCTACATTTTAAAAGAAAATACATATCTAGGCCGCACTTGAATATAAGCTGCAGGTTTTCATGTTGTAACATGAGATATTTACACAGAAAGACAGTAGAACTGTGACAGTCTGTTCTGGTTACACTCCTCTCCCCCATGTGCATCTGTTTACATACGAAGTCGGTGAAAAATCAATAAGTTACATAACGATGTTACGGCGTCTGTTTGTGTTGTCTTAACCGTCATAAACAAAAGATTATGGGTTACGGAGCGTGTTTGTGTTGCAGTGCAGAGAGGAGAGCTGGGACACCGGGGCGTCGCTGGGTGAAGTCCAGCAGCTTCACCCACAAACTCTGCCTCAATTCACATCATCTGTTTCCATCACAAAAACTCGCATTTCCTTTAATCGATACGCTGACAAATCCACCCCCTCCAAGCGTATAAACTTTGATGCGCATTTACTGCCTTTATTCGAATTTCTGGCGTTTCCATTCAAGTATTTATGCGCATTTTCACAAAATGCGCATAAGAAAAGGTGGATGGAAACCCAACTACTGTAACGCCTGTGACAGTGATTACAACTGGCCACAGCTGGCCACGGTAGTCCAGGTCAGCCCCACGTGTCAATCACAGGCTACAGAGGTTCAGCGAGACGCGTGAGCACGTGAATTAATATTATCATTGATGACGTATGACACGCATTGCCAGGGAAGATCCGATCTGTCTGTTTAGACTGCAGACGCATTGGCAGATATCCGATTTGTATCTGATTTATTTCCACATATAACGGAGCTGAATCTGATCTGACAATATCCGATTCAATGCGCATTTGTCCCGTTTACACATTCATGTTACAGATCCGATCTGAGCCACTTGAGAGAAAAAAATCGGAATTGGGCCACTTGAACCGTGCAGTGTAAAGACAACCTTTGTGTCTCTTTTCGCCAGTTTTGTCTCTTTTAGTTTAGTTTTGTGTCTTTGTGTTTCATGTTGCTGCTTCTGCCTCTGTCGTGTTGTGTGTGTGTGTGTGTGTGTGTGTGTGTGTGTGTGTGTGTGTGTGTGTGTGTTGTCGGTCATATGTGTTGTTTTTTACTTCCCTCTGGTAAATAACTGGAGTGTTGTTTAATCTGTTGCCGTGACAACGCGTTCTTCATCACCCACAGGGTTTTTAATGGGGTTTTTTTAAACTTTGTGTCTCAGACTCGGACAAAGAGAATCTGTTGTTGAACTCCTTTACAGATACACATCACACACACACACACACACACACACACACACACACACAGACACACACACACACACACACACACACAGCAGGTAGATAGAGGCTGCGGGAGGAAGCTGAAGCTGCAGCTCAGAGTTTCTACAGGAAGCTGCTGAACTTCACTTCTACTTTATTTCTATTTTAAAATATTCTTATCATGTTCGACATGTTTCTACACTGCAAAAACTCAATATCTTATCTTATATTTGTCTTATTTCTAGTTAAAATGTCATTTCTAGTCAAAACTAATCTCATTCTACTTAAAATAAGACTCATCACATAAAAAAGTAGCTTGTTTTTAGACACTTTTTACTTCTTTCAAGCAGATTTTCACTTGAAATAAGTAGAAAAATCTGATAGTGGAGCAAGTTTTTCTTTCTTATTACAAGTGAAAATTAGTTTGAAACAAGTGAAAATGATCTAAAAACAAGTTCATTTTTAGGTGATGAGTCTTATTTAAAGTGGAAAGAGATTAGTTTTGACTAGAAATGAGACAAATATTCTTGGAAAGATTTTTGCAGTGTGACCTCATTAATCACTAAACACATCCTACACAACAACACAAACTGTTCAACAGCTCCACAAAACCAGGAAGTGGACCGACTACAGCCACATCTAATAATAATATAACTTTATTAACAAAGACATGATGCAACAAGACAAGTGGAAGCTCAGCTCTCTGCTGTTCCTAACTGTCTGGTTGTTAGTTTTACATGCTGTACGTTATTATAACAACGGAGTTTTACATGAATGTTTCATTGTTTGAAGTGTGTTTGTATTTGACATGTCGTCGTCACTGTAAATGAGAACTAGTTCTGAACTGATTCACCTGGTAAATAAAGGTTGTTGCAGAGACATTTGTCTCTTTATTATCCAATCAAATAGAACAGATTTTTTAACTGAAATTGTGTGCTGCACGTGGCGTGCACTGGGTACTGTGTACTTTTATGTATTTCTTTTTTTACCCAGAGACTTAGAGATGTATTTTTAATGGTGATATTTATTAGAATTCCTATTCTTACATGCAACTAGCAGACTTTACACAAAGCTGCCAACTCTCTTTTCTTTCCTGGTTGCTCTGTTATGCTATGCTATGCTATGCTATGCTATGCTATGTTATGCTATGTTATGCTATGTTATGTTATGTTATGTTATGTTATGTTATGTTATGTTATGTTATGCGATGCGATGCTATGCTATGTTATATGATGTTATGCTATGCTATGCTATGCTATGCTATGCTATGTTATGTTATGTTATGCTACGCTATGCTATGTTATGTGATGTGTTTGTGCTATGAGCATGTGGTGTGCGAGCCACCAAATGGAATTGCCCTTTAAGGGATTAATAAAGTAGTCTTGAGTCTTGAGATTTACAACTAAAAAAGAGATTTGAAAGCAAAGAGAATAAGTGGCAATCAAAAAAAAAAACTCTATAGAATAGGTTGCAATTCATTCAAAAAGTTGTTTTGAGAGCACATTTCTTCAACTTCAATCAAAACTAATGTTTGCAAGTAAAAACGTGTGATCATTTTCCTTATAAATCAGTAAAATGTCATACTTTTTTTGATTGCCACTTATTCTCTTTTGCTCTTAAATCTCTATTTTTTGGTGGCAGATGTGTTCTATCTGATTGAATAATAAAGACACAAATGTTTCTCCATAAAAGGAAAGTTGAAGCTGCTTCATCACATGAGTTCAGTCGTCAGAGAGAAAAGTGGGAGGAGTTTAGATCAGAGCCGTTAAACTGACGAGATGATGATGTGATGATGTGGCGTTAGAGACATTCAAACAGAGGAGGAAGAGGAGGAGGAGGAGGAGTAAAGAGGAGGTGAAGGAGGAGCAGGAGGAGGAAGTGGTCTGATCTGAGCTGCTGCTGTAGAGAAGTGAAACTGGTTTCTGAGCAACAGGAAGTGAAGCAGGAGGAGAAACACACAGGAAGTGGAGACAGAAGTCGACGCTGCGTTGTGTTTCTGCTCCGTCAGCCTTCACATCGTCTCAATCAATCATCAATAATCAATAGAACTGATCGGCTGGCGGCTGTTAACACATTTAGATAAAGAGTAAATATAATAAAACAATAAAATTAATATCAAACTGAATCTATTAAAGGTGTATACAGAAAAGAAAACTGAATTTGAGCCCACTCTGGGTCATAAAATGAGTGTAATAACTCATCTATCAGACGATGGAGGCCAAACTTTGAGCAAAATTCTATTTTTGAGTAAATCTGGGATGAAAGTGTGTTTTTTTTTTTTTCTCATTGGATAGTGCAGGCGCACGGATTATACGTCAGCCTGCTCACGATCAGGGCCGTTGCTAGGAATTCTGGGCCCCCTTAAAGAATACTAAAGTGGGCCCCTCCCCCTAACTTTTCCTTTTTTTCCCTTAGACTACGTATGTATTATCGTTTTTTATTTAGCCTTCTTTGTTTTGATGCCAATGCAGCATTACACTGCAAAAACTCAAGTATCTTAGCAAGAATATTTGTCTTATTTCTAGTCAAAATGTCATTTCTAGTCAAAACAAATCTCATTCTACTTAAAATAAGACTCATCATATTAAAAGCAACTTGTTTTTAGACACTTTTTACTTCTTTCAAGCAGATTTTCACTTGGAATAAGTAGAAAAATCTGAGAGTGGAGCAAGTTTTTCTTTCTTATTACAAGCACAAAAAACTTACTTTCACTGGCAGATTTTTCTATTTATTGTGAATTTAAGTGAAAATGATCTAAAAACAAGTAAATTTTTAAGGTAATGAGTCTTATTTTAAGTGTAAAGAGATTAGTTTTGACTAGAAATGAGACATTTTGACAAGAAATAAGACAAATATTCTTGGAAAGATGTAGAGTTTTTACAGTGTACTATGAGTATTAGTCAGGGTCTTACGCAGAATAAATCAGTCATACAAAGATTAGACTACTGGGGTTTTTTATGGGCCCCACTGGGCGCTGGGCCCCTAGAGTTATCATCACCTTTCTCCCCTAGACAACGGCCCTGCTCACGATTCATCAGCAACTCATATTGGATCCGTCATCAGTCATTCAAACGTCTGAGACACACACACACACACACACGGAGCTCGGTCTCGCCCCAAGCTTTGAATGTCCCGCCCGCTCGATAACGACCAATCAAATTCGTTTTCCTTACTCGTGTTGCAGCTCGTGACAACTCGGCGCGACAAACGGGACAAACGGCCATTTCTGTAGCCTACACCTTTAAATAATGAAGAAACATAAATAAAGTCCAGATTAAAGTAGTGAATCTGATCAGTGTCCAATAATCACAGATCAATAATGTTTAAAGGGATAGTTCACCCAAAATTCAAATTTCACTCATTATCTACTCACCAAATCTCGAGTGATTTGCATTGACACCGGTGCAAATCAAAATCGCTACAAACAACCTTAAAATATAGACTTATTTAATTTTTTTTGGAACAATTTCTCATGTCGGGGCTTCAATACAAGAGGGACATTACAGACGAGCAGCATGGAGGTATTTGGATGTTTTTTGGTGTGTCTTTTTGTTACGAAGAAAAGTGAGCTCCTTTCTCAACCGTTATATGGACATCATGCATATGGAAATTTGAATTTTAGGTGAACTATCCCTTTAACAGTGAATGTGTGTTAGAGAAGAGAAGAGACGGAGGAGCAGAGTGTGTGTCTGAGGAACTGAGTCGTGACCACACACACACACACACACACACACACACATACATATACAAACACACACTTCCCCCTCTGTCCTACACAAACTTCCTCCATCAGATTAAACCTGTTTTCATTCCACACACACACACACACACACACACACACACACACACAGGATCATAAAGGAAAAGTCATATTTGTCTCGTTGCCAAGGCGACGGCCTATAACCGGGTCAACGACACTCTCTCCTGCTGTCGTCCAATCAGAGAGGAGCTCAGCTGACACTATGACATCACGTCCTCCAAGATAGTCGTCTTCAGACAGAACAAACAGACACACACACACACACACACACACACACACACACACACACACGGTGCAGCAGCAGCTGAGGCAGAAAGTCAGAAGTCAACTATTTCCTGTTTTTCCTCTGATATTAATATTTTTAATAAAACTCTGTGACCTCTGACCTCTGGACAGTGACTCTGTCTTTACACTAAACTTAACTTAACTTAACTTAACTTAACTTAACTTAACTTAACTTAACTTAACTTAACTAAACTAAACTAAACTAAACTTAACTAAACTAAACTTAACTAAACTTAACTAAACTTAACTAAACTTAACTAAACTTAACTTAACTTAACTTAACTTAACTTAACTTAACTTAACTTAACTTAACTTAACTTAACTTAACTTAACTTAACTTAAAGCAGAAGTAAGTGATATATTTGTGTTAATATAAGTCTTAAATAGTTGTATCTTCCGACAGCAATCACTTACATAGAGTGTTTGGACCGAAACACGGGTCTGTCAGTCACTCTGCTCTGCTCTGAGCCCAGGAGAAAACATTCCTTGTATCCTACAACCTTTTATCCAATGAGGAGAGAGAACGGCATAAAGGGGCAGTCCTCTCTGTGTGTGCAGCCAAGGGATGCGCCTGAATGTGGTGACGTAGGGACGAGGACCAATAGATCCATGACGAGGGCGGGGGCTGCTAACTCCATCTGCTGACAAGACGTTATGGTGCGTTCAAGGCAACTCGTAACTGGTGTTTTTCCGACCTGTGAAGTCGTACCAGTTCGATCTGGTACGACTTCACAGGTCAGAAGTTACGAGTGGCCGTTATAGTGACTTTCACAGGTAAAACAGGTCGGAGAAACACGAGTGGGTTGCCTGGAACGCTACAAAGTCGTAAGTTGTGACTTGAAGCTGTAATTTACGGTTTCAAAAGCCTGCCTGGAACGCAGCATTAGCCAAAACCACAGGATCGCTTACTTCTGCTTTAACTAAACTAACTAAACTAAACTAAACTAAACCACGACCACTACGACTAGTAATAACAGTAGCAGTACGTAGTAGCTACAGTAATAGTAGGTAACAATAGTAGTAACTAGTAATACGAGGCCTGTATCAGTGGTGTGTGATCAGATCTGTGCTGCCTTCAAGGACCAGAGCAGCAGCTGGTTTTTTTCTGTCTCTCTGTGAGGGACTTCCTGTTGTTAGTAGCAGCTGATGGAGCTGATAGAGGAACAGCAGCAGCAGCAGCAACGTGTCTCTACTCTGCTCTGTGGTTCATACATTCACTCTATCATGTGCTGATCAACAGACGGTCACATGAGGAGGAGGAGGAGGAGGAGGAGGAGGAGGAGGAGGAGGAGGAGGAGGAGCTGCTACTCTCAGTCTGAGCTCTACTCTTTTATTTATCTGGTCACAAACATCTTCACTGACTGTCACGTCACTGTAAACTCTGACTGCAGACTGAGGCACCTGAAGGCATCGCCGCTTTGAACTCATTCAGTCTTAAAATGACCGACATAATTATAATTACAGTGAACTAACGGAGTTAAAACGTAACGTAGAGTCTGTAAACTCTGTGGTTTCTGCTGCTGCTCAGCCGATCTGATGAGTTAAAACGTAACGTAGAGTCTGTAAACTCTGTGGTTTCTGCTGCTCGGCCGATCTGATGCTTCACTGAGGAGAGATTTCACACGTTGAAGCCGAGACGATAAATAAACTGATAGATGAAGAAAACAAGCAGCAGACTGATGAGTGATAGAGAGATGAGGATGATGATAATAATAATGATAATGATGATGGTGAAGAAGTCAACTATTTCCTGTTCTTTCTCTGATATTAATATTTTTAATAAAACTCTGTGACCTCTGACCTCTGGACAGTGACTCTGTCTTTACACTCAACTAAACTAAACCAACTAAACTAAACTAACTAAATTAAACTAAACTAAACTAAACTAAACTAAACTAAACTAAACTAAACTAAACTAAACTAAACTAAACTAAACTAAACTAAACTAAACTAAACTAAACTAAACCAAACCAAACCAAACCAAACCAACCTAAACTAAACTAAACCAACTAAACTAAACTAAACTAAACTAAACTAAACTAAACTAAACTAAACTAAACTAAACTAAACTAAACTAAACTAAACTAAACTAAACCAAACCAAACCAAACCAAACCAAACAGTTTAGTTTAGTTGGTTTAGTTTAGTATAAAGACAGAACCAAACCAAACTAAACTAGTTGGTTTAGTTTAGTATAAAGACAGAACTAAACTAAACTAAACTAAACTAAACTAAACTAAACTAAACTAAACTAAACAGTTTAGTTTAGTATAAAGACAGAACTAAACTAAACTAAACTAAACTAAACTAAACTAAACTAAACTAGTTGGTTTAGTTTAGTATAAAGACAGAACTAAACTAAACTAAACTAAACTAAACCAACTAAACTAAACTAAACTAAACAGTTTAGTTTAGTATAAAGACAGAACTAAACTAAACTAAACCAAACTAAACTAAACTAAACTAAACTAAACCAACTAAACTAAACTAAACCAAACCAAACCAAACTAAACTAAACCAAACTAAACTAAACTAAACTAAACCAACTAAACTAAACTAAACTAAACCAACTAAACTAAACTAAACTAAACCAAACTAAAGACAGAACTAAACTAAACTAAACTAAACCAACTAAACTAAACTAAACTAAACTAAACTAAACCAACTAAACTAAACTAAACCAAACTAAACTAAACTAAACCAACTAAACTAAACTAAACTAAACCAAACTAAACTAAACTAAACCAACTAAACTAAACTAAACTAAACCAAACTAAACTAAACCAACTAAACTAAACTAAACTAAACAGTTTAGTTTAGTTTAGTATAAAGACAGAACTAAACTAAACTAAACTAAACTAAACTGTAGTATAAAGACAGAACTAAACTAAACTAAACTAAACTAAACCAACTAAACTAAACTAAACTAAACTGTAGTATAAAGACAGAACTAAACTAAACTAAACTAAACTAAACAGTTTAATAATGATGGTGATGATGGTGGTGTTCAGCAGACACCGTGACGCTGTGTTCACACTGAGGAAGAAGCTCATGTGATGGAACAAAAAGCTCCTTCTCTCTCTGAGCTGCAGACAGAGTCGACGCCTCGGGGACTAAAACGTTAAAAAGGAACTTTTATTTTGTGTTTTTTTTGTTTGGACGTCGCTCAGAGTTCATCTGCTCCAGGTCAAAGCACCAAAAAGTAAAACTTATTTCAACTAAAGTAGAAACAGGAAGCAGCAGCAGCAGCGACGTTGCAGCGCTGACTCAAGAGTTTCCTCTGCAGCGGAACGAGGTCGGACATCTTTGATTTTACAGGATGAGGAAGAGACCAGACAGAGTGGAGAATATAGCAGACGCTTTATCACTGATCATATTTATCCCCAGTTCAATTTATGCTGGGAAAATGTTTTGTTTGGCTACACTGAATATGATTTTAAAAAAACTAAATTCTCAGTTTTATATGATTAATTTGTTAATTATTTTATCCAAATTTTATATAGGCTACATGAGTCAAAGTTTTCTGGTAAGAAGCCAAACTTCCTGGAACAGTCTGCATGTGTTGGTCAATATATCTCCTCCCTCTGTGATTGTGAGAATAAAAAAGCTGTTAAAACATATGATCTTTGTAAGCTTTACAAAATATTTATTTAAGTTTATGTTTTTTCTGTCTCTGCCATATCTATGATGGTTTGATTGTGTATTAATGTTGTATACACTTATTTCATCTAACTGTATTCAGTCCTGTGTGTGTATACTCCTGTTGTTAATAAAGTTGTTAAAAAAAAAAGTCCATGCAGTTTGAATTTGCACTTGCTCATTTTTGATTATGTGCAAAAAAAAACACCCAGTAATGATGTTAATGAGCAGTAAAAAGATGAATTTGATCTCAGTTTAAATGTTAAATTCATATTTTCATCTCTGAACTTCTGTCGTCTGCAGCAGCAGTGAAACCAGAACCGGCTGCTTCAACAAATAAAGGTTTTTATTTATCACCATGTTGACGTCAGACTGTTGGACGATCAATACTGAATTGATAAATGGTTTCAGATCGATTTAAAACCAGCGCTGTCACACTCATGTCAGTTCAGGGGCCACAAACGGCACAATTTGATCTCCAGTAAAATAACAGCATGATAACCTAGAAATAAAAATAACTTTGATTTTATTTTTTCCCCTTTGTTTTAATGCATTACTAAGGCGTTTACAGTTAATGAATTATCGTTTTTCAGGAAGTAACAGTAACAGTGGTCTGCCTCCTTTCTCCAACTGTTTCTTAAAGGGATACGGCAACATTTTTTTGTGTGTCTTGCCTCACTCCCGAGTCCATGACCAGCAGATAGACACCATCCTTTCGACTGTCCGTGCAGTAACCATGGAGATAGAGCCGTATCGCCCGTAATTAGCTTAGCTCAAACACTGGAAGTGTATGGGTAGTGTTAGCCTGCCTCCACCTAAAGTCGCTAATTAGCTTAGCTCAAACACTGGAAGTGTATAGGTAGTGTTAGCCTGCCTTCACCTAAAGTCGCTAATTAGCTTAGCTCAAACACTGGAAGTGTATAGGTAGTGTTAGCCTGCCTTCACCTAAAGTCGCTAATTAGCTTAGCTCAAACACTGGAAGTGTATAGGTAGTGTTAGCCTGCCTTCACCTAAAGTCGCTAATTAGCTTAGCTCAAACACTGGAAGTGTATAGGTAGTGTTAGCCTGCCTCCACCTAAAGTCGCTAATTAGCTTAGCTCAAACACTGGAAGTGTATGGGTAGTGTTAGCCTGCCTCCACCTAAAGTCATCAGAGAAACTCTTCAGCAACTCTAAACGGAAACCGGCGGGCCGATCTTCGTCTCAGAGCTGACAAAACTCTCCGGTAAGGCATCTTGAGCGGTCAAATGCCGCTAACGGGACGAGATCGGTCAAAACGGAGGGTTCAAGCAAAGACGGTTTATTTTGGTTCAGCTACATCGAGGGTAGGTTAGCTTCCTGTTTCAAAGTAAAAGCACAAATTCTATCGTCATGGTTTTCTGTATTTAAAGCAGATATCAGTGGCACGGCCGTTTCGGCTAATGCTGTGTTCAAGGCAGGCTTTTGAAACCGTAAGTTACAGCTTCAAGTCACAACTACGACTTGGTAGCGTTCCAGGTAACCCGTAGCTCGTGTTTTTACCGTCCTGTTGTCTGTGAAAGTTCCCTATAACGGCCACTCGTAACTTCCGACCCGTGAACTCGTACCAGATCGAACTGGTATGACTTCACAGGAAGGAAAAACACAAAGTACGAGTTTCCTTGAACGCACCATGAGTTAGCAGCCCCCGCCCTTGTCAGGCATCAATTGGTCCTCGTGCTACGTCACCACATTCACGCGCATCCCTTGGCTGCACACACAGCCCTTCATGCCGTTCTGTCCCCTCATTGGATAACACTTGTATCCCACAAGGAAAATTTTCTCCTCGGGTTACAGCAGAGCAGAGTGACGGAGAGACTCGTGTTTAGGCTGAAATACTTCATGTAAGTGATTGCTGACGGAAAATAGGACTATTTAGGACTTATATTAACAAAAACATTCCACTGATATCTGCTTTAAAGGGCAACGGGTGTTTTATTTTGTGAAAGTAACCAGAAATGCGTTGGTCACAACGGCTAGCTTGAGTAGCGCCGAATTCGTCCCAACAAAATTGTAAACAGCTGGTATTTAGACAAATTAACGACTCACTGCTGATCTAAACGGATACTTTCTCACCTAAACATGTTTGAAATGTGGATAAAGTGATAGATTTACAGAGTTTAGAGCTAAAATGAAATCAGCTTCTGACTGCTGATTTCAGCTCGGGTAGGAGGCAGGCTAACACTACCCATACACTTCCAGTGTTTGAGCTAAGCTAATTAGCGACTTTAGGTGGAGGCAGGCTAACACTACCTATACACTTCCAGTGTTTGAGCTAAGCTAATTAGCGACTTTAGGTGGAGGCAGGCTAACACTACCCATACACTTCCAGTGTTTGAGCTAAGCTAATTAGCGACTTTAGGTGGAGGCAGGCTAACACTACCTATACACTTCCAGTGTTTGAGCTAAGCTAATTAGCGACTTTAGGTTGAGGCAGGCTTACACTACCTACACACTTCCAGTGTTTGAGCTAAGCTAATTAGTGACTTTAGGTGGAGGCAGGCTAACAAAAAAATGTTGGTGTATCCCTTTAAAGGAGAAGCTGTTTCTCCGATTACTTCCTGTATCTGTGTCATGTGACTCCGCCCCCTTTAGGAGACGAGCAGCAGGTCGAACAAGTTATGTTGAGTTATGTTGTGACCTGAACAGGTGTTGACATCTTCTCTACAGGAGATCTTTTGTTTTCAGACTGAACTCACTGCTGACTCACTATGGAAACTACAGAAAGGGGGCGGGGCTAACCGGTTAAAGCTGCAGAAAGGGGCGGGGCTAACCGGTTAACTAAGGAGCTGACTGCAGCAGAAGAACAGAAAGTATTTGTATGAGGCATTTGCAAGATGTAGGAAGTAGAACTAAACAGTCACTGTGAGTGTTTCACTGTCAGCGTATGATTGGATAATAACGGTTCACTTCCTGTTGTAGAGGGGGCGGAGCTAATTATCAACAGTTTTAGTTCAAACTGTGGTTGTTTCTACTTTTATTTGCCTTGAAATTAACATATTTTAATGACGTCGATCGTCAGAGCAACAGTCACAGACACAGTAAGTCAATAATAAATCGTGACTCAGGAGGATGCTGCCATGTCCAATCAATTAATGGGAATAATTAAAGGGACAACGAGGAGTTTTGGAAAAGCGAAGTGTCTTCTCACTACATTTATGAGCCTCCGCACCGTGAAATTCTTTGACCGGTGCAAGACAGACTCATGTTTTCATTCATCAAGAATTAAAGTCAGAGGTTGGAAGACGATCACATACCGTCGTAGTTCCCACCATAAACGGAGATTCATACGGCGGCGTTATTCTCATGACTCGCCACGAAACCGAAAGTAAAGAAACGCTGGTCGGCTCGCCCAGCATTTCCACCACCACTAATAATAACAAAATAACCATAGAGACAAAACCATAGATTTATCTAAAATGGAGCCATTAACAAGTGGTAACGTAGATTCATCCACATTAATATGAGACTTTTTTATTGTCGCGGAATTTTTCCTTCTGCCGATGGAGAAAACTCCTCGTTGTCCCTTTAATGAGCAGATTAATCTATCTTGTCAATAATAGGCTCTATGCACAGCTCCACTACTTCCTGAACTTAAACAAGCTCCTTTATTTCCTGTCTTACATTATTGGACAAACTGATGAATCCAGGTGTGTCTGACTCTGACCTCATGTAATCACAACAATGGTCAGACACACCTGGATTCATCAGTTTGTCCAATAATGTAAGACAGGAAATTTAAAGGAGCTTGTTTAAGTTCAGGAAGTAGTGGAGCTGTGCATAAAGCCTGTAATCAGAGTGAAGAGAGGCTGTGGAGGTGTGAAGACAGGACCAGAGGCTGGAGGCTCAGGTCCAGGTGAGAGCAGCTACCTGAGCAGCTGCTGAGCTGCAGCAGAACACCTGTATGTGCATACTATATGTGCATGTGTATATATGTGCGTGCATGTGCGGAAGGACAAAACAGGAAGTATGTCTGTGTGAGGACCGGTCTGTGTGCATTTTAACGAGACTTAATAGATTTTAAACCGAACCTAAACCCCCGACACTGTCTCTACTCTGACACCCGGGCTGCAGCAGCCGGTTCCCCGCAGCCCTGTGACCCGGGGCCCGGTGCCCGGCTACTGGAGGTCTGGAGGTTTAATAACGTCTCCGTTTGACCGGAAACACAAAGACAAGACAAGCAGAGAGACGTTCAAACACACACACCAACCAGCCAGCCAGCCAGCCAGCCGGTCCCTCCGAGGCTAAGTGAACCGAGCTAACAGCGGCTAGTAGCTACCTGCTCGACCAGCTTGAGGACCGCCATGTCCGGCTGCTGCTGCGGCTGCTGCTCCGCTGCTCCCTCCGGCTGCAAGGCACCATGCACGGCTACTCCTCCTCCTTCTCCTCCTCCTGCTCCTCCTCCTGCTCCTGCTCCTGTTCGGTTCTCCTCCTTCTCCTCCTGCTGCTCCTCTTAGCGGCTGCTGCTGCTGAAGAAGAAGATGAAGATGGTGGTGGTGATGAAGGCCATGAGGCCGGCTGCTCCGTCGCGCTGTGCGGCTGCTGCTGCTCCTTGTCCCGGGGAGGAGAGGAGGCAGCGCCGGGGAGCAGCTGCGGTGAACAGCCCGAGTCTGGGCCGCTCCGAGGCCGCTGGTCGCCGCAGCTAGAGCCGGTCCTCTGGTCCTGGTCCTGGTCCTGGTCCTGGTCCTGGTCCTGGTTGTGGGTCTGTTGCACGGAGGGTTTGTTGGTTTGTTTCTCTCTAGCAGCGGCGTCTCGCTCCTCTCTGAGCCGCGGTGTGGTGGGTCGTGGCCGGGTCGCAGAGCCTCAGCCTCCCGCAGAGGAGGAGAGGAGAGAGGAGGCAGGAAGTCGGAGCTTCTCTCCTCCTCAGCTGCTGCTTCCTCAGCATCAACCAGCAGCAGCAGCAGCAGCGGCCCCTGCTCGATGCCGCCCCCAGCGGAGACACCGGCACATGCACACACACACACGCACACGCACACACACACACATGCACACAAACCGCTGAGATGGATCATTACATACCGAGCTACGGCTAAACAACTGTTAACAAAAAATATATATATAAGTAATATATATGTCATATAAACTGTTAGAATACACCAATAACGCCAAACCTACGGTGGCCCAGAGGAGCCACTGGACAGCAACACACCTGAAACACCTAAAACAAAACTGTTTATAAAAATAGGCCTATATATATATATATATATATATATATATATATATATATATATATATATATATATATATATATATATATATATATATATATATAAATGTCATATAAACTGTTAAAACACAGCAATAACGTCAAATCTACGGTGGCCCGGAGGAGCCATAGGACAATAATAACACAACGCAACAGATTTGAACAAAACAAAAAGCAAAAGCACAACATGATAGACACTGTTCCCTGAAAACAGAAAATAAAACACAGAGTCAAAGCTACGGTGGCCCGGAGGAGTCAAAACAACAGAACTGTAGAAAACACTATTAATTTTAGAAAATATAAATCTATCTATCTATCTATCTATCTATCTATCTATCTATCTATCTATCTATCTATCTATCTATCTATCTATCTATCTATCTATCTATCATCCCCCTCTTTCTTTCTTTCTACCCTCTCTGCATCTTTTCTACTTCTTGCTTTCTTTCTTTCTTCCCCTTTCTATTGCTATCTATGTATCTCTTTCTATCTATCTCTCCCCCTCTTTCTTTCTTTCTACCCCTTTCTCTGTCTTTTACTTGCTTCTTTCTTTGCTTTCTGTCTACCCTTATCTACCTCTTTCCATCTACAGTATCATACCCCTCTCTCTGCCCCTTTTTTCTCTATCTATCTATCTATCTATCTATCTATCTATCTATCTATCTATCTATCTATCTATCTATCTATCTATCTATCTATCTATCTATCTATCTATAATGTAATATCAATATTATATAATATGTGTAACACTGTAACAGTCAATACAGGCTTTAATTTGTAATGGAGTATTTTTACTGCATAGTATTAGTACTGTCTAACACACACACTCCTCCTCCTCCTCCTCCTCTTCATCTCGTCAGGAGAATCTGGGTCAGAGCTCATGAGTGGCTGAATGGAGGAGGAGGAGGAGGAGGAAGAGGGGGAGTGGGGCGTAGAGAAGAGGAGGAGGAGAAAGAAAAGGAAGGAGAAGGAGGAGGAGCATCCCTCAGTGTTCCTCCTCCTCCTCCTCTTTCAGACGGTTTGACACTAAAACAACATGTTAAGTTCTTCTGGATCGATGTTGAGAATATGTTTGAATGTACAGTACACTACAGTATGTGGGACTAATACGATCAACCTGCAAAAAAAGGATATTATTTTTTATTTTGAAAGTCAAGTATTTTTGTTAAACCTTATTATTACATTATATGGTAGATTCTTTATTCATAAATGAAAAATGGACTGATAGGAAACCCAACATCCACCAATTGAACAATGAAATGAGGATGTACTTTGAAACACTAACAGGACTGACGGACAAGAACGCCATGCGGACTGTGACTCTCTACAAAACCTTCAAATCCTCTCTGTGAACTAAGTGTTTTGTACCTCATGCTCAGGATGCTTATGTATGTTTTTTTTGCATTGTGATTTTTTAAAATGACTTATTTATCATTTTTATTTATTTAATTTCTCCACAAAGCCTTTAAATCCTTGAATTGAATCAAATTTCAATAAAGGCAAGGCATCTTTATTTATATAGCGCATTTCATACCAAGGCAACTGTATGTGCTTTACATAAAGACAGAACATTTAGAAAAAAAAAAGAAGAAGCATAAGACAGAATAAAAACAAACAAAACACTAAAAACAGAGTTAAAAGCAAGAGCAAATAAAAGAAAAAGAAAAAAAAATAGATAAAGTTTTAAGTTCTCAGCTATAAGCACGGATAAAGATTTAATAAAAATCAGTCTGTGACCTCACTTCCTGTTTCCTGTCCACTGATGATGATGATGATGATGATGATGATGATGATGATGAAGATGAAGCCCATTCAGGTCCAGTTTGGTTTGATCCTTTAAAGCTGCAGAAGAAGCTTCACACACACTGATCTCAGCCTGCAGCCCCTCATATCACTGCGCTTTTATTTTGAAAGTCCACACAGGACTTCCTGTTTCTACATGACTCTACATGGTTTTATTTTGAAACACACACAGTGACAAAATAAGAGATAATTACCGGTAAAGAAAAGAGACAAATGAGAGATTCCTGTGTTTAATTGATAGAAATGTCAGTTTGTTTCCACCTTGTTATTATGGGATGTTGAGTATAGATTAGATTGACAAAAAATGTGCAAAAAGTTGAGATTGTGTCAGAGAAATAATACTTTTCTTCCTCCATGAAAATAAAACATTACACCCAGTTATGTTCTGCATTTAACTTCATTCATTTCATCTTTTTGTTTTGTTTCTTATGAACTCTTTCTTTAATGTTTTATTTAGGCTGTAAATCTGCTTTAATTGTTGAAGTTTAGTTTATTTAATGTGTCACGTTGGATCGGTCTTTACGTTTTCTTTGCTTTTTATTGATGTCGTAACTATATACAGCTCTGGAAAATTTTTTACTATTTATAGCTGTGTGTTTGAGTAAAATTCAATTATTATTATTTTTAGTTTTATTCTATCAACTACCGACAACATTTCTCCCAAAATTGAAATAAAAATATTGTCATTTAGAGCTTTATTGGCTGAAAATGACTAAATAACAAAAATATCAAGTCTTTTTAGACCTTGAAGAATAATAATAATGCAAAGAAAACATGTTCATATTTATTCCTAAACAACACAGCATGTCTATTTTTTTAGACTAATTTAGTCATTAGCCAATAAAGCTCTAAATGACAATATTTTTGTTTTTTAAGTTTGGGAGAAATGTTGTCGGTAGTTGATGGAATACTTTTTTTTTTTTTAAATTTTACTCCAACACACAGCTATAAATAGTAAAACCAGAGAAACTGATCATTTTGGGAGTGGTCTCTTAATTATTAGAGCTGTACCGGTATATTTATTTATAACACATCAGTGAGTGTTTTAGTGTACATCTGTTTCATTTTTGTTTCTGTTTGAATGAATTTATTTATTTATTTCGGTATATCAAGCTTATATAACCGAAAGGGTGTAGGTTGAAGCTTATATACCCCTACTACCCCTTATACCTTAAAAAATTATACGCATTAATACGAAAGGATCAGATCACAGACATTTGAAATTAATCGGTACACTTACATTTCTGATCACAACAAAATAAAGAATTGTACACAGCGCGTAACCCAAAATAGTACAAAATCATTGAACTTAATTGTCCATACTGTAACGAGAAATGATGTTGTTCTTATAAAGTCTTTTAAAGCTGACTAGAGTACAGCAGAATTTAATATTTTCAGGACAATTATTCCAGATGTTTTAACCCCTCTAACAGAAAGACAGGGATTTTTTACAGTAGTTGGAGTCTTTGGTTTCTGAAATAATAGTGGTTTTCTCAGGTTAGAACTGGAATCCTTCATTTTAAACATTTTAATTCTGGATATCTTGGGGAAGAAGTTTATTTTTTGCTTTGTACATGGTTTGTATTGTAACGTAATCAACTAAGTCCCTGAATTTCAAAATGTTCAGGCGACTAAAGTCTTGTCTAAACGTCTTTCGTCTAAACTCTTTGACCTCTTGAAGAATAAAAACATGAATCTTGACTCAAGTCGTTGATTTTTATACACAAACATTTTATTTGGTTAAATAAAGCAACGGTCTAATAAGAACAGAGGAGGTGTGAACATGGGAGGAGGAGTAGAGGGGGGGGGTAATGGTGGGGGTGTTTACAGCTGATAACAGGAGCCGATCAATAATCAATACACAAAACAAAAATATTCCAAATCTTAAAAACACTGCGATCGTTCGTTCGTCAGGAAAAACACTCAAAGAAAAAAAAAAAAGAAGAAAAAAATAACAAAACAACATACGTACGTAGAGACTCGACCATGATGCTTCTGTTACTTCCCCTATAGTTTCAGTTCCGATCAATAAGTGATCAATAACGTGGTGCAGCGGACACGGACTAAAGGAAAACCGGCTCGTCCTAAACTGAAAGAGGGAGGAAGAGGAGGAGGAAGAGGAAGAGGAGGAAGGAGAAAGGAAGAGGAAGGAGGAGTAGAGTGGTGCGTTGACTTCACAGCACGTACTCCAGCTCGTAGCGGACGTAGACGTTCTTGTCGTCGTTGTAGACCTGCGGGTAGTGAGCGATCAGCGCGTCCTGAGAGCCGATGTAGATCGAGTTGTAGATCTTCCAGTAAACGTCTCGCACCTTCCTTGCCGGGTGGAACAAACCCTGCACAACAACAACACAACAACAACAACACAACAACACAACAACAGGTCAGGATCAGTTCCATTCATGTTCAGAAAATGTCCAGAAGACAGACTCACCGTCATGTAGTGATATAATAAGATGTTAAAATAATGTAATTCATTAAAAAACGTTAACTATTAAAAAAAAAAAAAAAGATCACAGCCGACACCAATAAAGATAAAACTAGTTAAAAAGTAATTAAATTAAACTGATGCTTTTCAAACTCATGAAATAGTTGATAATGTGATAAATATTAGTTACTGCTGTAACATGTTATGTCAAATGTCATAAGTAAAAGAATGTTATATCAAAATGTAAAAAAGCGAAAAACACAAGAAAAAGATTATGATATGACCTGATTATGAAAAGATTTTATTCTGTGGGTAATGGGGGCGGGACTAGATCAGCTTTTGCTTCTCCCGCTTTCCCTTTCGGCCATGTGTATTGCATTATTGGAACTAAGATAAAGTGGGATGATGATGATTTTAATTGACATGCCCGAAATAAACAAATTGATTGATTGATTGATTGATATCACTTGTTAATATAAATTAATACATTTTACTCTATTTTGTTCCATTGTTCACTATAATATAATTTTTTCCAGTTTTTATTTGGACCTAACCAACTGCTGATCGGCGGGTGCTAACCCTGGGCGGAGGGATACGTGAGTTGGTTAGGTCCAAATAAAAACTGTGTTTTTCCTGCACTTTGAAGGGCTGGAAAATATTATATTATAGCGAACAATGGAACTGTGTATTTTTTTTTCAGGTAAAACCTCTTTTAGGCCGTGAAAATAGGCCGTTTCTTTGGGTCTGTTCACAACACTGTATGTTGTAAATCTCTGGGCAGGGCTATTATGGGCTGGCGTTGCTAACGGGAGGAGTGCAGAGAGTCTTCTACTGCAATTAAAGTACTTAGGGGCTATTTGGAGATCATACAACCCCACTTTAAAAAAATGAGACTATCCCTTTAATATGAGCAGTTTTCTGAGTTTGTTCTGGTTGTGAATGTGAATGTGAAGACACTAAGAGAGAGACGTGTACGTGTATATCTGACCTGTAGGCAGTACTGCAGCATGCGGCAGGGCCCGATGGCCACCCTCAGCCCCTCCAGCGCCCCCATCACGGCCTGGATGACGTGCGGCGACGTCTCGAACACGTTGGGCCAGACGTAGTTGAGCAGGTGGTTGAGCGAGTCCTCGCAGCCGAAGCCGTAGACGCCCAGCGACATGTGCTGCACCACGGCGCTCGCCGTCTGCCGGTGGACCAGGTCTCTGGGGGACAACGGGTCAGTGAAACGATTACTGACAGAGAAATAATCACAGTGTTTCCATTATTATGCATTAATTATAGGGCTGGGACGATACGCTTTTCTCCCGATTCGATTCTTCTACGATTTTTTTTGGATGGTGATTCGATTTAAATTGTGATTCTACGATATTGCCGATTCTCTTGATTTTTAGTCTTTAGCATTTTTAATATTTATCTGCACACAAATACTGTAGGAGCCTAGAAATGAACATACTCCATTATAAAGTGAACTTAAACCCTTTTCAAAACCTGTACCCTCTGTATGTAAAAAAGGAGAACAAATGCACATTGTACAATATTTTTAAAAATTCAACTAAAGATAAATAAATCGATTTTTGAAAAAATAAATCGATTTAAAAATCGTCAAAAAAGATATCGCAATATTTATGTGAATCGATTTTTTCTCCCACCCCTAGTTATGACAGTGTTAAGTCAATCTTATGAATACCTATTCAAGTAAAGTGTTACCGGAGCGAAACTGAGCTCTGGCAGCTGCTGTCATGATGTGATAAATAACTTTCTGGGATAACTCAAAGCTTTTCCAGGACATTTGACTATTTTTTCCTCAATTTCCATGTGAAGAGTTCATTTGCAAAAGCAGATAACTTCTAGAATCTAGAATCTTCATTTTTTACATAAGGTGATATCAGTCAAACCAAAGTTGAGTGACTTTGAGATGTAACAAAACAGATATATCTAAAAAAAAATAAAGTTTTATTGAAAACAACACTATGCAAAGAATAATTACAAAGCCTCAGCTCATTTTTTTCAAAATGGCACTGATCTGCTTTTGCAAATGAACCATCATGTGAACCTTCATGTGTTTTCCCTGACTGGAAAACTGGTGAACTGGTGAACGGAGAGGGAGACTGACCGGTCCATGAGCGCGTCCTCGAGCAGCGGCGTGACGGCGTAGATGTAGTCCTTGCCCATCTCTCCGATGTACTCGAACAGGAAGGAGAGGGACTTGAGCACGCCGTTCTGCACGTTGAGCTCGGGGACTCGGTACTCGTTCATCAGCGCCGGCAGCACGGTGAAGGGGGAGCAGGTCTCCGCCACGATGGCGATGGCCACCGTCGTGCACACGCGGTTCTGGCGCTCCTGCACCTTCAGGTTGTTGAGCAGCGTCGCCAGCACGTCGTGGGGCCTGAGGGAGGGATGGGGGGGGCAAAGAGAGGGAGGGGGCGGGGCCAGAGAGAGGGAGGGGGCGGGGCCAAACAGACAGAGGTCACATTTTACCACTTCTCTAGAATCCTTAAAGTTTTTACCACTTTTTTTTTTTTTTTTACATAGAAATTTTTACCACTTTATTTTATTTATAGAAATTTTTACCACTTTTTTTTTTTTTACTTTTTTCAAAGAAATTTTTACCACTTTTATTTTACAGAAATTTTTACCACTTTATATATAGAAATGTAACCACTTTTTCTAGAATTTTTTTATGTTTTGAGAATTTTTTACCGATTCTTTTTATTTAATTATTTTAATGTTTTTTAAGACATTTTACAACTTTTTCTAGAATAAAAAAAAGGGAGAAATGTTTTACCACCTTTTCTAGAATTTTTTTTTGTTGAGAAATTACCAATTTTTTTCTAGAATTGTTTTTGAGAAATGCTATTACTTTTTTCTACTTTTTCTTTTTTAGAATGTCTTAAATTTTTTACCACTTTTTTCTAGAAATGTCTCTACAATATTTTTGGTTTTATTTTAATTTTATCTTCTTTAATAGTATGTTTTTTTTTGTTTCCAGTTCTTACGTTAAATGTTTTGTTTTCATATAAAGCCCATTGAGTTGCCCCTTGGTATGAAAACCTGCTCCACAGCAGCTGCAGTAAAGTTTATTAATACTATATTATAAACAAACATAAAGGAGGAGCCACATCCAACTAGTGAACATGAAGCTTTAGACTCTGAGCTCCTGTTTCTGTGTGTGGATCTGATGTGAAGTTATTTCCTCTGGATCATTGCTGACATTCCTTCTGTCACATGTTTCCTCCTCCTCATGTCGTTCTGTTCAATCCTTCACTCCCTTTTCTCCTGTACGTTCATGTTAACATTAACATAAAGTTTGATCCTTAAAGCAGAAGTAAGCGATCCGGTGGTTTTGGCTAATGCTGCGTTCCAGGCAGGCTTTTGAAACCGTAAATTACAGCTTCAAGTCACGACTTATGATTTTGTAGCGTTCCAGGCAACCCACTCGTGTTTCTCCGACCTGTTTTACCTGTGAAAGTCACTATAACGGCCACTCGTAACTTCTGACCCGTGAACTCGTACCAGATCGAACTGGTACGAGTTCACGGTCGGAAAAACACCAGTTACGAGTTTCCTTGAACGCACCATAACAGTCCTCGTCCCTACGTCGCCACATTCACGGCGTCCCTTGGCTGCACACACAGCCCTGCATGCCGTTCTCTCTCCTCATTGGATAAAAACTGTAAGATACGATAAATGTTTTCTCCTGGGCTCAGAGCAGAGCAGAGTGACTGACAGACCCGTGTTTCAGTCCAAACACTCTATAGAAGTGATTGCTGTCGGAAGATACAACTATTTAAGACTTATATTAACACAAATATATCACTTACTTCTGCTTTAAATTTATTTTAAACTGGATTTGTTCTGATCCACGTTTCGTTTCTACATTTATTTCCTGCTGGAGTCAAGAGCTTCACATCACAGTTGTTTAGAGTTTACTGTGTGAGACTTTGACACCGGTATCTATCAACATCAATATGAGGAGCTGGTGTCAGTCAGTCAGTGATTGGTTGATTGATAGGTGCAACTCACCCGATGGCCTTGGCGATGTATCCGAAGGTGTTGACCGTGGCTCTGCGGATGGCCTTCTTGTGAGCCTTCAGCAGCTCCAGCAGCTCGAAGCAGATCCTCATCCACTCTCTGGCCGACACGTACTCGGCCCCCCTGGGGGACGCACACACAGCACAGCACAGGTCAGAGGTCAGAGGTCACAGGTCAGAGGTCAGGGGCTGGGATGACATCATTAACTCCACCCACCTGTCAGCGATCCTCCCCACCAGGTCGATGCAGTTCTCCTGCACCTTCTCGTGTCTGTTCTTCAGGATGGGGGTCAGACGGGGCAGCAGGTCTTTGATGGGCGGGGTCATCTTGTGCATCCCTGAGGTCAGAGGTGTTAGACTTTAGATACACACATCCAGGACTTTATAAAAAAGCAATATGTTACGACTGAAGCTTTAGAATAGCACAGTTAAGTCTATAATACTCCAATACTTCAAGAACTCTGTCACATCAAAATCTAAAATCCGATCAGAGACTGTCGATAGTTTTAAACAATTAAAAACACACGTTCTCAGGGTTAGTTTTATTTTACAGGGATGCAAACGGGTCAGGACCAAAAAAGACAGGAATTGTCTGGCGGGGGGAAAAGTCAGTTTCCAGTAGTTCAACCCCAACCAAGTATTGAGTGCATATAGATGGACATCGTTTTCAGGAGGACAACATTTCTATATTAAAAATGCTTTAAAAATTTTGGGGAGATACTGAATTTTAGGTCTTCACTGAAAGTTAGCCATGATTATTAGGCTACTATTAAAATAAACAGAATAAATAAAGACATGGGATGGTTAATTCATGTGTAATGGACATATATATGTATTAGTTTCACTTTTTGAATTGGATTAGTGACATAGGCCTTAATAATAAACTCTCCCATAATATTCTAATGCACCTGTACATCAGAAGCAATAGCAGTGATAGGCACAGTAGGATATGCAACAATCGCTGCCACTACTTAAAAAAAATCCTAGAGGAAACACTGCACATAATATTGTAAAAGAAAGGAATATTTCATTTTATTTATTTTATTTTAACTTTTATAAATTATAGTTTTAGTTTATTAAAAGCTCATGCTTACATTATGCATGTAATAAAACATTTCAAAATGCATGTGCAACTCTGTTAAATAAAAGTCTGTTGCTTCAGTCATATATTTTGTCACTGTCTCGTTCTCGTGAACCCAATCTCGTGTCTCGTGAGATGAGTGTATCGTCACACCCCTAGGTCTGAGCTGAATTTATGCGCCGTGTTTCATCGTACGGCAAAAATAGAAGAAGCTCTGCGTGTGTGTTTTGGAGCCGCGATGACGTCATGAGCAGACGTACCTATGACGTTGACGATGGCCTTCAGCGCTCCCAGGATGCTGCCCAGCACCTCGGGGTATTCCTCTCCCAGGTACTCGTACAGCACGACGCCCAGATGGCCCATCAGCTTCTCCTGCAGGCACACACGCGCACACACACACACACACACACACAGGGTTCAGTTTCTGAGTCATCAACAACAACATCTGTCTGTCTCAGTGTTTAGGCCTGTAACGATTCACCAAAGTCACGATTTGTTTCGTTTGATACACGATTTGATTCTAATTTTATTAAGGTTAAAAAAAAGAAGAGATTCTGATAGCAAAAACTGGATTATTTATTATAACAATATATATATATATAGCCTAACATTAACAATTATAACTAGGGCTGCCCCCAAATAGTCGCTTTACAATAGTTAAGCAATTATAATACAGTGCAATTTAGCCGACCAAAATCTCATTGGTCGATTGGTCGCAGGAAAAAAAACCCATTTTGAGCCGTGTCTTGTCAAAATTAAGTCAAAATCAATACGACTGAACTGTATATGAAAGGCTATAGGGCTTTTAATTTGAAGGGCCAGCTACAGGAAGCTCGTACCACGGCTGTTTTCAACATTTAGCGGGCGCTGCTTCGAGTCCAGACAGAGAAAACAAACAGCCACGGAGCGTTGGACTGGGTGAATGCGGTTTGGGTTTCGACACGTGCATCGTTCGCTACAGCTCTACGACTCGGTGTCTCTGGGAGCGTCTTTACCTCCTGGCAGGTCTTCATCACCACGGCCGTGCGGGAGATGAGGTCGGCCGCCTGCTGCCGGACCTTGGCCGACTTGTTGTTGAGGCGCCACAGCACCGTGCCGCAGATCTGAGGCAGGTACGGCTTCACGCGCTTCCCCAGCGCGTTCACCACCGTGCCGAAGCCGTTCAGCATCACTGAGTCCTGGAGGGAGAGGAGACGAGACAGAGGTTAGTGCTGCAGCTCTAAAAACTCTCACATCGTTAACAAAAAGTACGTATCATTTTTTCTTATTTAGCAGAGGTCTTTCTTTTTTTCCACATGCAGCCTGCTCCTTTTGGGAAGACGAGTTTAACACTTTGATTCCCTGGAAGGATTATTTTAGGTCTATTTATACAATAACAACGGGCTCCAGACTAACTTTTTTGACTAGGAGCACAGTGGCCCCTAACTTAAAATTTTAGGAGCGCAAGCAGAAAATTTAGGGGCGCACACCGAAATCGACTTGCAAAGTAAATTTGCACATTTCCTCTAATTTTCACTGTATTACTGATAAATACTGCATAAATGCAGAAACTATAATGTTTTAAATTCACATTTTATTGTGCAACAGTTTAAATATTGAAAATATAAAGTTAATGTTTAGGCTGCACTGACCAATAACAGAACAAGTAGACACACAGCTTGTGGTAAACTCATCCTAGAACAGACCCCCCCCCTCCTCCTGGGGGATAAGGTGCCTGTGTCAGGGTTCCTACACATTTTAAATTTCCAAATTCCATACTTTTTCCAGACCCTAATTTCCTGATTTCCACTACAAAAAACTCAAACTCTTACCAAGAATATTTGTCCTATTTCTAGTCAAAATGTCATTTCTAGTCAAAACAAATCTCATTCTACTTAAAATAAGACTCATCACATTAAAAAGTAGCTTGTTTTTAGACACTTTTTACTTCTTTCAAGCAGATTTTCACTTAAAATAAGTAGAAAAATCTGACAGTGGAGCAAGTTTTTCTTTCTTATTACAAACACAGAAAACTTGCTTTCACTGGCAGATTTTTCTACTTATTTCAAGTGAAAATTAGTTTGAAACAAGTGAAAATGATCTAAAAACAAGTAAATTTTTAGGTGATGAGTCTTATTTTAAGTGGAAAGAGTTTAGTTTTGACTAGAAATGAGACATTTTGACAAGAAATAAGGCAAATCAAATATTCTTGGAAAGATTTTGAGTTTTTGCAGTGTCTCAGTAAATTTTTTTTTAAATAATTTGTGACATTTGAGTAAATAGATGTGTTTCACGTTAATAAAGCATGCAATTAATCATTTGTTTTCATTATTCTGAATTGGTATGCCATTATGAAACCAAATCATTTCCAGGATATTGTAGCTAGGTACAATAGCGCATAGGCTACAAAGTAATAATGTGAATGAGACCAAACCCAGATAAGTATTAAGATAAATATATTTCCATACATTAGTTTCCGTTTTCCATACTTTTCAAGACCTGGAAATGTATAAAATAAAATTCCATATTATTCCATACTCGCGTAGGAACCCTGTAATGACCATGGGAAGATGTGGAGCCCAGAGTGAGACTAGTGGAGAACCCCGGTGCTGTCACTCACCTCGGTGGTCTGCTCCTGGAAGGCGTAGAGGATGCCGTCGATCAGCTGCTCCTCCAGCTTGTGGTCGATGTCGGCGGCCCCCAGGTTGCCCATGATCTTCTCGATGGTCTCCATCACCATCTTCCTGTACTGCTCCGCCTCGTCCTTCAGGTCGTCCACGATGCGTGAGATGATCTCCGCCGCGCCCACCTTGTTGGCCAGCTCCACCGTCGTGTCCACCAGCTGCACACACACACACACACACACACACACACACACACACTCGGTCAGTTCAGTTCAGAGACAAACGGCTGCAGCTTCTAATATTAGTAGTATTTAGTATTTATTTATTATCCTTCAATCTACTGTTTTTTAAACCGTTTTTTTTGCTTAGATTAATATTTATTAGGGCTGGGACGATAATACGCTTTTCTCCCGGTTCGATTCTTCTACGATTTTTTGGATGGCGATTCGATTTAAATTGCGATTCTACGATGTGTCTGTTTCTGCAACTTTTCTCCTTGTAAATGGGGCAACAGGGCAAAAATTAGCCGTTGCTTCAGCCTACGCCTTTACCTCCACACTTATATAGAAATATAAAAATCAAAATTGTAGATAGATAGATATTCCTGTTTCCCTGCTTTTATTAGTGCATTCTGTAAATTTTTTTTTAAAATATTATGATTATTTTGTCCTATTTCAATTAATCTTAATATTGTATCTGTTCCCACTTTACCTGCTCAAAGCATCTCTTCTTGTTTTACAAGATTAATGTTTTTTGTGCATTGTCCCTGTTTTAAATAAATTCATAGATAGATAGATAGATAGATAGATAGATAGATAGATAGATAGATAGATAGATAGATAGATAGATAGATAGATAGATAGATAGATAGATAGATAGATAGATAGATAGATAGATAGATAGATAGATTTACTTTATTAATCCCGAAGGAAATTCAGGTGTGGTCAACTGCTCACAGAAGAATCAGTCACACACACATACGATGAAAACAGATTATAAATATCTAAAAATAAAAATAAAATATAAATAAATATATATGTATATATCATGTTCTTTTGAATGGACGAACAAATTACTCCTTTTACTTACTAAAACGTTCTTTTTAAATGCTGCTAAACATGGGTACTTGTCCATCTTGCACTTCACTACATCCTTCGTTCGTTGCCATGGTAATCGATCATGAAGTCTGTGATTTATTTATTTTTTTTTCCTTTTCGACACCAGTTCTGATCGGCAATTGTTACATTGAAATGAGTCGGCTACTTTGGAGACATGCAGTGTTTGTTTGTCATACGTTCAATATGTCCGCCACGACTTCTGTTGTTATGAAGCTAAACGTGTTTGTTATGAGCTCACAGATGTTTCATTTCACTTCCTGTCCCTGTCCCTGTGTCTCACCTGTCTGTAGTTGCGTCGGTCCAGAGCCATCCGGTGCTGCCAGAAGTGCTTGAAGAACGGAGGCAGGATCTCCGTCTTGATGTAGTTGGCCTCGACACCGTCGGTGCCGCAGCACTGCTTCACCACCTGAGACAGAGACAGAGCAAACAGCTGGTCAGACAGGGAAATGCTTTCTTCTTACACTGAAACAAACTCTGTGCAGGTTTAGTCTTGACTTTAGTCCGGGATCTGGATCAGTTTGTTCCATCAAGGACCTTAAATTGACACAAATTAGACCACGGACCCATGAGACAATTTTTAAGCAAACACCAGAAATACACAAATATTTGTCCTGAGACTGAAGAATGTTACTTTTTTAGTCAATGAACGTTCAAATAAGGACCAATGGCGTGAATTTTTGGAAATATTGTAGAGATTTCTGGAAAAAACTGGTACAATTTCTCCAAAAATGTTTAAATATTTCGAGAAAAAAAAAAAGGGACAAAAACTCTCAAAAAAAGGTTAAAAAAGAAATTCTAGAAAAAAGTGGTAAAAATTAAAAATTGTCTCAAAAAAAGTAAAAGTAATTCTAGAAAAAAGTGTTTAAAATAAAAAAATGTTCAAAAAATCCTAGAAAAAAAGGTAAAATTCCCCCCCAAAAAAAATTCTAGAAAAAAGTGTTAAAAATTGTCAAAAAAAAGTAAAAAAAAAAAAAAAAAAAAAAATCTAGAAAAAGAGGTAAAATTTCTAAAAGACAATTTTAGGAAAAAATGTTAAAAATTGTCAAAAAAAGTAAGAAAAAAAAATCTAGAAGAAATGGTAAAAATTTCTCAAAAAAAAGTTTTTTTTAAAAATCTAGAAAAAAAAGTGGTAAAATTTCTGAGAAAAAAGTAAAAGAAAAAGGTAAAAATTTCTCGAAAAATGTTATCAATTCTAGAAAGAAAAAAAGGAGTGAGTGTGACCAACGGGTGCAGGGTGAGAGCAGCGAGGACACGGCGTCGTCCTCTCTGCTGGTTCTCGTGTTGGTTGTTTCCTGTAGCGAGCCTCTAGCCCTGCGGCGGCCACCGCCAGGCCGAGCAGGCGAGAAGAGTCGCACCCACACAAGAACAATAAAACAATAAAACAATAAAAGAATAGAAAATAAAAGAATAAAAGAATAAAAGAATAAAACGTGACTTCACCTTGAGCACGATCTTCTTCATCTCCTCGTCGGGCGACTGGAACTCCCTGATGAGGATCAGCATCACCTCCCTGGTGTAGTAGTTGGCGTACTCGGCGTCCATCAGGGGGATGAGGTAGCCGATGGCTTTCAGGAAGGCAGCCAGACCCTGGGGGGGGGGGACACGGTCAGTCTCCTTTAACCTTCACAGTGTTCAATCAAATCAACTTTATTTGTCCCACCAGGGGAAATTTGTCTTGGGCAAGGGAGTTGGTTTAGGTCCAGAACACATGAATGACATGTCAGTAGAGTCTAAACCCAGTAGAGCTCTGAGATCTACTGACTCAGGTCAGATAGTGGAGCTCAGAGTTCAGACCAGACATGGTGAAGCAGCATTTAGCTGTGATGCTGCACACAACTGGAACAAACCACCAGCTGAACTGAAATCAGAAACATTTCTCTTTTCATGTGCTTATAGCTGAGCTCTTTTAAGAACTTAAAACTTTATCTATTTTCTTTTATTTGCTCTTGCTTTTAACTCTGTTTTTTGTGTTTGTTTTTATTCTGTTTTCATGCTTCTCTCTTTAAAGCAGTACTAAAGAACTTTCAGTTTTGGTTGAGTTTGGCGGCGCCTGTGGACCAAAGCGGTAGTGTTTTGACTCCATTTCCCATGAACACTAGCGTGAAGCCCTGTAAATATCCTGCATTAAAATTAACAGAAGACATCAAAACTAAGTTTCTGTTTCCAGTGGATCATTTCAAAGTGAAAACACAAACATAATCCATTGCTAAAGTGCCGTTTTGCCTGTTCCCTCCTTGTTGTGACTTGCAAAAGTGAAAGTGAAACTGAAGTGAGAGCCGGGTTCCTACCATGCTCCTCAAAGCTGCTTAGTGCCAGAGAAAGAGATACAGACCATAATGATACAGACCCCCTCAGGCCACGACAGAGGTGTCATTCAACCTGTTGTAAGTCGATGTATCATCACTAAAGTTATGAAAATATTTTATGAAGGTTGAAAAGTTACTTAGTGCTGGTTTAAAAAAAAAAAAGTTTTGTCTTTATGTAAAGCACATTGAGTTGCCTTGGTATGAAATGCGCTATATAAATAAAGATGCCTTGCCTTGTGACAGTATTGAAGTCATGAACTCTCATCTACACCAAATGAAGAACTTTATGACAATACATCTATCTTCAGGCCGTTATGATTGCTGTTATTAATGAACCCTGGATTGTGTATGCATACATATATGTGTGTTTATTTGACTACTTTGTTGATACTGAGTAACGTCTGTTTTATTCTCCTGATTTTTCATTTATTTTCAATTATCAGTATTACTATGAATATCTATTGCATTATTGTTATTTATATACTTCATTTATTTATTTTCTGCTTTCCCTCTTGTCTGGGGTATCGAGTTCTACTGTGAGTGTATAATGTGAAAACCAATAAAAATATCTGAATAATGAACCCTGAGTTGTGTATTTTAACCTGCACTTACAGTCTGTTTCTAATGGTTTTATGTCAAGGACTACAGATGGAAATGAGCGTCCTTACTAAATCTGGTGCAGCCATCTTTTTATTTCTTTGAATAATTAATGTCACTGCAGTGCACGCTGTCCTGCTAGAAACCAAGAAACTAAATAAACTAAACTGAAAAAAATACTGATTGTGAGAACATGTAATGGTGACATCCCTAGTTAGTAGTGTGTGTTGTGTGTGTAGTGTGTGTGTAAGTGTGTGTAAGTGTGTGTAGTGTGTGTGTAGTGTGTGTGTAAGTGTGTGTAGTGTGTGTGTAAGTGTGTGTGCAGCCGGTACCTTTCCTCTGTGCTGCCTGATTCCCTTCCACAGCGGCTTCAGCACCGAGTCGAAGGACTCGATGCCGTACGGCGTGGCGGCTTCGGCCAGAGCGGCGATGGCCAGAGCGCTGATGGTCCGCACCTTCTGCTGCTCGTCCACCAGACCTGAGGAGCGGTCGCCATGACAACAGACAACAGCAGTCAGAGCCTGAGCACGTCTACAGGGCTCCTAGTACAGCTGAAGTTACATTTAAGACTTTTTAAGATGTTTTTAAAGCCACTTGAAATGAAATTTAAGTCGGTGCTGTATGTTTCCATCCAAACTGATCCAAATAACTGGGAAATGCGCATTTAAAGAAATTTGAGTTCTGTGTGTTTCCATTAAAAAGTACCGACTTTGGTGAAAACTACAAACTCACACGGGTTTTCCGCAGCTGTCTTTTCAAAATAAATGCATAAAAAGTTCAGAGAAAAAAAAACACTGACTTGGGAGCTGGTGGCGGTGAGAAATTGAGCGGTTAACGGCCGCCACTAACTTCTCTATGTCGGATCGTTACGAATTATTTTGAGATTTGAGACTAATTATAATCATAAAATCCCACTTACCAAGTGTTAACATTTTTAAGACGTCTAAAAAATTGATCTAAGACATTTTAAATGCCAATTAAGGCCTTGTTTTTAGATTAATGAATTCAATGCCTTTTACAGGGTTCCTACAGGTTTCTTTAGGTTAAATTCAAGTCTTTTTAAGACTTTTTTTAAGACCATTTATATCAGAAATTAATACCTATTTCACGGCCCTACCGGCAAAGAAAAATTTGAATTTCAGAGCGTTTACTGTAGATTAACTGTATCATCCCACTATTTTTCTGCTCTTTGTTCTCTATATGGATGTAACAATATCAAAATCTCACAATATTACAATACCTCAATAAAAAGCCCATGATATTATTTAGTGCAGTATCGTAAGGCATCATGATATCAAAATCTCACTGTATGAAAATACCATATAAGCTCCACAGTACTAGATTTATTCCACTATCCATAAGTCAACACAAAGAAAATTAATCAAAAATATTCATAGTTGACAAATGAAACATTTGACGAAAAATGCGATACGGAGAAGTTAAACACAGCACAACTTTTAAGACCCAGATATCAAAATTCAAGACTTTTTCAAGTCTTTTTAAAGGGACAACGAGGAGTTTCTATCTGGTTATAAAAAAGTCTGATATTAATGTGGATGAATCTCCATTACCACTTGTTAATGGTCCATTTTAGATAAATCTATGGTTTTGTCTCTATGGTTATTTTGTTATTATTAGTGGTGGTGGAAATGCTGGGCGAGCCGACCAGCGTTTCTTTACTTTCGGTTTCGTGGCGAGTCATGAGAATAACGCCGCCGAATCTCCGTTTATGGTGGGAACTACGACGGTATGTGATCGTCTTCCAACCTCTGACTTTAATTCTTGATGAATGAAAACATGAGTCTGTCTTGCGCCGGTCAAAGAAGCTTTTCCAAAACTCCTCGTTGTTGCTTTAAAGGTAACGAACCTACTGCTATGACTACAGGGATTATGGGCAATGGGCCAATCTGCCAAAATGTTGAACTATCCCTTTAAGTTAAGTGAAGATTCCTTTATTTGTCCCACAGTGGGGTCATTTACATTAGATTAATGAATTCAATGCCTTTTAAGACTTTTTAAGGCTCCCTGGTAAGAACCCTGGTTTAACCACAGCTAGTCGCCACGGCGGCCGGTCGTAGCCGCCGGTCGCCATGGAGACTGACTGACCGTGCTCGATGATCTCCACCAGGCTGCGCAGGTGGGGCAGGATGGCGCAGCCCATGAGGATGGCGATCTGCTGCACGATCTTGATGCCGGTGTGGCGCGCCTGCCAGGACTTCTTGCTCTTGCACACGGCCTTGAGGAACGGCAGCAGCGAGGGGATGCCCAGCGCCGACGCCACCACGGCGAAGGCCCGCGCCGTCGTGTTCCTCACGTACTCGTCCATGTTGTCGATGTCGGGACGCATGGTGGAGATCATGGTGGCCAGGCCCGCAGCCTGAGGGGGAGAGGAGGAGGAGGAGGAGGAGGAGAGAGGAGGAGGAGGAGGAGGAGCAGGAGGAGAGATGTCTGTTCATATCGGCTTTTTACAGTTATTTTGTTATTTATTATCTTTTTTATCTGAGTTTATCTTCTTTGTAAGCAGCTGATGATGTTGTATAAATCTGAGTGTTAACTCATTGAGTGCCAGTGACGTAATTTTAAATTTTTTTGCTTTTTATTTATTTATTATGAAACTAGACACTTTAACACACCTTTATGTGTACCGTATTTTCCGCACTATAAGGCGCACCGGATTATAAGACGCACCTTCAATGAATGGCCTATTTTAGAACTGTTTTCATATATAGGGCGCACCGGATTATAAGGCGCATACCGTAGATGACCATTTAGTAGCCCGGGCGTTTATAAGAGCCAGGCGCGTATCTGCAACAGGCTACAATTTATTTTTGCAATGAGCAGCACCAGACCATCATGCAAAGAACAAGGTGGTCACCCGCTGGAACAAAACTACTCCCGACATCTTTATTGACATTGACATAAATTAAAAGACAGTTTGTGTTACCGCGACACAAGGAGCTGATCATATCAGTGTTATGAACGATAGCGGGAGGGGGGGTCGATCGCAGTAATTTCAACACTGTACATTAGCGCATTTATCTATTTGTCTTTGTCTATTAGTAGTCCAGCGCGACCTGTCCCGCTGGCGCACCTGTGTTTGTGTGTGTGTGTGTGTGTGTGTGCGCCTGCATGCGAGAGAGAGCGGGAGGAGGGGCTGACTGACAGAAGAGGTGAGAGCCGGTGATACGCTGTTAAAAAAACTTTTTTTTCTGTGCAAGACTATGGTAAACACTTAATCGCCCGGGCGTTTAATTGAACCGGCGTTTATTTTGCCAAATGAGCTCGGACCCCGGCAGCTATTAGAGCACAGGCGCGTATTTGGTCATCTACGGTAGAATAGAAGATACTGCAGTCAAACTGGGGTTACGTTATGCATCCCCTAGATGGAGCTGAGTATGAATCAACCAATTAACCAATTGATCCATATATAAGGCGCTCCGTATTATAAGGCGCACTGTCGTTTTTTGAGAAAATTAAAGGCTTTTAAGTGCGCCTTATAGTGCGGAAAATACGGTAAATTTGGGGACTCCACGACGAGCAGAACTGAAATAGATGACGATCAAAAACTCATGACAGCTCATGTTTAGCTTGACTTTTCTCAGGAACAGAGGCACGTAGAAACAAACGGTTTGTGGTCATTTGAAGCAGAAAGTTTCACCTTTCAAATGAGCCACAGTATGTGTTGGTGGCAGTTATATAGAATACACTGTGGCTCTACAAAAATCGTCAAAAATGGTCTAAATTGCCGGTACACTTGACTAAAACTTTGGAAAGGAGCACGGCACTCAATGAGTTAATGACTAATGAGTTTTGGGAAAATGGGATCAAATATGTTTTTTTTTCCCCCCTATTATTTTCAATATGTAACAAACAGCTTATAGGATAGTGAGTGTTTGACAATGTATTTGCTTTATCATTGTCTATGACTATAATTATCATCATTGTCATTTTAATTTTGTGACTGACTGCTTTTCTCTTTTAATTAACCATTATTTCTTGTCTGTCATTTTGTGTTTGTTGCATATTTAAAATACAAATTGAAATTGTCAGTTCAATCCAGTTTCTAAATTAGAGCTGAAACTGACAATTGTAGATTTGTCTATTGTATTATCATCATTATTGTATTAAAAGCTACTACCACTTTTTCTATTGTTTTTAAACATTTTTCTTTTTATATGTTTCTACTTTTATTTATTCTATGCAATGAACAAAAGGTACGTTAGAATTTCACTCTAATTACTTATGTGACAAATAAAGTCAACTTGAAAGATTAAACTGAAGTTGAAGTTCATTCTCACACAATCAAAACACAAACAGTGAATTAAAACTCATTACGTCACCAATTAGCAGTTAATCAGAGTTGATAATCATGAACCATTTGTTAATCATTTGTGTTTCATTCATTAAAAGGACATTTTAATCAATAATCTAATTTCTAAATCAGAGCTGAAACTGACAATTGTAGATTTTTGTACTGTATTATTGTTATTATTGTATTAAAAGCTACTACCACTTTTTCTATTGTTTTTAAATATTTTTCTTTTTTCATTTTTCTACTTTTATTTATTCTATGCAATGAACAAAAGGTACGTAAGAATTTAACTGTAATTACTTAAACTTGAAAGATTAAACTGAAGTTGCAGTTAATTCTCTCATAATCACAACACGAACACAGTGAATTAAAACTCATTACGTCACCAATTAGCAGTTCATCACAGTTGAAACTCTCTGATCAGATAAACTGGAACATGAATCATGTGTTAATGATTTGTGTTTCATTCATTAAAAGAAGGACAGATGAATGAATATGTGCTTGTGACCAACGGGTGCAGGGTGAGAACAGACGAGGAGGCGGCGTCTCGTCTGCTGGTTCTCGTGTTGGAGTTTCTCTAGCGAACTTCTAGCCCTGATGTGACCACGGACAGGACGACCAGGCGAGAATAGTTCGCAGCTTTTAACCACGTTGTCCTGAACACGTTGTGAACATTGTCGTTACCTTGGCCAGGTTGGAGATGATCTCCCTGCCCTCCACTCTGGCGTAGTAATCCTCATCGATCAGCAGCGGCTCGATCACCACCAGGATCTAACCACAGAGAGAGAGAGAGAGAGAGAGGACGGTTACCATAACAACAACAACCATAATGACAAAGGTAGACAACTGCAGACTGAAAACTATAATCACAACCCAAGTTCCTTTCACAAATGAACAGTTGTGCACTTTGCCTTAATGATTCCTTCATAATAATATAATCTGAAGTACATAACAATAAGTAAGACAAGTTCACACAGCAAAAGTGGCCAAAAGTGCAACAGGTGAAAATGAATTAAATATAAAAACATTATGCATTATGTCTGGTGCTTCAATAAATTACTGATAACAATGGGCCTCATTCACCAATATCTTCTTAAGAACCTTCTTAGATTCTTTCTTAAGTTGTTCTTAAGAAGTTCCTTAAGAAAACCCTACGTCAGATTCATCAACGCGTTCGTAAGCCTCAGAATTGTTCGCAGCTGTGTTCTTATGCCATCTCCTCGTAAGTTGAGGGCGTGTGCCAGGTGAGTCTAATTAACATAGGATTAGCATAGGTAAAAGGGCATGAGACTGCAGGGCCGTGTGCACACAGCACCCACAGGCACTGAGCAGAGAAGGTGAAGTGAGAAAGAAAGTTGAAATGCTCAAATGAAAATCTGGGAGGGAGCACCAGACTCCAAACGTAAAAAGAACTTTAGTAGTGAAGTGGCGCTACTGTGGCAGGAATGAAACTAAGAAACAAACAAAAGGCTTATATTTAGTTTATATTTTTATATTTAGGCTATATTTAGTAGAGTCAGCAGTGGATGCAGCTCTTCGGTTGTTATCAGAGAGACCACACTCTCACATGTGCCACCATAAATATCATCATATTATCACATATGAAAAAAACAGTTGTGTGTAGTGTGAACACTTACAGTAAGTGCACTGTTGCAGCCCGCAATTAGGAAAAAAAAATCATATCGGCAGCTGTATCTTGTCGTTCCACTTTTTTTAATATGCTGTTTTATACATCTTTTATGTGCTAAATAAAAATACAATACAATGCTGAACAGTGTTAAACAGTGAGATCATTGACAGCTGTGTTGACCACACAGTCTGTCAGCTATCTGTTAAAATGTTGTCCAGGTTAATGTTTTTAGCCTTTAAAGGCCCTTCAGTTCAAGATTTCAACTGTGATCGGGCAGTAAACAGGTGGCTCACCTGTTCAGACAGGGCATGGAGGGTGTAACTGTCTGCTACTGGTCAAATAATGTGAAATAGCAGTTAATTTTACATGTCTGCAATGGTTGCCATTTAAATATAATTATAAATAATGATAAATACTGATTTCTGAAGATATAAGTGTTGTTGTGTAGTGTTGCATACAGTTTTAGTAAGATATACAAGTCATGAGCGAAAGTATGCACCACACAGCCAGAAAAAAAACACTCTTAGGCAGGGCAAGTAAGAATTTAGATGGGGCAAGTAGATTTGAGAAGTACTTGCCCGACAGGACAAGTAGGAAACATTTCACTCTAATTACTTATGTGACAAATGAAGTCAACTCGAAAGATTAAACTGAAGTTTAAGTTCATTCTCACACAATCAAAACACAAACACAGTGAATTAAAACTCATTACATCACCAATTAGCAGTTGATAAACATGAACATGAACCATGTGTTAATGATTTGTGTTTCATTCATTAAAAGAAGGACAGATGAATGAATGAGTGCTTGTGACCAACGGGTGCAGGGTGAGAACAGACGAGGAGGCGGCGTCTCGTCTGCTGGTTCTCGTGTCGGTGTGTTTCTCTAGCGAACTTCTAGCCCTGATGTGACCACGGACAGGACGACCAGGCGAGAATAGTTCGCAGCTTTTAACCACGTTGTCGTTACCTTGGCCAGGTTAGAGATGATCTCTCTGCCCTCCACTCTGGCGTAGTAATCCTCATCCTAATTTTACATGTCTGCAATGGTTGCCATTTAAATATAATTATAAATAATGATAAATACTGATTTCTGAAGATATAAGTGTTGTTGTGTAGTGTTGCATTCAGTTTTAGTAAGATATATAAGTCATGAGCTAAAGTATGCACCACACAGCCAGAAAAAAAAGCCTCTTAGGCAGGGCAAGTAAGAATTTAGATGGGGCAAGTAGATTTGAGAAGTACTTGCCTGACAGGACAAGTAGGAAAAAACCTTAACGTCGGACCCTGATGTGGGCCTCCTTTATATTTAATAGAGGGGGGGTCTGTTCAGGGTTTTTCCTTGGGTACCACCGGGCCTAAAACATATTCTAGGGGAAACACTGTGTGCTGTTTCTCCGAACAGAGGTTGATTGCTCTGTGTGTGTGTTTCATGTGTATTTATTGGTATTGTGTGTTTTTATGTATTTTGGACATCCTGGCTGCAAATCAATTTCCCAACTGGGACAATAAAGATTTGAACTTTGAACTTAAATTCAGCCAGGAGGATAACCAACATATTAGGGCTGGGCGATATGGCGATTTTAGATGGTGAAGGATTAGAGCGTGTAGACGATCTGCCAAAGTGCAGAGATCGTAGGATCGTCTGGGGCTCATTCTATAAACTGCAGTTCTATGCTGCAAAGCGCAAACAAAGGACATTTGCAAAGTTTGCTATAAGAGATAACAGTTACTTTATTTGACCCTTTTCAATCAGCTATTTAGTGTTTTGATACTTAAAATCCTGTTAAAATGACTGTGTTGAATAAAACAAACAGTAATGTCTTAATTAATATTTTACTTTCATGTTTATTGAAAGCTACCTTTTATGTTGCAAGAGTGCACTTTATCAGAGTGTTGTTGTTGTTTACCTTTTACTATGTTTACGTTGTTTGCACATGTTGGCAAAACTGCAACTATTTAGATTAAAATCTGTTCAGAAAGGTTTTTTGGCCTAAATTGTCTATTTTTCCTTTTTTCGATTTAAGATCGTGATGAAATCGAAATCGTGACTTCATTTTAAAAAAATCGTGATATGTTTTTGCCATATCGCCCACCCCCTACAACACATCTCGGCTTAATCCCTTATCTACAGTAGGTTTTGTGCGATCCCCCCCCCCCCCTCCTCTGAGCTGTGAAGCTGAACGCACCTTGTGCACGTAGGGCCGGACCAGGTCGTCCAGCTTGTACAGGATGCGGTCGATGACTTTGACCAGCAGGTGGCGCTCCTGGTCCTCCAGCGTGGGCGACATCAGCAGCGGCAGAATCTGGTTGAACAGAGGACCGGCGCCGAACTCACGGGCTTTATCTGTGATCTGACGCAGCGCCGCCTAGAGGGGAGGGAGGGAGAGGAGGGAGAGGAGGGAGAGACAGAGAGAGGAGGGGATCGGTTACTCAGATGATCCATCGGCCAATAAGACGATCGATCCTGTGTGTGTTCAGGTCTAATTTAGAGATATGTTTTAATAGATATGAGACTGTTTTAACGCCAAGCTGCTTGGTTATGAAAGAGATTTTCACTAAACTAATGCTGTAATTTATACAAGGATGGAACTCTCTAACCTGGTGTATTGTTAAAAAATATTCATGTTTACATTAAATTGACCAAAAAGCAGCAACATTAATGCACATTTATCTAACATGACCCACTCCGCTCCATTTTATGAATCGATATCAGATCTTTTAAATCAGGGGTCTCAAACATGTGGCCCGCGGGCCAAAACCGGCCCGCCAGAGGGTCCAATCCGGCCCGCGGGATGAATTTACCAGATTTAAAAATTAGAAGACAGAAGAGGCATTATGTTGTTGAAATTGCATATTTTTCAGGTTGGTCATAATATGTTTTGTAATAGGATAGTTCTTTAATGTAAACATCTTAATAATGCGCTTCTTTGCACTAAAACAAAGAGAAAAGTTTAGAGTTTTTATTATTTATAGGATATTATGCTATTATTTTACCAGTCCGGCCCACTTGAGATCACATTGCACTTAATTTGGCCCTTGAACTAAAATGAGTTTGACACCCCTGTTTTAAATGAAGATCGAGCTGCTAGTAATAAGTAGTAACCACATCGTGTCCTATATGATAATGACTAAAGGAGATTTTCTTCTTACGGGAACATGTGAGGATGTGATTCTGCAGGTAGTAGGTGGTTGTTGGATTTCTGGATCAATTAATTGGTTGAAATATCGATTGAGTGGAAGTCCAGTTTGGCCAAATACTGTAGGGTTTTCTTTATTTAAAAGAAAATGCTGCCTGTTGTTGTTTGGATGTGTAGTGCAGTAGAGATTTCAAACACAGCTACAGTGTGTAGATCAGTGATGGGACATAACAGCGTTACTAATGACGCTACTTTTTTCAGTGACAGTAATCCAAGAAGTTACCGTTTCCCCCGTTATAACACTGTTACTGTTACTAAAAATAAAACGCTCGGTTACTTGACTCAAGAAGTCCCGTCACTAAATAAAAATACACCTGTTAAAGTGTACGTTATGTTATATACACAATTTTTCTGTTCATCCACTGGTCAGAAAAAAACTGTTTATTAGGGGTGGGAGAAAAAATCGATTCACATAAATATTGCGATATCTTTTTGACGATTTTTAAATCAATTTTCTTTTCTTAAATATTGTGCAATGTGCATTTGTTCGCCTTTTTTACATCCAGAGAGTCCAGGTTTTGAAAAGGGTTTAAGTTCACTTTATAATGGAGTATGTTAATTTATAGGCTCCTACAGTATTTGTGTGCAGATAAATGTTAAAAATGCTAAAGACTAAAAATCATAGAGAGAATCAGCAATATCGTAGAATCGCAATTTCTGTTTCTAGTTGGGGCGATTCCAAGTAATTTGACATATTTGATCATTTTACAAAAAAGTAACGCAATCCTTACTTCTCCTGGTAATTAGTTACTTTTATAATGTAGTAATTCAGTTACTAACTCTGTTACTTTTTGTGGAAAGTAACTTGTGACTAAAACTAACCACTGTTTAAAAGTAATGTGCTGTGAGTGAGACCGACCTTCCTCATGGGCGGCGTCCCGTTCTTGATCTTCAGCAGCAGCTTCATGATCTTCCTCTCCTTCTGCTCCTCGGGGCTCAGCGTGGACTCGTCCACCTCCACCTGTCACGACCACAACCACATGAAAATGCTTCAACTGTCTCGCTCGGTTGAACGTCAACAACAGATTCACTGCCTCGGTAGCAGCTGAAGACGGTCTGTGACGATATGGCCAAGGGTTCTTATACAAAACGTTTGTCTTTCAGTTCAGATGAACACTGTTACAAAACAAGACATGCTACGGAGGGTAGATTCACCTTATACCCAAAGTGAAAACAAACCAGATGAAAAGCACGGTAATGTTTAGGGCCGTGGTGATATATTATCCAAGAACATAACAAATACAGATGTAAAGATCTATTGAAAGAACATTTATTAGTCAAACAGCTCTCTATCTAGCTGAAGCTATTTGGTACAATTGAATCAATTAGTGTTTGTCTGATTTACTTGAAATATCTTAAGTCTGCTTATGTATCGGGTACTGTTTCTGTAAGTTAATGTAATTATGAGGAACGTATGTTGTTGAACATCTGACTATTTCACTACTATGGTTAATAGCTGCACTGTGGAAATGTGGAAATGTGATGTGTTTCTGTAATTATCTACTGCAATGGAGAGTTAATCTGTGCAGGTAGACTCCAGGAAGAATAGCCATGATGGCCTTATTTGCCAAAGCTAATGGAGATCTAAAGAAATAAATGAATGAAATGAAACCAGGTTTAACGCTGCCGTTGCCACATCATTATGGAGTATATTTCGATGGATATATGATATGTGTTATTATAATGTATATTCTGTAGAATGAAGGTATATACAAGTATGATGTGTGATGTGTAATGATGTACAGTATACATATATGATATGTAGAAATGTGGGTAATAGGATCAGTATGTGAACAATTAATATAACGAAGAATGAATGAAGCACAGTTAAGAAATGTAAACACTTGACTCTGTTTTTGTTTTGTTAGGTTCAGCTTATCGCTCACTTGTTTTTTTGTTTTTAATTTTTATAATGTTTATGTTTTCAACTGTATATTTACCCCAGGAAGAATAGCTGTGGCTTTGCTGCAGCTAATGGGGATCTTAATAATAAACTCACTCACCAGCAGCTTGTCGAAGTACTGGATGTCGTCGGGCTTGAGGAAGGGCAGGTTTCCTGACGGCTGGTCGTTCATCTGCTTGGTGGTGCGATCCTCCACCTGCATGTGGAAGCCCGTCATGCCTCCGATGGGAGTGGGCGTGGCCGACAGCTTACGGGCCGGCGTTCGGATCGGCACGTAGCCTGCAGGCGGAGGCAACACCTGGAGGAAGAGGAGGAGGAGGAGAGAGAGAGAGATGGAGACGTCAGCAATGCGACACAAATATTATGTTCTGAGACCGAATAATGTCACTTTTTTAGTCCATGCATGTGAATTTTTGGAAATATTGTAGAGAACATTTTCTTTCTCCAAAAACATTTTTAAATTTTCTAGAAAAAAGTGGTAAAATTTCTCAATTTTTTAAAAAAAAAAAGTAAAAAAAAGATTCTACAAGAAGTGGTAAAAATTTCCAAAACAAAAAGTACAAGAAAAAATAATATGAAAAGTGGTAAAACATTTCTTGAAAAACTTAAAAAATTCTAGAAAAAGTAAAAAAAAATATATAAAAAAGTGGTAAAAGATTCACCAAAAAAACTATTCTAGAAAAAGTGGTAACATTTCCAAAACAAAAAGGAAAAAAATAATAATATAAAAAGTGGTTAAAAAAAATTCCTAAAAAACCGTTAGAAATTCTAGAAAAAAGTGGTAAAATTTCTCACAAAAAAAAAGTTTTTAAAAAACTTCTAGAAAAAGTGGTAAAATTTCCTAAAAAAAAAAAAAAAAAAAATACACATATATTAAAAAAAAGTGGTAAAAGATTCTCCAAAAAAAAAAAAAAAAAAAAAAAAAACTTTTAAAATTCTAGTAAAAAGTGGTAACATTTCAAGAAAAAGTTGGGTTAGAATAGGATGAGGATGAAATAGAGGAAGTGACCTTGTATCCCTCTGGAAACATGGCGTCCAGCTCCTCGTCGGTGAGCGGCCGGTTCCTCTCGTCGATCTCCCTCTCCCACCTCCAGGCCTGCAGCTGCTCGGGGGTCATGCTCATCAGGTGACCTGGACACAGCGTTTACATCTGTTAGCTGAGGTTAAATACACAGTTGCACTTCTAAACCTGTAAACAGAGTCCACTTTGGCTCTGTTTTTTGTAAACCCAGAGAAATCTAAACTTAAACCAACACTAAGGAACTTTTCAACCTTCATATAATATTTTCATAACTTTTGTGATGGTACATCGACTTACAACAGGTTGAATGACACCTCTGTCATGGTCTGAGGGGGTCTGTATCATTATGGTCTGTATCGCCTTCACTGGCACTAAGCAGCTTTGAGGAGCATGGTAGGAACCCGGCTCTCACCTAAGTTTCACTTTAACTTTCACGAGTCACGACGAGGAGGGAACAGCAATGATTGTGTGTGTGTGTTTACTGTGAAATGATCCGCTGGAAACAGAAACTTAGTTTGGACGTCTTCTGTTAATTTCCATGCACCAGGAGATCAGGATGTTTACGGGGCTACGTGCTAGTGTTCATGGGAAATGGAGTCTTCCTTCAGGCAAAACACTACCGCTTTGGACCACTGGCGCCGCCAAACTCAACCAAAACTGAAAGTTCTTTAGTACTGCTTTAATGTGCAGTATTTTTCTTCACTAAACTCCTAAAAAATAAAGTTTTTCTTTATCTAAACTGCTAATACTTCCGTACCATGAGCAATAATCAGCTACCAGATGTTAACAATTCAATTTCTGACTATTCTGAATCGATGTTATGTCACATAATCCATTTTAAAATTAAAATAATTCTACAGAGCCAATCGGATCACGTGTGAGCAGCGTGTGAGCGGCGTGTACCTGGCGTGGGCGTGGCCATGTTCATAGCAGGAGTTCCTATGGGCGTCTTCCCCGGCGTGAGCAGCGGCGTGGACGAGCCCATCTGGCTGGCCGGCGTCTCGTCCCAGCGCGACTTCCTCTTGCTGGCGCCGGGCGTCGGCGTCTCCCCGACCGACTCGTCCCCCCGGTCGGTGCGCGGCGTCTCGGCCCAGCCGCTGCCGTGCCCCGGGGTCTCTCGCTCCGTCTTCGGGGTCTCGTCCCAGCGGTTCTTACGCACGCTGCCCGTGGCTCCTCCTCCCCCTCCTCCTCCGCCGCCGTGTCCCGGCGTGGCGTGGCCGGGCGTGTCCCTGCCGGGCGTGGCCGCGCCGGCCGGCGTGTGGCTGGGCGTGGGGTCCCACATGCGGGTGCTGGGCGTGGCGCCGGGCGTCTCGCTGCCTTTGGGGCGGCCGGGGGTCTCGTCCCAGCGGCTGTTGGACGGCGTGTGGGCGGGGGTGTGTCCTGGTGTCTGCTGAGGAAACAGAAGAGACAGAGGAGTTAGAAACGACTAGAAACAGAAACAACTACAGACAGAGGAGTTAGAAACGACTAGAAACAGAAACAACTACAAACAGAGGAGTTAGAAACGACTAGAAACTAGAACTAGAAACAGCTTGTTGGTGTTTTTATGTATTTAAATAACACTTTACATCCTTTCAGGACCTTCGTGTCCAAATATGGACATACAAAAGAACTGCTATAAAATCATATATCAATATTATTTTCAGTCTCTGTATTTCCCTCTAAAACAACTCTGTGTGGTAACGTTGTGTTATTATCTCATAGCGTGGTGAATGTGCAGCTCACAACTTGTCCACCAGAGCGTTGTGGAGTTGTTGGATTGTGTATTTGATGAGTTTGATGAGGGAAACCAAGAAATCCCATAATGAGCCTCTGTAGCGTAGCTCTGAGCAGCTCACGGCTCTGCTCCGCCGTTCTAAAAACACCTTGCACCGACAATTAAAGGTAACAAACCTACTGCTATGACTATAGGGATTATGGCAATGGGCCAATTTGCCAAAATGTTGAACTATCCCTTTAAGTCTTCAAACTGGCTGAAAAGAATATTGATATGATGATTTTATAGCAGTTCTTCTGTGTGTCCATTTTTGGACAGGAGTGTCCCGAAAGGGTGCAAAAAGTGTTCCCAGTGTATAAATGTAACTGAACTGAAAAGTAACTGACATTAAATTTCAAAAGATTTGTCAAAAAAGAAACTTTCTTGCAGAAATCTATACCTTTAGCTGTAACACAGCCAAAATGATCCGCAAATCAAAAAAGAAGGACCAAGGGACCCCTGGGATAATTAAATTACCCATTTATCTACCTATCTTGCTATTTATATTGTTTAATCTTAATCTAAGTGCTATTTGAGGGACAGCTCAGTCTTGTTGTAACTGTAACTCTAATGACTATATAAGCAAAATTAAGACCTCCCTTTTCAGTCTGGCATTTAACTGAATTTTATTATTTTAAGATTTATAGCACTATTTATTGTTTTAATTGTTCTTTTTTGTATTGTATCTATTTATATTCCTTAATCTTAATTTTTATCCACTCTAGTGTTTTCCCCACTGCAAAGTACAAATTGTCGAGTGTAAGACAGAGTTCCCTCAGTGTTTTAATTTTTGGGTGTGATGCATGATTATGCAAATGTGCATGTAAATGTCCTCTATGTTTTTATTTTTTCATGAAAAGTGCTCTACAGATAAGATTTGATTGATTAATTGAAATAAAGAGTCTAAAATCTTGACTTGTTAATGAACCAGAGACCGTTCCCAGTGGTGAACTCGACCTGACTCACCTCAGCGGAGTTGTCAGCCTGGTCCCAGCTGGACATCTTTTTGGGCGTGGCGTTATTGGGCGTTTGGTCGGCTGTCTGGTCCCAGCGGCGCTTGCGTTTAGCGGCGGCCTGGGAGGCTGCGGACCCGTTGACAGCCTTCAGGTCCCCCGACTTGGCCTTCTCTGCCAGCTGCTGACGGATCTCTCTCTGGAGGAGGAACAAACATCTGGATCAGTCACAGCTTCATCATCATCATCATCATCATAATACAACTCATGGTTAGCCATTGCATGAAATACAGAAATCGGAAAGGGAAGGAAATCGAGTTTTAAGGGAAGAAGATTGGGAATATTTATATATTTCTAGTCAAAACAAATCTCATTCTACTTAAAATAAGACTCATCACATTAAAAAGCAGCTTGTTTTTAGACACTTTTTACTTCTTTCAAGCAGATTTCCACTTTAAATAAGTAGGAAAATCTGACAGTGGAGCAAGTTTTTCTTTCTTATTACAAGCACAAAAAACTTGCTTTCACTGGCAGATTTTTCTACTTATTTCAAGTGAAAATTAGTTTGAAACAAGTGAAAATGATCTAAAAACAAGTTCATTTTTAGGTGATGAGTCTTATTTAAAGTGGAAAGAGTTTAGTTTTGACTAGAAATGAGACATTTTGACAAGAAATAAGACAAATACACTGCAAAAACTCAAAATCTTTCCAAGAATATTTGTCTTATTTCTTGTCAAAATGTCTCATTTCTAGTCAAAACTAATCTCTTTCCACTTTAAATAAGACTCATCACCGAAATATTTACTTGTTTTTAGATCATTTTCACTTGTTTCAAACTAATTTTCACTTGAAATAAGTAGAAAAATCTGCCAGTGAAAGCAAGTTTTTTGTGCTTGTAATAAGAAAGAAAAACTTGCTCCACTATCAGATTTTTCTACTTATTTCAAGTGAAAATTAGTTTGAAACAAGTGAAAATGATCTAAAAACAAGTTAATTTTTAGGTGATGAGTCTTGTTTAAAGTGGAAAGAGATTAGTTTTGACCAGAAATGAGACATTTTGACAAGAAATAAGACAAATACACTGCAAAAACTCTAAATCTTTCCAAGAATATTTGTCTTATTTCTTGTAAAAATGTCTAATTTCTTGTCAAAACTAATCTCTTTTCACTTTCATCACCTAAAAATGAACTTGTTTTTAGATCATTTTCACTTGTTTCAAACTAATTTTCACTTGAAATAAGTAGAAAAATCTGCCAGTGAAAGCAAGTTTTTTTTGTGCTTGTAATAAGAAAGAAAAACTTGCTCCACTATCAGATTTTTCTACTTATTTCAAGTGAAAATTAGTTTGAAACAAGTGAAAATGATCTAAAAACAAGTTCATTTTTAGGTGATGAGTCTTGTTTAAAGTGGAAAGAGATTAGTTTTGACCAGAAATGAGACATTTTGACAAGAAATAAGACAAATATTCTTGGAAAGATGTAGAGTTTTTGCAGTGGATGTGTTATTTACTGTGCATTTCAGTTGTAATTTACAGATGAATGGATGAGGGAATTGGTGGTGAATTGATATGTGAATGAACATGTGTGCTCACCTCCTCTTTGGACAGGTTCTGCTCCAACATGACGTCCACGTACGACCTGACCTGCAGCTTGGGGTCCGGCGTTTTGCCCCCTGCGCGAAAGAGCACGAACAAGAACAAAGGACACTCATCAGTCACACACTCCTGCACCCCGGTGACTACAAACACAGCCAGCACACACACACACACACATATATATATATATGTACTGTATACACACACACACGCACACTCTTATACACAGCCAGCTATCCCTGACTCGTTCGTTACCAACAGATTAACTTTTAAGTTCCTGCTTAGCTGATTCACAAACAAAAGTCATACTGAATTACATACAAATATACATGGTCTTTCTTACATACAGTCAATGCATCAATCTAGTGGAAAAACAAGCAGATACATAGAGAGCAGAGCTGTGGTTGTGGTGCTTTTCTTTAAGTGGATTAAGAAGTTATAGCCATCACTGATGCAGGGTCCTGGGCTGCGCTCTTCAGAATACGTACACTTTCAGTGCCAAGGGTCCTTCTGCAGTCAGACTTCAACCGGCAGAAAAGAAGCCTAGAAAATTTCTCTTTACCATTAGTAACACTTTGGAAAAGGGTTTGAACTCACACACAACAGTATACCACCTGGGTGTCATTGATTTAACGGCACTCAAAAAAAAAATGTAAAAAAGAAAAAATAAAAGCATCTTCTTGGGGCATCATCATCATCATCATCATCATCATCAGCCAGATTCCCAGTGTATTTATTTACAGTAGCAGCTCAGAGATGAAGTCAAGTCAAGAGACTCTGGGGTTTTTATATCATCTAGGATTCACATTAGCACATTTAAATATTTAAAAAAATATTTAAAAAATTAAAAAAGAGATGATGATGAGTCTCAACAGCACTGCTCACTGTTTCCCTCTCAGGACAAAAGGTCCAATCTGGAGTCTAATGTTCGGCTTTCAGCTTTTATATGCTGGTTTCTTTTCTTTTTTTTTCTTTTAAAGGCCAAATAGAAAAAAAGTGACAGTGATTCTCTGTGTTTCTTTCTTTCTTTCTTTCTTTCTTTCCCCCATAACCTACACAGGATGAGTTGCTGCACCCTTAACAGAGTGCAGTACAGGACTGGCAAAGCAGTACTGCTGTAGGAGAGAAATTAAGGACAGTTAGTATGGGCCTGTGGTATCGTGGTAACACAATTTTTTCTTTGGTAACATATTTCTATTTTACAGAGAGAGTTGTAAAATAAAAATATATTATTTATTACACAACAACTTTTTTTTTTGTACAAAGAGCTCGTCTCTACATGCAGGCTTCTTCAGATAAAGGCGGACTCATGGTCGGCCCCTCCAGCTCAGCAGCTGGTCAGGGCAGGTGGAGCTGCAGCTAAATGAATAAAACTAAAAACTATCCTATAATGATCATTTAATGTGTTTAAACTAAAACATTCCTGCAGCGTTAACTAAGAGCAGGATCATTCAGGATAAACTACAGAAACTCTACAAGCTGAGCAGTTACTTTATTGTCCATCACTAACCCAGACACAAGAGGAACTGGGAGAGTTCATTCATATTTAAAGGGATACACCAACATTTTTGTTTTCATGTCTTGCCTCACTCCCGAGTCCATGACCAGCAGATAGACACCATCCTTTCGACTGTGCGTGCAGTAATGAGGGAGATAGAGCCGTATCGCCGTAATTAGCTTAGCTCAAACACTGGAAGTGTATGGGTAGTGTTAGCCTGCCTCCTACCCGAGTCAGAAGCTGATTTCATTTTAGCTCTAAACTCTGTAAATCTATCACTTTATCCACATTTCAAACATGTTTAGGTGAGAAAGTAGCCGTTTACATCAGCAGTGTGTCGTTAATTTGTCTAAATACCAGCTGTTTACTATTTTGTTGGGACGAATTCGGCGCTACTCAAGCTAGCCGTTGTGACCAACGCACTTCTGGTTACTTTCACAAAATAAAACACCCGTTGCCCTTTACATACAGAAAACCATGAGGATAGAATTTGTGCTTTTACTTTGAAACAGGAAGCTAACCTACCCTCGATGTAGCTAGCTTGAACCAAAATAAAGCGTCTTTGCTTGAACCCTCCGTTTTGACCGATCTCGTCCCGTTAGCGGCATTTGACCGCTCAAGATGCCTTACCGGAGAGTTTTGTCAGCTCTGAGACGAAGATCGGCCCGCCGGTTTCCGTTTAGAGTTGCTGAAGAGTTTCTCTGATGACTTTAGGTGGAGGCAGGCTAACACTACCCATACACTTCCAGCGTTTGAGCTAAGCTAATTAGCGACTTTAGGTGGAGGCAGGCTAACACTACCCATACACTTCCAGCGTTTGAGCTAAGCTAATTAGCGACTTTAGGTAGGAGGCAGGCTAACACTACCCATACACTTCCAGCGTTTGAGCTAAGCTAATTAGCGACTTTAGGTAGGAGGCAGGCTAACACTACCCATACACTTCCAGTGTTTGAGCTAAGCTAATTAGCGACTTTAGGTGGAGGCAGGCTAACACTACCCATACACTTCCAGCGTTTGAGCTAAGCTAATTAGCGACTTTAGGTAGGAGGCAGGCTAACACTACCCATACACTTCCAGCGTTTGAGCTAAGCTAATTAGCGACTTTAGGTAGGAGGCAGGCTAACACTACCCATACACTTCCAGTGTTTGAGCTAAGCTAATTAGCGGCGATACGGCTCTATCTCCCTTGTTACTGCACGCACAGTAGAAAGGATGGTGTCTATCTGCTGGTCATGGACTCGGGAGTGAGGCAAGACACACACAAAAAAAATGTTGGCGTATCCCTTTAATATTTATATAAACTGTAATAATACTAATAATCCGGCCTGTCTGTGTGTTCTCCTGCTCTGGGATCAGAGAGTCAGTTCCACCAGAGCTGCTCCTGCCTCTTCCTAACATGGGATTGTTAACCCTTCGACTCACACACAAAACATCTGCGACCCATGTGTGTTAGGTGACTTTCCTTCTGTTGAACATTCAACACCTAACCACCTGTCCCACTGAAAAGCATGGTAACCCCACAGTGGGTTTGGTTTTTCTTTTTATATAAATCTTTTAAAAGGCACACACCCGGGGGAAACTTTTTATTTTGCACATTATTGAGATTATGACAGTAAATACTATTTGACAAATCAAGACAAACTACTATGAGCCATCACTGTCATTTGCTGCAAAGTTGGAAGTCGGTGTGAATGTAGATGATCGTTTATTGGGAAGAGAAAAAACAAAACAAAAAGGTAGAGTGACACAGAGAGAGTTGAGTTTGACCACACAGGATTGACCACAGGGAAGGCTGAGAGTCTGGGAGGCAAGCTATTGCATTGTGGTCGAAGGGTTGAACAGCACAACTACGGGTGTCAAAACCATTGGCAGTCATGAGGGGGTCACGAAAAAGTGAACCATGAAAAAAAGGAAAGGGGGAGGAAATGGGGAAGATGTAATGAGAACAAAACATGGGGAAATTTACCGTCTGCAAACGGGTCGAGACGCTCCGGCGAGATGATCATCTGTCTGCGCCGCGCTTTGTACTCGTCCTCCCGCTCCGCGATCTTCTGTGGGCGATGCTCCGCAAACGGGTCGTACTGCAGGACAGACACGGAGGAGACGAGAGTGAGTGGGTCTGAGTTAAACCGTAATACACTTTCTAATGCAACTTGGGTCCGGGGACTTTTTCTTGAAAACCTTTTCTTAATATTTTACCACTTTTTCTAGAATTTTACAAGTTTTTTGAGAAACTTTGACCACTTTTTAAAAATTAATTTAACCACCTTTTCCTGGATTTTTGTTTTACTTTTTTAAAATAAATTTTACCACTATTTTCTAGATTTTTTCTTTTTTGAGAAATATTTACCACTTTAAAAAAAAAAAGTATTTATCTTACCACCTTTTTCTGGAAAATGTTTTACTTTTTTTTTTTTTTAAATGTTACCACTTTTTTCTAGAATTTTTCTGTTTTTGAAATTTTTTACTACTTTTTTCTTGTATCAGTTTTTCCCAGATATTTCTCTATAATACTTCAAAAAAATTCACACCATTGGCCCTAATTTGAATGTACATTGACAAAAAAATGTAACGTTCTTCAGTCTCAGAACAAACATTTGTGTAGTTCTGGTGTTTGCTTCAAAATTTTGCCCAATGGGGGTCTGTGGTCTAATTTGTGTCAATTTAGGGTCCTTGATGTAAAAAAGTTCAAGAACAACTGTTCTAATGCACGTTCTCCTCCGATTTCACACCGGATGTGGTGTTCCTATTTATATTTGGTCCAAACACAAATCCTATACTACACAATTTTCCTACCTCCTTCAATTAAGAAAAGAGACATTTTTATTATATCATATTAATATTTTTTTCCACATCTTTGTCATAAATCTTTCATTCCACTTCAGTCCGGATCATAACTACCAAGTATTCAATTATTTTCAAGTATTTAACCCTTTAGATGTCAATTTGAATGCTTTAGGTGCTCATTTTAACATTTTAGGTGCCAATATTAGAGAATCGCGAAGCATGCACATCCTCAACATTAAAACTAGGTGCTGGACTGAATGAATGAATCAAAAATAGTGAAATAGAGTCTGCACACTAGATTCAGCGCCTGAATGTTTTGTGTAAATATACAGAACTGGTGAAAAAATATCATACGTTAATATGATAAATCTTTTATTTCACTTCAGTCCTGATCATAACTACCAATCTAATCTAATCTCATGGAGTGTACAGGATAAGCAAATATAAGACTATTCCCTTTTCGGTCACTGTATGATTCAATTTATGTATGCTATGTGCAAAATGGTTGACTTTGACGTTGGTGATTTGTGACCAAAATAAACTATCTAGTTCTTTCATTCATAGATGCCAATTTGAAGGCTTTAAGTGCTAATTTTAACATTTTAGGTGCCAGTATTTTTAATATATGGAATGCAAAGTAGAATCGTTGTAGTTACAGTCTGGGAAGTGTCAATGATTAGCAACAATGCTGATTTTTTGGGGGGATTTGTTATTTCTTTGCACACACACACACACCTGTTCATCTGACTGAGGAATGGCGTTGAGTATTGCTACTGGCGCGTGGTAGCCGGGCTTCTTCTGTCCCAACAAGCTCGTTGATGTGTCGTCTTCATCGTCCTGAGGAGAAGAGGAAGAGAAACGAGAGTCTGGTCAAATCTCACCGTGGAAGGCAAGACTCTCCCAGCTCAGACACAGAGAGGCAGAGAGGAGCAGTCGAGCTCCGGCAACAAAACAACCGTGGGACTGCAACAACACAACCGACACAACTTCATCTGGACTCTGAGCCGTAACTCACAGGAAACCACAGAAGATTTGACTTGGAAACTGGTGAATTGAAGCATTAAAGGGATAGATAGTTCACCCAAAATTGAAATTTCCCTCATTATCTCCTCCCCCTCATGTGGACTAAGGGCTGGGAGAAGTTTCAGAGTCCTCCGTGGCTTCTCTGAGTTACAGGGGGTCTCGGCGTAGCAGTGCATGTCCATATAACAGTTGAAAATGGATACAAACTGTCTTCGTAACAAAAAGACACACCAAAAAACATCCAAATACCTCCATGCTGCTTGTATGTAATGTCCCTCTTGTATTGAAGCCCCAAAATGCGAAACTGTCCCGAAAAAAATTAAATAAGTCTCTATTTCAAGCTTGTTTTGTAGTGGAAGCTCCTCTTCCCGGTTCGTCAAATTTGGACAAACCAGGGTCTGTCCTCGTCCCAGTTCGTCCAAATTTACAAAACAAGCTTGAAATATAGACTTATTTAATTTTTTTCGGGACAATTTCGCATTTCGAGGCTTCAATACAAGACGGACATTACATACGAGCAGCATGGAGGTATTTGGATGTTTTTTTGGTGTGTCTTTTTGTTACGGAGACAGTTGGTATCCATTTTCAACTGTTATATGGACATGCACTGCTACGCCGAGACCCCCTGTAACTCAGAGAAGCCACGGAGGACTCTGAAACTTCTCCCAGCCCTTAGTCCACATGAGGGGGAGGAGATAATGAGTGCAATTTCAATTTTGGGTGAACTATCTATCCCTTTAAATGCTGCACAAAGCTGTGCCTTCTATCTATCATCTATAATTAACAGCATAAGAGGTGAGGCCTGCAGCACTTCCAGCTGCAGCGGTCGGCGCCAGAATAACAAACCTCCTGCAGCTTCCTGAGAGAGATCTGGATCTAGAAAACACACTTACATCCTCCTGCTCGTTGGCAGCGATGGACGTGACGTATCCGGCGAAGCGACTGTCGTTGCCTCCGTAGATCTCCTGGTCGAAGAACCCGGTGGAGACGAGGCCGACCCCCTGCTCCCCCTCCTCCAGCAGGGTGGCCTTCATCCCCTGGATCTCCAGGATCTGGGCCTCGATGTCTGCAAGGGGAAACGGACACGAGGGAAAAAAAATCATCAAAAAGTGACAAATTATAATATTTGAAAAATGTAATCGCCTGATTTATTTATCCCCATTAGCTGCGCTCTAGAACGGCGCTAGTCTTCCTGGGGTCCTCAGTTAAAACCAGTAGCTACATTTAAACATAAATCTGCAATCACAACATGAAAAAGACAAGTCAACAATCTGTACAATCAGATTGTCATCCACATCAAAGAACATGTGTAAGATAACTCCGATGTACAGCAGTTATAAAATAAAATGAATAAAATAAGAGGGTAAAACAAATGAAAATGACAACAAGAGACCCTATTACCCTAAATAAAACCCTTGCATATGTTATTTTACAGATATGAAATTCCAAGATATTGCTTTATATGCTTTTTGAATGTTAGTTTGTGTGTGAGTTTAGTTATTGGCTGTGGTAAAGGAGTAGTTCCATGCTTTAATTGATCTGTATTCTATTGTGTGCTTCAAAAAGTTGGTGAACCGGCCTTGTGTTGCCTGTCTGGTGGCATATGTATATGAATCATGATTGTGTTTAACTGAACTGATTGTATTGATATAAAGGTGATATAAAGGTATTGATATAAAGGTGTTATATTATTTAAATTATACATAATGTTTTTTTTTTTTCCTGGACCAATAATTTTATATTTGTGTCGAGCTTTAGTCATAAAATCTTTTCACTGTGCCTTCCACACAGCACCAGGAGATGTCAACAAGATTATGGCGAACAAGGAAGCAGCGACTGGACAGTTTAGAGAAGAGGAGAAAATGAACCACAACAAGAAGTATTTTTATAAATACTGGGAAACATTTCAGGGAGGAAAAACTCAAGTTTTCCAACTATTTCCACCTGATAGGATCAAGGAGAGGACATCACCACCAGCTCATAGTTAACTCTCAGCTGTGTCCACTGATACCGAGGCTCCAGCTTCACATCGCTGTGATGCATGGGGACACAATCTGAACAAGCATTTTAAAACAATCAGATACAGGGCTCCAGAGTAACTTTTCTCACACTGAAGGCACAGTCGCCCCTTAATTAAACATTTAGGAGCATGTGTGGCTCAGTGGGTTGAGGTCACAGCCCTTGCTGCAGCCGGCCCTGCATCATTCCCCCTCTCTCTTTCTCTTTCAACTACTATACTGTGAAATTAAAAGGCAAAATAGCCCCAGAAAATATACAATATGTTCACATTTCTTTCACTATTCACCTTTTCATTCATGATCCTCACACACATTGGCCTACACGCTTCTCCAAGGTTAGAAAAATAGACTGGTTGTGGTTGCACATGCGCAAGTAGATGAACAATTTACTTGCACCGTCTCAAATTTTAGGGGCAAAACGCCTCCATTTTGATGCAGACTGGAGCTCTTGCGTGTTGTTATGTGGTGATTTCATGACTCATGATTACATTATTGTAAACACGACCTTCCCCAGTCGCAGCCACTTCACATGTCTCAATGTTAATCAGTATAAATCATCACAAAAGCATCATAGTTGTCAACACATGCTACTACAATTGATCTACAACTCATTGTGGTTGAATATCTCAAAAGGGAACACATTTTAACTCAACTTAATTCATTCATTTTGGCTGAAACGCTGTACTTGTGTTTAATACATCGGGCTACATACGCAGAAAATGGCGGTGCGGCTGTTTATGTTCAATCAGACCACATCCCATCATCATCAGACCGGGTCTAAACCACACAACACTGCTCCTCAGGCTTAACTTACCAAGTGTTAAACACATTAAACCAGACTAGAGAATCACAGGTATCTTTAATTCACACCACCAGGCTGGTTGAAACCTAAGAGCTGCAGCTTCTTCTAACTTTAGCTCCGTGTGGTTGAGTAGCGTTAGCGTGTTGTGAACTGGGTTAGTTAACGTTACAGCAGAAAGCAACACAATAACACAGCAAAAACGGCATTAAATAACCACCAACGACTAAACATATATTGATTTATACTGTTAAGGAAGGGGACTGTGTGATTTTGAAGTTACATGTTCGCTAACTACACGTTTTTAAAGCGGTAAATCGTTAAATCCTGCACGGCGTCGTAGGCTAGCCGAAGCTAACATGCTAACAACCAGCGCCATTATCTCAACGTCCGCGTTGCGTCGTCACAAGGCCGCGCTGCTAAAAAACAACTAAATACTAAAACACTCAGAGCTTCAGTCACTGCAACATGAACCGCAACAACTAACTCAATATAAACAGGCAAAAAAAGATCTGGAAATTTAGGCTTTTAAATATTTATTTTGCAATTAATTTACCTTCGTGCGTCTTGGCGATCTTCGCCATTTTGGTGGTGGTTGTCTGAGTCTGGAACCGGAAGTGCGTTATCTAGACTTCCGTCTTCTCCCGCTGCTCCCAGATCAGTTTACAACATCTTCAATAAACATTAGTTGTAAAAGGTAAAACTATCCTGAGAATTGGATAATGATTTAATTTTTTTGTACAACTTGTTTTATTTTTAGGAAAATTTCACATTCACAAAAGAAAATGGACTGACGGAAAACCAAACTTTGCAGTTTTTTTGAAAGAGCTTTTTCAGTATGGCACCGACACCAAAGGACTTGAAACACCAAACAATTTTATTTTGGATAATATGATCTTCTTTACTTCAATGTTTTTTTTTTGTTTTTTTAATATACATAATAGATATTTTATTTTTTTATATATACATGGTAAGCATAATATATATATATATATATAAATAAATTAAATTAAAAAATTAAATAAAAAAATAAAAATATATATAAAATATAAATATAAAAAGAGATTATGCTTACCATGTATATATATATAAAAAAATATCTATATAAAATAATATAAATAATAATAATTGTTCTGTACATAAATGTTAATAAGGTTTAAAAAAATAAATAAAATAAAATAAAATAATCCTGAGATTTTTAAAAATAAATAAATATCAGAGTGGAAAATTTACATTCTTCAAATACAATTGAAAGAAAATGCCATGCGTTCAAAACTGTATATCAAAGTATTGTGATTAAAATGTAAACAATATGAATAAAAATATTATACTGAAACTAAAATTAAACTGAGCCAGTGACAGGTAAGAAATAGTAGAGTATCTTTGACCTGGCCTACTAATTAATTATGAATGATATATTGTATTTTCCTGACCACTAAACACAGAGTCACATCATCAATACATTATTTAATAATTTAGTGATTATTATTAATTACTGTAAAGATAGTATTGTTACTTGAAGAAACTTAAATCACTGTAACTGTGTGAATTGTAAATTGTGAATAATCCAACTATGGACCTTTGAACTATAGGAACTCCACATGTGATCCTGACCTACTTATGCATTAATACACATTTTTTGGTTTGTTGGTTAATAGAAAAAACACTGTAAATGGTGTGAAACAGATTATAATATTATACAGAAACAAAAACAAAACTTTGCCTGCTAATTATGCATCAAGATGAACTTTATTGTCCCACAAAGTATAAGAAATTTGTTCTGTGCCATGATATATCTTATTTTCCTGACCACTAAACACAGGGTCATCATCACATTGCATTATTATGTTAATTTTGTGATTATTATTATGATAATATTTAATTTCTAGTAAGATATTCTTACTTGAAGAAACCTAAACTGTTTGTGCAAATACACAAATATATTCCACCTTGTTTGAAACAAACACAACATGTGATCCTGTCCTATTTTTTTGCCTATGTATATACAGTCTATAGTTGTTGCTTTGTGTGATTTATTCAATTTATACATTGATATGTGTAAATATCTTTCCTATAAATAGGAAAACCACCAAAGATATCAGCAAAAGTCTTTTTACTAGGGTAAGAATTTCACTTTACCATGTCCCTTCCACAACGAATAGCTTTTTATCCTTTTGTGACCATCAAACATAACTTACATCATTGCAAACATTATTTTGTGCCCTAAAAATTCATCCTATCCTAGCATGTCAGGTCACTGCACAATCTAGAGAAATACACAAAGTGGTCAGCGGGATAGAGTTCTATTACATCACATCACTGTTACGTTGTGCAGTGTAGGCTAACGACAACATGTTATAAGTCATAATAAGACCAAAAAAACAAAGAAAATGAAAAAACAACAACTAATATTTGTGATACCTGAACAGTGTTATATTAAAGCAGAAGTAAGTGATATATTTGTGTTAAAGGTGTACAGAAATGGCCGTTTGTCCTGTTTGTCGCGCCGAGTTGTCACGAGCTGCAACACGAGTTTACCCGAGTAAGGAAAATGAATTTGATTGGTCGTTATTGAGCGGGCGGGATATTCAAAGCTTGGGGCGAGGCCGAGCTCCGTGTGTGTGTGCGTGTCTCAGACGTTTGAATGACGGATTACGGATCCAATATCAGTGGCTAGTGAATCGTGTACAGGCTGACGTATAATCTGTGCGCCTGCGTTATCCAATGCGAAAAAAAAAATACACACTTTCATCCCGGATTTACTCAAAAATAGAATTTTGCACAAAGTTTGGTCTACATCGTCTGAAAGATGAGTTATCACATTAATTTTATGATCCAGAGTGGGCTCAAATTCAGTTTTCTTTTCTGTACACCTTTAATATAAGTCTTAAATAGTTCTATCTTCCGACAGCAATCACTTACATAGAGTGTTTGGACTGAAACACGGGTCTGTCAGTCACTCTGCTCTGCTCTGAGCCCAGGAGAAAACTTTTCTCGTATCCTACAGTTTTTATCCAATGAGGAGAGAGAACGGCATGAAGGGCTGTGTGTGCAGCCAAGGGACGCCGTGAATGTGGCGACGTAGGGACGAGCACTGTTATGGTGTGTTCAAGGAAACTCGTGTTTTTCCAACCTGTGAACTCGTACCAGTTCGATCTGGTACGAGTTCACGGGTCAGAAGTTACGAGTGGCCGTTATAGTGACTTTCACAGGTAAAACAGGTCGGAAAAACACGAGTGGGTTGCCTGGAACGCTACAAAGTCGTAAGTTGTGACTTGAAGCTGTAATTTACGATTTCAAAAGCCTGCCTGGAACGCAGCATTAGCCAAAACGACTGGATCGCTTACTTCTGCTTTAATATAATGTTATAAAAGTATAATATAAAAATATTTATATTAATAATACAATAATAGCCTATTCCATTGTTTTTACATTGAAATATCTTGTCAAATTGTCAATTAAAAAAAAAAAAGTTTATTACATTTACAGTTGATGTCATCAAATTATGTGTGAAACAGATGACTGAAATGTTTTCCAGATTAAAAAGTCAAAGACCACCCAATGAGCGTGAGAATGTGTGTGTGTGTGTACTGGAGCTCAGTGTGTAAAGGTTACCCAGTGCAACCTGAGCCAACATCTCGTGACAGATACAGATACCAACGTCAACGTCTGTAAAAAAAAATGCCCCTGTGTGACGAACGGCGCGACTGACCAATGGGGAACGCTCGGCGGATTCGGGCTCTGGCCAATGGGAGGCCGGCGTGGCGTTCGAATGGGGCGTGGCCTAGCGCGGTGGGCGGGAACAAGTCGTTGCCGTTGCTGTGTGATGATGATGATCCCTGAGAACTGAAGAAGCGAAGCGAAGCGAGAGAAAGAAGAAGGGAAGAAAGATGGCGAGAGGCGGCAGGAGCTTGAGAAGAGTAGCCGACTGTCTGAAGCAGCAAATACACACCAGGAACAGCGTTAGGTAAAGTATTTTAACTGTTTTACTGCACTTTAACGCTGGAAAGTGTCGAGGAAAAGGAAAACAACAACTAACAGCTGAAAACAGCCGTTGTAACGTTAACGTAACTTCACCTCCTCACTCAGCTTTGCAGCAAACAAAACAAACACGCCTATTTTAACTTTGACAAGAAATCGACTAACTAACTAACTAACTAACTAACTAACTAACTAACTAACGTGGTAACATCATATTTAGCTTTTATAAACAGTTGACAGACATTTATTTAACAAATGCATAGGAGTGAAAGCTGCTTTGTCAACAGAATATTTAATCACATGAGAGGGTTATTATATTGCACTTGTTGATCAATAGTGAATGCAGCCAACGTACTTTCTAAAACTCTTATTAACGAGTTCAGAAATGGTTGCCTGCACAGATAATGCATAATAATATGACAAAATACACATAGATATATGCAGTTGCCAGTTTTTAGGGACACTTTGATAATAATAATAATAATAATAATAATTATACAGTTTAACATAACAGTTATTACAGCCAGCCGGGAAATACACACCAGGAACAGCGTTAGGTAAAGTATTTTAACTGTTTTACTGCACTTTAACGCTGCAAAGTGTCGAGGAAAAGGAAAACTAGGCTGTAACGTAACTTCACCTCCTCACTCAGCTCAACTTAGTTCACACGCAGCAAACTAAACAAACACGCCTATTTTAACTTGAACATCGACTAACTAACGTGGTAACATCATATTTAGCTTTTATAAACAGTTGACAGACATTTAACAAATGCATAAGCATAAAGCATAAAGCTGCTTTGTCAACAGAAATGCTACTAAAGACATTTAATCACATGAGATAGATATTATTGCACTTGTTGATCAATAGTGAATGCAGCCAACGTACTTTCTAAAACGTTTATTAACGAGTTCAGAAATTGTTGGAGACTGTTGCATGCACAGATAATACATAATAATATGACAAAATAGACATAGATAAGTGAAAGCTGCTTTGTCAACAGAATATTTAATCACATGAGAGGGTTATTATTGCACTTGTTGATCAATAGTGAATGCAGCCAACGTTTATTAATGAGTTCAGAAATTGTTATAACTCGTTTAGACTGTTGCATGCACATAATAATATGACAAAATACACATAGATATACAAGTGAAAGCTGTTTTGTCAACAGAAATGCTACTAAAGACATTTAATCACTTGAGATAGTTATTATTGCACTTGTTGATCAATAGTGAATGCAACCAACAACGTACTTTCTAAAACGTTTATTAGGCAAATGAGTTCATAAATTGTTATAATAACTCGTGTAGACTGTTGCGTGCACAGATAATGCATAATAATATGACAAAATATAACAATATAGGCTAATATATGCAGTTTGCAGTTTTTAGGGACACCTAGATGATAATAATACAGTTTAACACAACAGTTCTTTGATAAATCCTGCTTCACTTATGTATATAATGTTCAGTTTGTGTTGAAACTGTAATAGAAATGTTTAGTTTCCACTTTGGTGGATGTATCATGTGTGTTGCTGTTGAACTGTGTTGCATTATACTGAATAAACTGAAAACAAGTTATGATATGATGCAATACAAGTTAGTTAGGCTAGTTGCTATTAACATTAGGCTAATGCATGTCCTAATTCAAGGTGCAAGAAAACTGGAAGTAGCCTAGCATTAACATTATCACTCACTATTAAACTAAAACAAAACTGCAAACTCATCCAAAGTACTGATGCATCATCAAGAAGAAAACTGCTGCTGTAATCTGCAAGATACAGCCTATATTATTAAATTATCATACTGTTTAGGCTATATGTTAATTTTTTGGCGTTTGAATTATAGCTGTCAGCTGTCAGCGTGCAGTGAGTTCAAAGTAGCAGAAAAACTGGAATACCGGTGTGTGTTTGACCTACATTCCTGCAGCTGCAGCCTAACCTGATCAGGGTGTTATGGATCATGGAGTTGCCATGTCAGTTTTAACATCTGGGAACAGCTGCCTGGTGTTTTACTGTGTTTCTGTCCATCACTGCACAAACATTTAAGTTGAATTTGACAGCAGCGTTGATCAACAGTTCCTTCATTAAACTTACGGGAGTTTGAAATATGTTGTTATAATTAGTTTACTGTGTGTTGGTTTTAGTCCTTTATGATGATGATGGGATGTGTAAAGTGCACACAGTGTCCTTCCTCTCTGCTCTGGAGTGGAGTGGTGCAGCTCTGTGACTGCTATAATATATAACTCTGTCAGTGTGAGGTCAATGCCAGCCCGGCCTCAGGCTCAGCTGCTGTCTCACATGTCAGGTTGTAGTGGACGCTCTCTCTCTGTCTCTGTGTCTCTGTCTCTGTGTCTCTCTGTCTGTCTCTGTGTCTCTCTGTCTCTCTGTCTCTCCGTCTCTCCGTCTCCCTGTCTCCCTGTCTCTCCGTCTCTCTGGTTGAAGTGTCAGTCCCAGAGCAGGAATGTGAAGCAGCGCGTCACGGCGAGCACAGAATAGGTTCGGTGGGTTGAAGCTCAACGACGGCGACGACAACGATGATGATGATGACATTGACATTGATATTGCTGCAGGCAGGGCGCCGAGCTGTGACATCATTTGCTAGTTAAATCTAATCTTATACCTTGAGTAGGGATGCAAATTATCGAGTAATTCATTAATCGATAGTTGATAGACCTTATCGATCGATGATCGATTAATTGATAAGCGGGGATTTTCCTGAGAACCTAAATTTAAGGGGAAAATTCCTTATGGACTTTACACTAGTAGGGTATTTGTTAATTTATTTTAAGAGCACAGCACAATGAAAATGTTTAAGTAGCACGTTATTTGGGACAGAGAGCTCTGAGGTTGAAGTCCTATCATAATGAGATGAGATGAGGTGAGAGAGCTGCGTTTCCATTACAGATTTTCGCAAAATAAAAGCGATATTTCTGAAACTTCGAAAAAGTGCAATTGCCATTTGCGGGTGTTTCCATTGAAAGGTATTTTGCGAATGAGCCGTAATGCGTCTTGCGTTTCTATGGTGACGGCACAGCAATCTCAGCTGCCGACAGCTGTTTGTTATTAACAAAGACGAAAACAGCGCTTGATTGCTGAAAGGCAAAGCCCGTGTGGCGCTGCAGCGGCCACAAATAAGGACGCACTCACACGGGCCAGTTGTTCCGTACCGTGCTGAAGCCCGAATCCCCCCCCCCCCCCCCTGTCCCCCGCTGGCCCGCACTCACACCACCTCCAACCCAAGCTGCTCAAGCACGGCTGCCTCCGTTGATATAGAGGGATTATTTGTTTACCAACACAGCGGATGTGCGCTTTAACCTGACTGCAGAAAGAACGGAGCCTTTTAACACCAGCGGTGATGAGGCGCTGTCGCGCTGACAACAATATTGTGTCCACACACCCGTACTGGTTTATGTGACTTAAGGTGACATGTCGGCGCAGGAGGAGTGGGAGCGTGGATGCGAGCCAGTCTCCTTCAACCATGCAAGGAAAAGGGGAATGGTAGGAAAGGGTTTTCTAATTTATTGAGAAACAATGCCCAGGTCAGCAATGCATGACAATAAACATGTGGTTCATTTGTCCCCTCAAGTTACATAAACCAACACAGCTTGGACACACGCGCTGTTCTCCGCGGCACCGCAACGAGCGCTTTTTTTTTCGTTTCTTTTTTTTTTTTTAAATTAAGCTCCGGTAGCGACCGGCTAAACTACGGCAGGATACTGTAAACCAGCGCGGATCCGGTGTGTTTATCAAAGCTTGTCCGCCGTGCTGAGGCACCGGGTCGGTTTGAGCTGCGTTCAGGCTGCATTACAACTCCTCAGGCAGCTCCGTGTCGGCGGCTTTTTGACTCGTTACTCACCGGTCGTCTGTGTGTTAGCGATGGTACAGCCTGAGTCCCGTATAGCTACAACAGGTAACAGTGTTGTCTCTTTTCACCTCCTCTCCCTCTCTCCCTTGTGTGCTGCAGTGCGCAGCGCTGCACACGTTTACACAGAGATCTGCTACATTATGTCGGCTTTGCTTGTTTACATTTCACAGTAAAACTCCCATTGAAAAGGAACGATTAATTGCAAGTAATTTAATTTAATCGATTAAATTCTTATCGACAATTAATCGATAGTCGATTAATTGTTTGCATCCCTAACCTTGAGAGCTGAGTAATCTCAGCTTCGTGCCGTTCTCTCTCCTCATTGGATAAAGGTTGTAGGATACAAGGAAAGTTTTCTCCTGGGCTCAGGGCAGAGCAGAGTGACTGACAGACCCGTGTTTCAGACCAAACACTCTATAGGACGAATCTCCTTGTTGTTTACAACTACTTCCGGGTAGAAAACCAGCATGAGAACAATAGTGACGGACGAGAGTTTCACTATAATTTTTCATGTCTCTATATCACCGTTTAGACTAATCTGATGTTTGTAAAGTTTATAAAACCAATGATTGGACAAACATTACTATTTCTGTGTGCACATTTATGTAATTAATCATAGTTATCATAGATAACGGTTAGCTACCTGTTTAACTTTAATAACTCAGTGACTCAATAAACGCTCCATGAAAAAATATTTTCTCCAGCGGATATCTGAGTTACAACATGACTGAGCTAACTGGAGTAGTTTCATGTCGTGTCCCACAACGGGAGGGTTTTAACAGCTGACGTCCTGATGTTAGCTTAGCTACCGTTAGCTTAGCTGCCGCCGTTAGCTTAGCTGCCGCCGTTAGCTTAGCTGCTTCTGTTAGCTTAGCTGCTTCTGTTAGCTTAGCTGCCGCCGTTAGCTTTGCTGCCGCCATTAGCTTAGCTACCGTTAGCTTAGCTACCGTTAGCTGTCCCTGTCAGCTGAGCCACTGATGCTTTCTAGACACCGTGATTCCCCCAAACTGAATAAATACAACACATAGCAACACAAAACACACACACAGAAATAGTAATGTTTCTTCAATCATTTCAGATTTGTCTAAACGGTGATAGGGCCTGAAAAATATGATATATAGCTAAACTCTCGTTAGTTACTATTGATCTCATTCAAATTACGTGCTGGTTTTCTACCTGGAAGTAGAATGTAAACAACAACGAGATTCGGTCTAGTGATTGCTGTCAGAAGATATAACTATTTAAGACTTATATTAACACAAATATATCACTTACTTCTGCTTTAATTTTGTGATTATTATTATGATCATATTTCATTTCTAGTAAGATATTCTTACTTGAAGAAACCTAAACTGTTTGTGCAAATTGTACTACGCGAATATATTCCACCTTGTTTGAAACAAACACAACATGTGATCCTGTCCTATTTATGCTTTAATCCAGTGGTTCTCAAACCTTTTTACACCAAGGACCCCTAAATTGACACAAATCAGAGCATGGACCCCCATTGGACAGACTTTTGAAGCAAATACACAAATATTTGTTATGAGACTGAAGAACATAACTTTTTTAGTCAATGTATGTTCCAATTAGGGCCAATGGCAGGAATCTTTGGAAATATTGTAGAGAAATTTCTGGAAAACAGAAAATCCTAGAAGAAACTGGTAAAACTTCTTTAAAAAAGGAAAATAAATAAATACATGTAGAAAAAGTGGTCAAATTTCAAATTATATATTTATATATAAATGTTAAAAATAATAATAATAAAAAAAAACTTTAGTTTAGTTTAGGAGTTTTGGAAAAGCGAAGTGTTTTCTCACTACATTTATGAGCCTCCGCACCGTGAAATTCTTTGACCTAAACACGAGTCTCTCCGTCACTCTGCTCTGCTGTAACCCGAGGAGAAAATTTTCCTTGTGGGATACAAGTGTTATCCAATGAGGGGAGAGAACGGCATGAAGGGCTGTGTGTGCAGCCAAGGGATGCGCGTGAATGTGGTGACGTAGCACGAGGACCAATTGATGCCTGACAAGGGCGGGGGCTGCTAACTCATGGTGCGTTCAAGGAAACTCGTACTTTGTGTTTTTCCTTCCTGTGAAGTCATACCAGTTCGATCTGGTACGAGTTCACGGGTCGGAAGTTACGAGTGGCCGTTATAGGGAACTTTCACAGACAACAGGACGGTAAAAACACGAGCTACGGGTTACCTGGAACGCTACCAAGTCGTAGTTGTGACTTGAAGCTGTAACTTACGGTTTCAAAAGCCTGCCTTGAACGCAGCATTAGCCGAAACGGCCCTGCCGCTGATATCTGCTTTAACGTGAGACTTTTTTATAACCGATTAGAAACTTCTCGTTGTCCCTTTAAAATTCTAGAAAAAACCTGGGGACCCCCTTGAACCCTCTCAAGGACCCCTGGGGGTCCCCGAACCCCACTTTGAAAACCACTGCTTTAATACACTGCACTGCTGCAGGCAGGGCGCCGAGCTGTGACATCATTTGGTAGTTAAATCTAATCTTATACCTTGAGAGCTGAGTTGTGCTGCCAAACCTGCGGCCGTGCCAGGGACACGGAGGGACACGGAGGGACACAGGTGTCCTGGACGTCCGCCAGACTCAGGAGGACGGTGACCCTGCAGACTGCTGCTGCTGCTGCTGCTGCTGCTGCTGCTGCTGCTGCTGCTGCTGCTGCTGCAGGAAACAGAGGCTTCATTTAGACTTTCATTAACTCCGGTGAAGGTTACCTACCAGGCAGATTGTAATCTTATCAACAGTCCTCTCCCATTCATGGAGTCAGAGAGGAGCTTTAACCACGATCCACTCGATCCTCCTGCTCAGGACGGGGAATTAGACTTATTAAAGCTGCAATGATTGATTAGCAGGAAGGAAATTGGCTTCTAATCTTGCAAAAAGAAACAAAAAAAAAACACAAACATGTTGTAGGTGCAGCTGATTTGCTGCTCTGTGACTAAAACTGAATAAAACAGTAGGGCTCGGACGATATGCTTTTCTTCCGATTCGATTCTTCTACGATATTGCCGATTCTCTCGATTTTTAGTCTTTAGCATTTTTAACATTTATCTGCACACAAATACTGTAGGAGCCTATAAACTAACATACTCCATTATAAAGTGAACTTAAACCCTTTTCAAAACCTGGACTCTCTGGATGTAAAAAAGGCTAATAAATGCACCTTGCACAATATTAAAAAAAAATTTGTCAAAAAAGACATCGCAATATTTATGTGAATCAATTTTTTTCTCCCACCCCTATAAAACAGACTGTTTGAATACATCACCCTGGGCTGTGGGGATTAATCACATCCTAATAACTGGAATTAATAAGAATAATAAGTCAATAAATATGAACTTTATTTACCCCCAAAGGTAAATCCATCAGTCTGGCAGCTCATCCACCATTTGCCTGAAGGCTGTAGGTGCAATAGGGCAAAAACAACTGAGGAGTAATTAATATGGGAAATAATTGCTCCTTGCAGCTCTATTGATTTATTACTTGTTTGGTTAATCAGTTGGTATTTAATTTTAGTTGATAAGTTCTCAGGCTGCAGCAGTCGTTGTGGATTTGGTGTCGTGTTGTGTTGTGTGTTTTTCCATTCAAAGAGGAAACGTCAGTGACCTTGACCTCGTTCCCTCCTGGTTTTATCTGAATGAGCAGCGCTGGTGTTCAGGTGTAGCAGCAGCCAGCGTGTGAGCGGTAGCTAGGGGTGGTGAAAAAAATCCATAATCGATTATTAATTTTCCAAAAATCGATTATTTATATTTTTCAAATTGTAATACGGAGCGGGACAAAGATTGATACAATTGAGTGGCGACAGCTTTTGATGTCGCCGCCAGCGCGGTCACGTGGTTCATGTTCCAAACTAGGCTGCCGCTGTCATGTTTTTCTATGGGACAGACAGCAGTGAGCTAAGCTTGCTTTTGAAGCATAAAGTCCGCTAGCTTAATGCTAACGTTGTATAATGTAAAACACCATAGACGGGCTAACAGAAATTAGCATCGCTACAACCATAGCAGTAAAGCTGCTAAAAGCTGTTTTAATTCTGGCTTTAGCGCTGTTAACACGTCACAACATGAGGACCAGCTGGTCTTCCTCCATAAGAATCTGGTTGCTCCAGAGCAATGATTTGATCACTGAAGTTGAAGTTACACAGCGTGCTCTGTTTTTATAACAGTAGGCTAAAGTAAAATATGTGTAAGCTGGTTGTTCCGGAGCAATATTATTTGATCACTAGTTACGTGTGTTGTGTTCTGTTTTTATGTGTACATTATCTAAAGGCTACAGTAAAATATGTGTTGCATCTGTCTTTCAAAAAAATAGACTTACTAATTTAAATCTCATTTGTGACACGTCCAAAAATACAAAGTGTCCATGATCAGTTAAAGTAACTTATTGTAACAAAAAATCCAAGAATCAAAAAATGAGCCAACAAGCAATCAACGCACAAAGAGAAAATCAATCTGTGGTTTTCAATAAATAATAATAGGCTAATAATAATTCAGCAACTGACTGACTGATAATAATCATAACAATAATCATTAATAATCGAAAATCGAATCGATAATCGTTAATAATCGAAAATCGGTCTGTAATCGAATCGAGACTTCAATAATCGTAATCGAATCGAATCGGGAAATTGGGCCAATTAACCACCCCTAGTGAGCGGCTGAGTCCAACTGGTGCACTGATCCACATTAACCCCCGACATCCTAACGAGGCCTTCCTGTCCTCGTTAAGGCTTTAATTAAAGAGGTTAAAGCAGCAGCAGCAGGTTCACTCTCACTGATGTCACTGTGTTGTTGTCAGGGGCAACAGCAGCTGTTCTCAGAGCAACATCTGGATGAACTGTGGAGCAACAGGGTTTTCAGACTAATTTATTTATTAATTAATTTCAGAATCAGAATCGTATTTATTGACCTGTATGTTGCACACTTACAAGGAACTTAACTCTGGTTTGCATAGTTCTCTGACTTGCACGTTGAAGACGTACAACAACAAGAACTGAACAAAAAGTTAAAGAATAATAAAAATAAGAATAGTACAAAAAAAGTTAAATAAAATAAGATAAATAAAGTAAAGTGAGCAGATTGTACTGCGCAGTCACATGTAAATGAAAATAGACGATGAGGTAGTGACATGAAAATAACAGATAAATGCTGGAGATATAATATTGGTACTATGAGTTATGAATGATATATATTTGTTGTATAGTTTATGTCTATAATATAAATATGAAATCTTTACATCATTTAAATTTAACCCAGAACTAAGAAACAATTTATAATCACAATATGATGTGTTCATGGACTCAGGCAGCAATACACTGTTAAATACATTCAGAGCTGCAACAGTTCATTGATTAATCAAACAATAATCGATTATTAAATTAATCGTCAACTATTTTGATAATCTAATAATAAGTTTGAGTCGGTTTACGTCGTCTGGTGGTTTGAGAAACACTGGTTGATGTTTTTAACATTTTTTAACATTTTATTGACCAAACAATAGGGCTGGGATGATATGCTTTTCTCCTGATTCGATTCTTCTACGATTTTTTGGATGGAGATTCGATTTAAATTGCGATTCTACGATATTGCAGATTCTCTCTATGATTTTTAGTCTTTAGCATTTTTAACATTTATCTGCACACAAACACTGTAGGAGCCTATAAATTAACATACTCCATTATAAAGTGAACTTAAACCCTTTTCAAAACTTGTACTCTCTGTATGTAAAAAGGCTAACAAATGCACATTGCACAATATTAAAAAAAAGTAAAAAAATAAATAAATAAATAAAAAGTTTTTAAAAAATCGATTTTTGAAAAAAAAAATCTATTTAAAAATCGTCAAAAAAGATATTGCGCTATATATATGTGAATCGATTTTTTTCTCCCACCCCTACCAAACAACTAATGAATTAAAGGACAATTCCAGGCGAATTCAACTCAGGGCTGTATTTTCCTATCATTTTAGGTCTAAAAGAATGAATCTGAAGATTTTCAGTTTAATGTCTCCTGTTTTGCGGTAGTTGCGTATGTCCGCGCATCGCCACGGCAACAATGAATGGGAGTGGATGTAAGTTCCGCTGTTTAGGCTGTTTCCAGCCCTCAAAGCCGCAATTTTTTTCCACAGACAGCATCAGATGGAGACTCAAACATGCACCAAGAAGTTTATTTACTTCAAGCAAGCCGACATGTTTGTAAAAGTCGATCTAATTCAAAGTCTCCCGGAGTCTCGCGCAAGCCCGAAGTTGCAGTGCTGGTGTATTCAGGCGCAGTCGGAGCTACCGCTTGTGTCATAAACACAGGAATATCAACTCTTTACTTGCTTGAAGTGTACATTTTTTTCCACATACAGCGTCAGGTGGCTACTCAAAGATGCGCCGAGAAGTTTTTTTTCCTTGAAGCAAGTCAAGAGTTGATATTCCTGTGTTTATGACACAAACGGTAGCTTTTCCCACTGCTCCTGAACACACCGAGCACGGCAACTGGGTCTCGCGCGAGACTCCGGGAGACTTTGAATTAGATCTAGTTTTACAAACATGTCGGCTTGCTTGAAGTAAATAAACTTCTCGGTGCATGTTTGAGTCTCCATCTGACGCTGTCTGTGGCTTTGAGGGCTGGAAACAGCCTAAACAGCAGAACTTACATCCACTCCCATTCATTGCTGCCGTGGCGATGCGCGGACAGACGCAGCTACCGCAAAACAGGAGCAATTAAACTGAAAATCTTTAGATTCATTCTTTTAGACCTAAAATGATATGAAAATACACCCTCGAGTTGAATTCGCCTGGAATTGTCCTTTAATGGTTTAAATAATCAACAGATTAATGGATAATGAAGATAATGTTTAGTTTCAGCTCTAGACTCATCAGAGACAGAGTCAGACTGATTCTCTACAGCAACACTGACCTGTCCTGTGCCGGTGCAGCTGGTCTCCATGGTGACGGCGTGACGGCGTTGTGTGTTCTGTGATCACCAGGTATCTGTCGTCATGTGGGATCCTGATGACGCGGCCGCCCGCCCCTCTGAGCGTGACCTCGCCGGCCGGCGGCGCCGTGATGCCGGCGCGCAGCTTCTTCAACCTGGCCGACTCCTTCTCCAAGAGGAAGGAGTACTCGGAGAGACGCATCATCGGGTGAGTCCACATGCACAGCTGACACGGAGGACATGTTTGTTTCACTCTTTTCTGTCTATCTCCAGAACATTAAAGCCCCAGTGTGTAACTTATTTGGCTTTTTATGATCAAAAATCAAATCTGTCCTTCATGAATCCGTATTTCACTGAAGTGGAATCACAGCCGCATACAAATGAAAGCTTTCTGGTTCCTTAGAATGAGTGGTAACACTTTACTTGAATAGGTTTTCATAAGATTGACATAACAGCTGTCATAAACATCAATGAATACTTATGACATTAAGTGTCATTCGGTAAGTTATGTCACTTTTGATGCAAAGTTGACATTGTTTGAGATGTTTTTGTTCTGGCAACTTGACATAAAGACAATTTAAACTGTCATAGCAGACCTAATGGACAAACTTTAAAAATGATGTCAAGTTCTCATAACAAAAACATCTCAAACAATGTCAACTTTGCATCAAAAGTGACATAACTTACCGAATGACACTTAAAGTGAAATTCCGGCGTAAGTGTAAACCATGGTCAAACACACCGTAACACCGAGTTAGACCCCCCCTCGAGAGATCAATTTGCCCGACCGCTACATTCACGAGATCCACCAACTTCAGCAAATACCGCAATATCGCCACACACGGCGCTGTCCGGATCCACTGTCTGACCGCAACCAAAACGCCACCATTTGCCCAAAATAATGCTCAGAACTGCACCAAATGTCATCAATAGTACACACAGGGTCCCAGCACGTAGTACGAGTTGTCAAACATCTGCTAGCTTTGCCTGTTTTCTTTAGCAAGGAGATGCAACTCAACTCACCTACTTCTCCTCCGGGAGCCGCTCGTTGGTGAGGAAGCCCTGACGAGTCGATCACCGAGTGCACCGGAGTTCCGCAGCTCAATCAACAATTACCTCGTGGAAATACAATCAGAGTTTTTTTTTTTTTATCTTGCATATCACTTTATAACTATTATTATCGAGTGCTGGCCACGATATAGGCGCAAATGAGCATTTTTAAGAGCTGCGGAACTCCGGTGCACTCGGTGATCGACTCGTCAGGGCTTCCTCACCAACGAGCGGCTCCCGGAGGAGAAGTAGGTGAGTTGAGTTGCATCTCCTTGCTAAAGAAAACAGGCCAACCGGATGTCATTTTACTCCACCAGAGAAAGACGGTAAAACAATACCACATCATTGTCAGACCACTTGTTTATCCTGTTACATGCAGCGTCTGTTGTCTGTCTGACGTCTGCCCCATTTCACCTGAATGCAACATCAAGAATACGTTCAGATATGCAACCGCACCGCTAGATGGGGGGAATTCCTACGTACTATACCTTTAAATGATAGCGACGTAATTATTTTTTTATTGAAAGCGAGACACTTCAGCCTTCAGTTCATTGACATCCAGACGGTTGTTGCTCTGTTCAGGCCTCCAGACTCTAACCCGAAAACTTGAGACAGTACAAGTAAATATTTCATCTACTTGCGCACGTGTGCAACCAGTACATTTGCAGTTATAGTTTGAGTTTTTTGGTGATGAAACGTGGACGGGACGACTCGTAGAATCTGTAATCTGACATCTCAGGTGTCAGACCGATGTATGGGAGGATCATGGATGAAAAGGAAATGTGCTTTGAAATTTGCTTTGTGAGTTGATGTATGGTGTACGCTACTAAAATCTTAAATTAGGGTTAAACAAAGTTAGTCTGGACTCAGTCCTGCTGTTGTATGATCACCATTATCAGAAAATCGGCCGTAGATGAGATAAATAATGCGCAGATTAGCATCAACGCATTTTACACAAGCTAAGACTAAGACATGGGATCATATCATATGGAAAGTTTGTTACTGCAGGAAAACAAGACAAAAAACCTCTGTCATTGCAGACTGAAACTGTTTTCACACCAGGCCAGTGGGGCATTTCTGTAAAACATGTATATACAGTGGCGTAAATATCGACGGTGCAACCGGTGCAGCTGCACCGGGGCCCAGGCGCCGTCAGGGGCCCATGAAGGAAGAGAGAGAGAGAGAGAAAACAGCTGTCCAGAATTGCCACAGGCCCCTGTTTTTGTGAATGGCATAGCTCGACGCGGGTCGGTATAAGGTAACGCTGAGTGGCTGGTATGGGAGGAGGAAATTATCATTTATCCAATCACCTTGATACCTGTCAGTCAAGATGAGCGGCGGTTTGAGCCCAGCTCAGGGCAGGCTGGTGTTGATATGGAGCTGCTGTCCGTGGTGCTTAAGCGCTGGTTTGCAGGGTGAGTTTGTGGCCAGTCACCTGTAACTGGGGTTGCCACGAGAACTGATACCTCTACATGCTGACACGCAAAAAATACGCCAGTACCTGCATTTTTTCTCGGCGGACCGTGTCGATCCCTGTCGGGACTGACGCGGACAGAATACGCACGTGAGTCTGAGCAGCGCGAGGTCTCGGTGCGGCTGCAGTCGAGCTCGCGGTCCGTGTATGTGAAAGCAGCCGGACCTCGAGCCTTCTGCTCAGTGTGCGCCACAAGTTTGAGCTCATGTAAACATGACAACGTGCCACACGTCTTTCTCTCGTCAGTTGTCATGATGGAAACATGACGCTCTGACAGTGGTGCAGCGTTTGGATCATAACACATCCATGGTTTGGACCAGAGAAAAAACAAACGTGTGTGAATGTAATACATATGGGCTGCAAAATGAAACAATGTGTCATTTTTGCACCAGTTTGTGTAGCAGTTCTCTCAAGTGGCTGTGTGCGTGTCCGTGTGTGTGTGTCCGTGTGTGTGTGTGTGTGTGTGTGTGTGTGTGTGTGTGTGTGTGTGTGTGCGTGCGCGCTTGTGTTTAGGGCAACAGGTATAGGGCACAAAAAAAATATTTGCACCGGGGCCCATCACCATGATGTTACGCCACTGTGTATATAATATATTTTGTATCATAGTCTGAGCCTTTATTCCTTTCTCCCTAATCCCCAAGAGCTCAAATAACAGTTCTGTAGTGTCTAAAAAGAAGTTTATAATAATTTTCTGTGTGTTTCCAACAAATGTAGGTGAGTTATTTTCTGTTTTTTATATCTTTATATCATATATCTTTTTCTACATCCTCTCTCTGAAGGGTTAATGTGTCAGAGAGAGGATTAGACTTCACATGAACTTCAGACTGTGTGAGATTAGTGTGAGACGAGTCTCTGACACTGACCGGTATCAACAGGAGTCATCACAACACAGTCGGCTGTGCATGAGGGCCCTGACACTGCTGTCACTACCAGTATATCCCATAATAATAATAGTTTATTGATGGTGCACAATCACAGAAACCCCAAAGCAACATACAGCTTATTAAGGGATGCATGAAAACTATCAGTTCACATCATTATCAGCCAAAATACACGGACAAGTCTGATATATGACAGTTTTTGTTGATTATTTCCTAAGATTTTTTTCTCATTTTCAGTCCGTTTGCCCCTTAAGTTGATTTGAAACATTAATAATAATGCTAATAATAATACATTTTATTTGTTGGCACCTTTCAGGGCACTCAAGGTCGCCTTACACAACATACATAACAGAAAACATTAGAACAGTACAGTAGCAAAATATACAAATGGCAAACAAGGAGAACATACAAATAGCAAAATAAATGTACAAGTAATAAACACACAGAACAGAATGAACATGAATGTTGATTGTTGAGTAATAGAATGATAAGGCAGAGCTCTAAAGTTATATAGATTCATCTCTACTCTACTAGTACATCTGTGGATAGAAACTATTAAAGATGTTATTGGTTATCTATCACAGGAAGTTACCGTGCCTCCCTAACGACAACCATTAATCTGTATTATTTAAAGTAGAAAACCATCCCAGTAGAAGCGCAGCAGTGTGTGTGTGTGTGTGTGTGTGTGTGAGTTTCCAGAGTGACGCACTAGATGTCCCGTCCCGTGTCCCGGCCAGAGGTCATCATCACTAAATCTGCTGCTATGAATAGAGCCGAGTGGCAGCCGCGCCGTCTCAGCTGGACGCATTCACTTACATAACAGCCTCTCATTCATTACTTTTTATTCCTCTCTATACTCTGAAGGTTTTGTTTGTTTGAGGGGATTGTTGATATATCATTCATAGAGCTGCCTTTTCTGCTGCCTAATCTGCCTTTTCACGGACAGCCATCAAAGAATGGAACAAGCTGCCTGAAACCCTGAAAAGCAGATCAAACTATTTAAATTCATTTCAGTCATTTTATGAGAAACGGTTAAACAAATTGCAACAGAAGCAAACTCATCTGGTTTTGTATCCTCAACATGTCCTGAGTGAGGGAAAAAAAGCCCCGAAGAATCCCACTAGGGGAAAGTTTAGAAAAACACCCAAACATATCCCATTTATACGCATATAAAAAATGTTTTTCACGTGAATAGGGTAAAATTTTTAACCTTTAGATATCTCCATGAAAATTACTGAGTTGATTACTTACATTAAGACAAACAAAAAATGTATTACAAGTTTTTTTGAAATTCTTTGTTAACATGAGCAAATTTGCATAAATTTGCATAAATTCCACCGTTTGGACGGCACATGTTTATATGAAGTTGCTGTGGTGGTACCGGCATGAAAACTGGAATGAGTTGACTCCATCGGTCAACCGACAAGTTGACCACTTTAAATTTCAAGATGACTGCAATTTTTCAAGACAGCCACATCCTTAGTAGAGCAGCCAGCCGGCCAACCTCCGTCGTCATCCCGGGAGAAAAGACGATCGCTAATTAACTTACCCGCAGGTTTTTAAAGGTTTACCGCCGCGTAGTTACATTCTTTTTAGGAGATAAATGCTGGTCTCATTCATGAAATGTAACAATTGTCGCATTAATTTGTTTGAATTAAAAGTGAAGCTTCATGTGTTTTGGAAGCAGCACTGCCTGGGGGATCTGTAGCCTATACAGAAATCACCACATTTACATCAATAAATAAATGTTTTACAATGAACCAATCAGTCTGCATTAAATTTTATTTTATTTTATTAAGTTAACATGGTTTTGAATAGAGGATTTGTGGCAAAAGCTCCTCACGTCTGCTTATGTGAAAGCCAGCAGAGACGACTGATGACGTATGTGTCTTTTAAAAAAAATGTATCTTAGTATTTCTAAATGCACCCAATCCATGAAATTATCTTAAAAACCTTATGGAATATGAACTATGGGATTCTAAAATGTTTTATATATATTCTGTATCTTGTAAGACTTAGCTTTTCTCTCCATTGATCATATAGGATAGGGTAGGTACACCTCTCTCAGGTGTGTTGCACTTGATCTGGTCTTTTTAGATGTGGAAACTGTTTTTTTCCTTTTCTTTTTTGTATTGTCAGAATCACATTGATCAGAAGTGGGTCACCAGCAGCGTTGCGTTGTGTCGTGTTATGTCACCATCACTGACCTTCAGCTGCTTCCTGACGTGCAGCCCTGCAGCTCCTCCGTGTGTGTGTGTGTGTGTGTGTGTGTGTGTGTGTGTGTGTGTGTGTGTTTAGGACTCATGGTTCTCTCCCCCGCTCCCTGACTCTCCAGGTATTCCATGCAGGAGATCTATGACGTGGTCGCCGGCGTGGAAAACTACAAACACTTTGTCCCCTGGTGCAAGAAGTCTGACGTGGTGTTCAAGAGGTCTGGGTTCAGCAAGGCCAAGCTGGCCGTGGGCTTCCCCCCCGTGATGGAGAACTACACCTCCCTGGTCACCACCGTGCGCCCCCACCTGGTCAAGGTAACACCTGCACCCACAACCGTCCTGAAGCCTCCACATCCACTGTTTCAAGGTCGTTGATCCAAATGTGACCCGTTCCATCAAAAGAAGTCGCAACGTTCAATTTTTAGATAATCAGCTGATAACGTGGAAAACCCATAGAAAATCAAAAAACATTTTTTACCCTAATTTCAAAGCAATGACATTCAAAAACAATCTCCCAAAGTTTCACAGTCTAGATAATTGAGAAAAGGCAGGTAGGTAAATGATGATTAAAGTTGACTTGCAACTTAAACCCTCTGAAAATGAGTGTTGCTTCGGTGCAAAACTTGAAATATCTCCTGAACCGTTCATGATAGAGACGAGCTGTAAACTGCATCTGAATCGCGGGATTCTCCGCTTTCTGTCATTGAATGGTGCCTCTATGACGAGAAGGGACGGGTACAGAAACAGATGCTAAACCGAGTAGCATCGACGCTAACAGAGCGTAGCATCGACGCTAACAGAGCGTAGCATCGATGCTAAACCGAACGTAGCAACGATGCTAAACCGAACGTAGCAACGATGCTAGCCCGAACGTACACGCTTGCACATGTTTTACAAAACGTCAACAAAACATGACAACTTCTGAACCGTTTATGACAGAGACGAGCTGTAAACAGCATCTGAATTGTGAGATTCCCTGCTTTCCGAGGGTCATTGAATGGCGTCTCCATGACAACAAGGGGCCGTAAAGGGTGCGTGTAATCACGTGGTACAGGAACAGATGCCAGAGTCACCGGCAAAAACTTTAACTGCAGTTTTCTCAGGTTTTAGAACAGAATAAGAGAGTAGGAGAACGTAATTCAAATGGCCACATCTAGAAAACCATCAAATGTATGACTCTGACTGGGGAATCATTTTAAAGCTTATTTTCTAATCTTTCCATTGATACCAAAATCTCAACATTGAAATTTGGGTCACTGTGACTCATTTTGATGGATCAGGTCACAAATGATCAAAGTCACAATCACCAAACTGTTGACTGGACCAACTCAGTGAGAGTCCATGAGGAATCTTTAAAGGATAATTAGCGTTTTTTTTCCTATCTGGACCTTATTTCTAGCATAAAATCCGATCATTTCCTCCCCCAGATAACTTTGGTGTCATTACAAGTGGTTGTGATGAAATGAGCTCCAGCCGAGAGGCGCGTATATCCGTATAATGGAGTCTACAGGGCAGCAGAATGCAGCCTCTAAATAACACATTATCTGCAGAGAAACTCCTTCATTTCACCAATATTTAGTTCTGATAGGCTAGTGCTATTCCCCTCTGAGTCCGGGGTTAGCTGTTATCAACATCCGGGGTCTGTAGGGTGACCTGCTGACCTTCTCTGCTACAACTTGTATTGATTAGATTAGCTCTAAAATAAATGTAGAACTATATGATTTCAGCTAACTGTAGTCTTCATCCTTCCTGTTGGTTTCCCTTCATGGTTTCATACCTGAACAGTTTGATATTAAAAACCTGAACATGTTGAACCTGAAAACATCTGGGATTTCCCCCCGGATGTAGAAAATGCAGTGTAACAGAGAGCTGAGTCAGTGTTTCCTAACTGTGTCGTCAGGCTTCCTGCTCGGAGGGGAAACTCTTCAACCACCTGGAGACGGTCTGGCGCTTCAGCCCCGGTCTCCCTGGTTACCCTCGCACCTGCACCGTGGACTTCTCTGTGAGTGGAGGAAACACTTCTCTGTCTCTGTCACATGACCAATGACCACAGCTGCTCAACATCAACCGGTCACGTCCTGATGTAAAAAAACAAAACTCAAGATCCTCAAAAAAAACTACTTAAGTAATGTAATGAAGTACATCTACTCCTTTAATTGGAATAATAATAATAATAATACATTTTATTTATACAGTGCTTTCAGAGCATTAGGGCCACATTGACAAATAAAAAAAATCACAAACTTCGAGAATAAAGTTGTAAATTTATGACTTTATTCTCGCAATGTTACGACTTTATTCTCGTAAATGTACGACTTAATTCTCGTAAATTTACGACTTTATTCTCGTAATGTTATGACTTTTTTCTCGTATTATATGTACGACTTAATTCTCGTAAATTTACGACTTTATTCTCGTAATGTTATGACTTTTTTCTCGTATTATATGTACGACTTAATTCTCGTAAATTTACGACTTTATTCTCGTAATGTTATGACTTTTTTCTCGTATTATATGTACGACTTAATTCTCGTAAATTTACGACTTTATTCTCGTAAATTTATGACTTTATTCTCATAATATTATGACTTTTTTCTCGTATTAAATGTACGACTTTATTCTCGTGAATTTATGACTTTATTCTCGTAAATTTACGACTTTATTCTCATAATGTTATGACTTTTTTCTCGTATTAAATGTACGACTTTATTCTCGTAAATTTACAACTTTATTCTCGTAAATTTACGACTTTATTCTCATAATGTTATGACTTTTTTCTCGTATTAAATGTACGACTTTATTCTCGTGAATTTATGACTTTATTCTCGTAAATTTACGACTTTATTCTCGTAAATTTACAACTTTATTCTCATAATGTTATGACTTTTTTCTCGTATTAAATGTACGACTTTATTCTCGTGAATTTATGACTTTATTCTCGTAAATTTACGACTTTATTCTCGTAATGTTATGACTTTTTTCTCGTATTAAATGTACGACTTAATTCTCGTAAATTTACGACTTTATTCTCGTAAATTTATGACTTTATTCTCATAATATTATGACTTTTTTCTCGTATTAAATGTACGACTTTATTCTCGTGAATTTATGACTTTATTCTCGTAAATTTATGACTTTATTCTTGCAATTTTATGACTTTTTTCTCGTATTAAATGTACGACTTTATTCTTGTAAATTTACAACTTTATTCTCGCAATGTTATGACTTTTTTCTCATATTAGGCTAAATGTACGACTTTATTCTCGTGAATTTACGACTTTATTCTCGTAAATTTACAACTTTATTCTCGTAAATTTACGACTTTATTCTCGTAAATTTACAACTTTATTCTCATAATGTTATGACTTTTTTCTCGTATTAAATGTACGACTTAATTCTCGTAAATTTACGACTTTATTCTTGCAATTTTATGACTTTTTTCTCGTATTAAATGTACGACTTTATTCTCGTATTAAATGTACGACTTTATTCTCGTAAATTTATGACTTTATTCTTGCAATTTTATGACTTTTTTCTCGTATGACATGTACGACTTTATTCTCGTAAATTTATGACTTTATTCTCAAAGTCTGTGTTTTTTTTTCTCTCAATATGGCCCTAATACTTTGTCGTACTTTTACAGCTCTTAAAGACGCTTTACATAAAACCAAGTACAGAGGAAATGAAATACAAAAAAATACATACGTAAGTGCTTAGTGCAGAGAGAAAGAAAGAAAAATAAATGAAAAGTACATAGAAGGACAAACAATGTGAGATCTGTTAGAGATCTGTTTCTGCTCACTGGGTCAGAACTGATCGATTATCTAAGCAATATATCACGACAGGCCGTGGTATATGCTCATTATACCACGGCTAAGGGGCGTTCTTACCGCCTTAGAGTGGCATAATGAATGAGCATATACCACGGACTGGAGTGATTTATTGCTTTTATAAAACGGTTACCAATAATGACAATATGAAAGAGGGATACACAATCCATTTCATGTAGTTTTATTCAACCAGAAATACATATTATCCAATAAAAAACTAGTCCCTTGTCTCCAGACGTTAGCTCCAAGTTAGCTCTGCATCTGGTCTTTTCCTCTGTCACTGCTCAGTCCCCTCTACCGTTGTTAACCCTCTGGAGGTCAAAGTTCACCTTCAACATGTCAATTACACTACTTTACTACATTTTTTAACATCGTAAAAACATCGACTGTCTTTTGCTACCGACTGCAACAGTCCGTTGTCATGGATACATGACAACAACTTCCATCCATACCAGTCATACGTTGCCTGAGGCGGAGTGATAGCCTACACTGTGATAAGGCTTTAGAATAGTAGCTACAGTGGTATATGCTCAATATACCACGGTTAACAACCAATCAGATCGCCGGATTTCACCTTTCTGTTTTATAACTGGATTTAGAAATCCCTGGTTTATCCGTACAGGATTATGTAATCTGTCTCTACTTTTATCCCAGTTGTTAAAAGCTCAGGTGGACGGGACCAGTCTGATCCAGATACAGACTATTCAGGATTAACAAAGTCATGGATCAATAATTGTCTGAAACCAAGAATTAATCCCATATTGAAAACATCAGTATGTCAAAGTGTGTGTATGAGGTCTCCTGTCTCTTGTCTCCATGTGCTGCTTCTTTCACGTGTCTGAGTTTGGCTCTTTGTCTGTTCACCCAGATCTCCTTTGAGTTCCGCTCGCTGCTCCACTCTCAGCTGGCTCACGTCTTCTTCGACGAGGTGGTGAAGCAGATGGTGTCGGCGTTCGAGCGCCGAGCCTCCAAGGTCTACGGCGCCGAGACCGCCATCCCCCGAGAGCTGATGTTCCACGAGGTCCACCACACGTAGCCCCGCCCCCTGCTGCAACGCACACACACACACACACACACACACACACACACACACACAGACACACAGACACACACACAGGGCCGTTGCTAGGAGATCTGGGCCCCCTTAAAGAATACTAAAGTGGGCCCCTCCCCCTAACTTTTCCTTTTTTTTCTTAGACTACTGTTATGTATTATCGTTTTTTATTTAGCCTTCTTTGTTTTGATGCTAATGCAGCATTACACTGCAAAAACTCAAGAATCTTAGCAAGAATATTTGTCTTATTTCTAGTCAAAATGTCATTTCTAGTCAAAACAAATCTCATTCTACTTAAAATAAGACTCATCATATTAAAAAGCAGCTTGTTTTTAGACACTTTTTACTCCTTTCAAGCAGATTTTCACTTGGAATAAGTAGAAAAAATCTGATAGTGGAGCAAGTTTTTCTTACAAGCACAAAAAACTTACTTTCACTGGCAGATTTTTCTATTTATTGTGAATTTAAGTGAAAATGATCTAAAAACAAGTTAATTTTTAGGTGATGAGTCTTATTTTAAGTGGAAAGAGATTAGTTTTGACTAGAAATGAGACATTTGGACAAGAAATAAGACAAATATTCTTGGAAAGATGTTGAGTTTTTACAGTGTACTATGAGTATTAGTCAGGGTCTTACGCAGAATAATTCAGTCATACAGAGATTAGACTACTGGGGTTTTTTATGGGCCCCACTGGGCGCTGGGCCCCTAGAGTTATCATCACCTTTCTCCCCTATACAACGGCCCTGCACACACACACACACACACACACACACACACACAGACACACACACACAGACACACACAGACGCCCGATGCCAACACCAGAGGAAGGAGATGGAGAGTAGAGACTGGGGATGTCACGATTATCATCAGAGAAATAATCACAGTGCCCACAACAAGTTTCCCAACGAACGTTTTGCATTTCCGGTGGAATTTTACGTTTAAACGTTTCCGTGGTTTTCAGTCGTTGTCGTCATAGTTACGGTAAACGCATCGGATCTATTAACGCTGGCTTTTACAGTTCCATTGTTAAAAAAAGCTGGTGTGATGATCCATGCGTTTTACAGATTTGCATTGGGGGGAAAAAACAAACGAAAAAAAATCCATGCATTTACCTCGACTACCGAAACCATGGAAACGTGAACATAAAATTCCACCGGAAGAGCAGAACCGGCTTAGGTTTTTGACGTTCGGAAAAAGGTGGATTACGATTATCATGATTGCATCAATTAAAATCAAATATAGTGAAAATATAACTACATTACTAATTATTTCCACAAAGTATCTATTAAAATATGACCAGTTATTAAGTGATCGAAATATATAAGTCATTAATTAATTGTCTCTATCTATACCAAATGTTTAAGTTAATTTTAATCTTTTTTTTTTATTATTACAAATGACACTGACTCTAGCATTTAAATTCCTCCCAATTCAATGTTACGTATGGACCAGTATCTGAGCATTTACCTTTACTTTGGTGCCACATCTGCCGATACGGTTCTGACATAATCTTTTTTTGGACGGTGACGGTATTTAGGAATCTTTACGATTAATTAATTGTGGCGTTTAATACCACATTAACTGTGAAAACAAGTAATGGTGACATCCCTAGTAGAGAGAACACCTGAGTTCAACTGAATGTTCATGTCAGTGCCTTTTATTTAAACCTGTGAACCTGCGCTGACCTTTACTTTGAAAAGACGGCACGGCACGGCACCCTTCAAAATAAAACACCCGTTTATGGAGAGTGTATACATAACATGGACCAGATGTAGTTAATGACAGCGACACCACGCAACTATCTCATCACTGATCGATCATTATATTGATTAATTGATCAGTTATTTTGGTCTGAAAACGACCATGACAGATGAGGAATGTCTTCAAGAGTCAGAAAACCTCTGAATATTCAGTTTCTACACAACGAAGGGAGAAAAAACACGTTCTGTGCAGAGTCTGAGGTGAAGCTTCTGGATGTTGTCAAGGAGATAACAGACTGAATGTAATAATAATAATTAGCTGAGAGGATCAGACAGGAAGCAGAGAGCTGAGAGGAGCTCCTGCTTTTCATTATTGACCCGTTAAAGAGTTCGTTCACACGGAAACGGTCAGAACAGAAAACCCTGCACTGCAGAAACTCAAAACACCAAGAATATTTGTCTTATTTCTAGGCAAAACAATCTCATTCTACTTAAAATAAGACTCATCACATTTAAAAGCAGCTTGTTTTTAGATAATTTTCACTTGTTTCAAACTAATTTTCACTTAAAATAAGTAGAAAAATCTGATAGTGGAGCAAGTTTTTCTTATTACAAGCACAAAAAAAGATTTTTCTACTTATTTCAAGTGAAAATTAGTTTGAAACACAGGAAAATGATCTAAAAACAAGTTAATTTTTAGGTGATGAGTCTTATTTAAAGTGGAAAGAGATTAGTTTTGACTAGAAATGAGTCTCATAAGACAAATATTCTTGGAAATATTTTGAGTTTTTGCAGTGTGAAGTGGCGTTGTTCCGTTCTCACTTTTTATTCCGCGTTTAGACGAGCGTTTCTAGGGTGGAAATCCGCGTGCACACGGCGACGCAAAAGTCTGTGGAATTGAATGTTGTAGCACGCCAGGCGCCGAGGTGGCAGTGTCACTTTTTTGCGTTTTCAAGCCCCCAGGGCCTCAGACTTTGATGATGATGATGACGATGATGTGATGACACAGTCGGCTGCACCAATCGCTGTACGACCAGGGTCCAATACAAACACACTAAGAAACCTTGATGATGGTCTGTGACGAAGGGCACAACGCAACAACTCAGACCAGATCTGATCTGACTGCACCAGACTGTTCAGGTTCTGCTCAGGTATCTAGTAGAAACTAAACCAGGTGTGACTTCAGACTCCCCATCAAACATTAACCAGTGTAAATGTCAATGTGTTGTTGTTAGGGATACATTACTTTTTTTTTTTGTGGCTGGTTTATATCTGTTTTTAATAATCTACCTTTAACTAAAGATATTTTCACTCTGTTCCTGTTGTAAAGTCGACGTCGTTACATCAGGGAACTTAAATCCATATCGCTGGTGTCAGGATTCCTCCTGTTACAATCAATCAATATATAGATTGTTAATCTTTAAAACCATGACGTCATGGTATAAAACCAGAGACGAGGCTCAGCTACTAACCTGCACACCGTGGTTTAAAGACTTCTTCATCTGCACAGACAAACACATGTTGTATATTATAGTAGAATATATAAATATAAATATAAATATAAGAGTGAAGGGCAGAGGCAGGTTAGACAGACGGACTAACTGTACTGTAACTACTACTTTTTGCTCAGTAGGGGGCAGTGTTTTGTTTCTTCTTCTTCCTGTTACACTATGCTCTGGTCATTATTATTAGAGAGCGATGCTGGACATAAGAGTTGCTGAATTATTACAAAGCTAAAGGGTGTTTGTGTTGTTTTTTCTCATGTGTGCAATAAGAGCAGTGTAAGTGTTATTTCTGAAATGCAGCTGAGCAAGTATGAAAACCCACTGTCACTAACAATACCAACAATGTGATGTATTTGTTGTATATAAATACACAAACAGAGACGATGTGACAGGAAACCTGTTGATGATACAAGACTGAGACAGTGACGATGTTTAGACTGTGATAGAGAATCAAATCCATGCCAGATTTAATCTGAAACCTTGATAAATACAAATCTTCAAGCTGTTGTTATTGATGCTGCTTTTAGCTGATGTATTATTATTATTATTATTATGGTTATTATAAGAGTTGTTATTGGTTGATCTCAAACAGGAAGTAGCAGCAGCTGCAGTGTCTGACCTCTGCAGCTCAAAGAAGTAAAGAAATAGTTTTTATTCTTCTGTTTTTTGAGCTGGAGTCAAAGTGAAGAGTTTTTACTTGAATCTCTCAGCTGTTTAATAGATACAGTGCCTCCTCCTGGCCTCCTGGCAGCGTATTTATCTTCATTTCTAAACATTATTCTCATTTTATCATATTTATGACTTAGTTCAAGTGTAAATATCGGTTTTGAGACGATCACATAAGAAAGAACTATATTCACTGCTTTTAAAGAGAACGGTTCTAGTCTGAGTTTCATGTGGGGAGTGTTTGTGATGATGATGATGATGATGATGATGATGATGATGATGATGATGATGATGATGATGATGTGTTGAATGTGAGATGGCTCCAGAGATGTACCGACTGCATGATTTATAAACTATTTTTTCTACAAAAATTAAAAAATTTCTTATATATGATTGATGTTTTTGTCTGTGTGTGTTTATTTATCTGTGATCTGTAGAGATAGATCATCTGACCCCCCCCCCCCTCCCCCTCCCCCTCCCTACCTGACAGCACAGAAATAGGTTCATCATGTGAGTGGTAAGAATAGACCTGTGGTTTGTAAATGTCTCTGCTGCCAGTGGGCTCAGTTCAAGGCCTCAGTCCTCTCTGACCTTTGACCTGCTTTATGAGGCAAAGACAAACATCACGGCTGTGGTCGTCTGCAGAAAGCCAGGGAGAAGAACCATTAGAAACACTATAAATAATATTATGTAAGTTTAGTTACAGGGTTAGGGGTTAGGGTTAAGATAAGATCATCCTTTATTTGTCCCACAGAGGAGGGGATTTACAAGGTTGCAGCAGCAGACAACAGTAAAGGAAGTATAGTATAGTACAGATAATAAAGAGCAACAGCAATAAAAAGAAAGCAGTATTTGTAATAGAGTATGATTAATGAATAATAACAATTAGAAAAAAGGGTAGTAACACTTTACAATAAGGTTACCTTAATTAACGCTAGTTAGTACATTACTAAGCATTTATATATAAACTAATGTGTTAAGTAATGCTGAGTAATGCATACATAATGATAAATAATTATATTATTCAACTTTTAATTTATTAACTAACTTTGAGTAGTAAACATTAATTAACTGCTTATTAATAGGCTACATTAATTAATGTGTTTCCTAACCCTAAGTAATACATAATAATGATTGTTAATATATCTGTAAACAGTTAATTAATGCTTAATAATGTACTAACTAACGTTAATTAAGGGAACCTTATTGTAAAGTGTTACCAAAAGTATTACCTACACCTAAATTTGGACTTTAAGATACGATAAGAATTACTTTATTAACCCCAAAGGAAAATTAATTTATGGAGGTTTAGTCACTTTCTTTATATATTAGGCTAAATAAAACGCTACTTTTCTAATTTTTCAGTGTTTTTTTTTTTTTTTGATAGTAAGCTTGTATGATGTTATGAATATACCTGCAGTAGCTTTAACTGTGGGCAGGACCAACAGAGTAAACTTTTTTTTTTTATTAGACACTTTTAAAAATGCCACTGAAACAATCCAACTGTTATTCCCACTACAGGTAATTAGCATAAATGATGACAGTCCAGGAAATAAAGTCAAACAGTTTTATTTTTATGATGTAGCTAAATGAAAGACGCTAGTGTTCAGAGTTTTACTGGGGAAACGTTGGCCAATACATGTAATGAAATGATTCTGCCCAAAAATACAACATCATTTAAAGTTACCTGACACGAAATGTGAACTGCAAATCCAGGTGTCGTTGCCAGGAGCCCAGCCGTTTCTCCGGATTGCAGTGATCCATCTTGGTCTCTTTTCTGGTGCTTTAGGTAGCCGCCGACATGAGAAATTGTTCCGCGACACAGGAAGAGCAGTGAACTGAGACACTGGGAGCTTCCGCTACAAACAAGCTTAAAATATAGACTTATTTCATTTTTTACGGAACAATTTCTCATGTCGGGGCTTCAATACAAGAGGGACATTACAGACGAGCAGCATGGAGGTATTTGGATGTTTTTTGGTGTGTCATTTTGGACGAAGAAAAGTGGTATCCATTGACAACCATTATATGGACAAATACTGCTGCGCCGACCCCCCGTAACTCAGAGAAGGCACGGAGGACTCTGAAACTTCTCCCAGAAATTTGAATTTTGGGTGAACTATCCCTTTAACAACTAGAGAAAAACAACTGATAAACATTCTACAAAGTCAAGTCACACATTGGCAGCAGTGAACAATTTCAGAATAAGACGTTGACGCCTATGGAGAGACATTTTAGTCAAAACTTGATGAATGAATTAAAATCTGTCAGGAAATGAATCTCAAAATAAATCCAGTAATAAATGTCGACATGTAAATGTTTGTTTATTAATTCATTTATTTACTGATTCTTTATTAAATCACGTTGTTGTTTATTTCACATCAGATTATTTACATTCATGGATTAAATCAGTTGGTTTTTTAAACTCTTCTCAGTGATTCTCATAAACTTCTTCTTGTTTTTCAGGTCCCAGTGATTTTTCTGTTGCCATGACGCTGATGAGTTCATTATTAAACTGTGTTCATCTCTGTCCTGTGAAGACGACGTGAGTGAGAGGCAGAGACAGACGTGTAGAGACTGAACTGTCTGTTCAACAGAGAGAAGGTTTCTGTGACAGGAGGAGACTCTGCTTCACTCAACACAGACTCACTGAGGAATCAGGATAGAGTTCAAACCCAGGATAGAGAGGTTGAGTGAAGGTGGTGTTGAAGGTGTAGAGGTGGATCAGTGAGTCAGAGGAGACTCTGTAGAAGGACAGAGAGCCAGCAGGACAGTCCACATACACTGCTACTCTGTTAGAGACAGAGGAGGAGGAGGAGGAGGAGGAGGAGGAGGAGGAGGAGGAGGAGGTGATACGTGTCAGTCTGTCATTGTGCCTGACACTGTAACCACCATCATAGCAGCTCAGACTCCAGGACTGATCGTTCCTTCCAAACACACAGTCATCACTGTTTCCTTTCCTGCTGATTCCTCTGTAACTCACTGATATATCAACCATTCCTCTCCACTCGACCTCCCAGTAGCAGCGACCAGTCAGACCAGTTGAACACAGCAGCTGAGACCACTCGTCAAATCTGTCTGGATGATCAGGATATGACTGATGCTCCTTCACCCATGTCGCCTTCCTGTTGTTGTCAGACAGTTTGATCTTTGTGTTCACTGTGTTTGTGTCGATTGTGAGTGGACAGGAATCTGATGGAGAGAACAAGACACAGCTGCAGTTATTGATCATTGATCAGTTATTGACAGTTTGATGAAGACTCATGAGGTCAGTGATGTGACAGTGTGAAGATGGTTGAATGTGCTGCTTTGTTTCCAGTAGGGATGCACATTTTGAATTTCTTTTCTGACCGATAACCGACGCTCGTTAACCGATTATTAACCGTTAACCGATAAGATTACGCTCCAATTATTCTTTTTTTGCAGTTAAAGGGACAGTTCAACATTTAGTCAAATTGGCCCATTGCCATAATCCCTATAGTCATAGCAGTAGGTTTGTTACCTTTAATTGTCGGTGCAAGCTGTTTTTAGAACGGCGGAGCAGAGCCGTGAGCTGGTCAGAGCTACACTACGGAGGCTCATGGGATTTCTTGGTTTCCCTCATCAAACTAGACTAGAGGGAAATTCATGCAAAACCACTGATGCACGTTGCCTTCAGGGACAGTTTTTCATCATCAGTCTCTGTATTTCCCTCTAAAACAACTCTGTGTGGTAACGTTGTGTTATTATCTCATAGCGTGGTGAATGTGCAGCTCACAACTTGTCCACCAGAGCGTTGTGGAGTTGTTGGATTTTGTATTTGATGAGTTTGATGAGGGAAACCAAGAAATCCCATAATGAGCCTCCGTAGCGTAGCTCTGAGCAGCTCACGGCTCTGCTCCGCCGTTCTAAAAATATCTTGCACCGACAATTAAAGGTAACGAACCTGCTGCTATGACTATAGGGATTATGGTGATGGGCCAATTTGACAAAATGTTGAACTATCCCTTTAAATACACACGTGTGCTGTGACAGCTGATCAGTGCCACATCCACTCTGCTCTGTCTCAGCTGATCTCTCATATGGAGGTTAGATCGTCCAGTGTAGAACTGTTTTAGTTACAAAGTGCAGCCAAACACCAGACTGAAGGAGCAGCAGAGCTCCTCTGTGGAGCTGCAGGAGAGCTGCATCAGCCTCCTCTTTTATTTAGCTTTTTTCATTGTTTTCAGCGCCGTTGTTACAGGTGATTCACATCTATGTCTGTGTAGCTACATTTATGGTCTGACCTTCCTTCACGGGGGCTGCTGCACATACTGTCAGTCCTCCTGTGGAACTTTTTACCGTGAGATATGACTGAAGACACGTGGAAATCTGCACGTGTCGACACGCCCCCGTGAGTTGACGACAAGGAGCTAATAAAAAAAAACTGATAGTATTAATCGGTCAAAGTTCTTGTTATCGGTTAACGGTTAAACGGTTCAACATGTGCATCCCTCGTTTCCATGAATCAAAGTAAAAACAGACTTACACTTCCTCAGACCTGGTGTCAACCATGGGACTCCAGCAGGCTCCACCCTGAAAGGAGGAGGGGGGTCAGAGCAGCACCTTCTCTGTCAGCATGCACACATGGACATTACATGGCTCTCACACACACACTGTTTTATCACTGTGTTCACATGGAGGCTGGTATGTCTGGATGAACACTGAGCACAGAGAAGAAGGAGCTGGAGTCTTTATCTAGTGATGATACAGAGCAGGAGGAGACCAGGAGGAAACACTTCATCATGTCTTTTCTCCATCTGATGTCACTGCAGTGTGAGACACACACTTTCACTCTCTGACTCTCAAGCTGCACAAACACACGTCACAGCAAAGAAGATGAAGACACAACAGGTGGAGCTGACCAGCCCAGATATCCCACAATGCACCAGGAAAGAAGAACAGTGCAGCTGTGAAGAGTGGATGCACTGCAAAAACTCAAAATCTTTCCAAGAATATTTGTCTTATTTCTTGTCAAAATGTCTAATTTCTAGTCAAAACTAATCTCTTTCCACTTAAAATAAGAAAATTAACTTGTTTTTAGATCATTTTCACTTGTTTCAAACAAATTCTCACTTGAAATAAGTAGAAAAATCTGCCAGTGAAAGCAAGTTTTTTGTGCTTGTAATAAGAAAGAAAAATTTGCTCCACTGTCAGATTTTTCTACTTATTTAAAGTGGAAAATTTGCTTGAAAAAATTAAAAAGTGTCTAAAAACAAGCTACTTTTTAAATGTGATGAGTCTTATTTTAAGTAGAATTAGATTTATTTTGACTAGAAATGACATTTTGACTAGAAATAAGACAAATATTCTTGGTAAGATTTTGAATTTTTGCAGTGTGGTTTCAGTGTTTGATGAGGAAGGAAACACACTCAACACGTTTGTTAGAGCTCAGTGAAACACACAGTGAGTTTAGTGAGAAACACTGAGTGTGAACACAACTTGTGTTTGTCTGAAGAAAACTCCACAGGAAGCTGAAGAATGAGGCTGTGAGCAGGTTTCCACAGGAGCCACAGCAGCAGTGAGTGGATGAAGGAGCTCTAATAGAAACCATCTGATCACAGTGACAGGACGGATCAGGATCTCATGATCAATGACTCTGTTCTTCTCTGCTCTTCACACAGATCAGCTGCAACACACTGACTCACTGAGATCAGTCACATCATGTGGAATAAAGCAGCCGTCCTCAGGACCAGTCCTGAGCTCCATCAAACCTGTCCACACATTTTGACTGGACTTGAAGTCAGAGTCCAGAGGAAGCAGAGAAACTGTAGAGCAGAGAGAAGCAGGCTCAGCTCAGAGCACATGGACTCAGACAGGAAGTGAAGCTCCAGCTGCTGGAGACTTTCATTAAGGAGCCACTTTGTGGCTTCATCTGATCTGGAGTCAGCACACACACAGTCTGAAAACAGCTGTTTGATCACACACACATTCAGCCACAAACACTGATTATTACACTGTTCACTACTAGTCCAGGCAAAATAGCGTTTTACGACAGACTAATTGTCACAGAAGGTTTTTCACCATACATCATTTCTATGAGGTGTCTAGAACAACATACTAAAAGTCCTAAGAAATCCTAGTTCGGAATCGGGAAATATGTTTAATTTGCATCATTATTTACTGTATAAAGTCTATGGTGCCGACAACAATACACCCCAATGGGGCTATTTTTTCCTTTACTCCTACCACAATGAATCTTTACAAAATGAAAATAGACATTAAAAGTAACATTTTTTGTATTACAAGTTTCTTGGAAAATGAATTTGAATATGCAAATGAGCAATAGACTAATGGAATATGCCCAAAATACACCCGAATAGGCTTATTTTCATCCTTTACTCCTACCACAATCACACTTCACACAATAAAAGCATACATGAAAAGTAACATTTCTGTATTTCAAGTTTCTTGGAAAATTAATTTTAAATATGTAAATGAGCTCAACACTAATTGACTTATGGTCAAGAAGCCATAAAGCCGCAAGCAGCAACAGGGGCCAAATAACTAACACATTAATGTTCATTCAATAAGTTAGCCTATGCACTGAGTGCTGTCACTTGCCACACTTAAAAGACCTATATTGACCTTAAGAATTAATTGCACAGTCTTGTCTCCAGTTGCTTTCTAAATTCTTTTTTTAATTCTTTTTTTATTATTAGCGAACAAGCCTTACCTAACGACTTTCCTCCCAGTTTGCAGAGAACATCAGAAGAAAGTCAGAATTCATCAAAGTCGTTTCAACGACTGTATGTGATGTTATATTAAATATGCTGTTATGTTCAACAACATATGAGCGGGACTAAGAACTAAGTTATTTGGCCCCTGTTTTTGCTGCTTGCAGCTTTATGGCTTCTTGACCATAAGTCAATTAGTGTTGAGCTCATTTACATATTTAAAATTAATTTTCCAAGAAACTTGAAATACAGAAATGTTACTTTTCATGTATACTTTTATTGTGTGAAGTTTCATTGTGGTAGGAGTAAAGGATGAAAATAAGCCTATTCGGGTGTATTTTGGGCATATTTGATTAGTGTAAGGCTCATTTGCATATTCAAATTCATTTTCAAAGAAACTTGTAATACAAAAAATGTTACATTTCATGGATACTTTCATCATGTAAAGTTTCATTGTGATAGGAGTAAAGGAAAAAAATAGCCCCATTGGGGTGTATTGTTGTCGGCACCATAGACTTTATACAGTAAACAATGATTCGAATTAAACATATTTCCCCAACTAGGATTTCTTGGGACTTTTAGTATGTTGTTCTAGACACGTCATAGAAATGATGTATGGTGAAAAACCTTCTGTGACAATTATTTCTATTTTAGGGTCCAAAATGAGCTAAATTGCCTGGACTATACACTCACTGTCTTCTGATTGACAGCTCCAGACCTCTGGACAGTGAGGACATCTGGATGTCACACTGTGATTGACTGTCTCCTCAACACAACAACACATCTCATCAGGACAAGATCTGGATCTCTGAGAGACTGAGCTGATTATTGATCATCAATATCTGACCAGACAGAGACCTGATGGTGCCGCCTGGTTTCTGTCTCTTATTTCCTCCTTGGTTGGAGACGCTGGGAGACGAATGTCTCTGAGCAGTGGACATGCTTTGATTCTTGTTGCTGTGTTGTTATTAGTGTGTCCACACTCAACAGGTGTCTACAGTCTCTGGGACTGTTCAGGTCAAACACTCTGTTGGTTCAGGAGCAGTTCAACCAGCTGCAGCTGAAATGTTTCCTGATACACTCTGAAATAAAGTCTGATCCAAACATCTGGAGAGACTCAGAGCACAGCTGCCAACAGCTGCTTTTATCACTGACATCTCTTCTCCTGAATATGACACAGTGAGTCATGATGAGACACTGAAGTCATCATGAGGAGAAACTCCTGATCCCAGTAGTTCATCACTGTGACTGATGAAAGCTGCACAGATCATGTTTGAAACACTCTGAGACTTTGGCTTCAGTATAAACTGTGTTGGGACGAGTCAGACTGAGACAGAGGACGTCAGTGGAGTGGGCGGAGCTTCACTGTGGCCTACACCACCTCTGGATATGGTCAGATTGATGGGATCTGATGTCATCAATGCCTGGATCACCTGAGACAGATGTTAATACCAGGTGTGACCAGGTGTGAACGGGGCCATAGAAAATGTTCCAGCTCCTCCTCCTCTATCAGACAGTGTGTGTGGCTGCAGCAGCCTCTCCATACCTGAGAGAGTCCAGTCTCCAGTCTGGATCCTCCAGTCCAGCAGACAGCAGCTTCACTCCTGAGGCTCCTGGATGGTTGTAGCTCAGGTCCAGCTCTCTCAGATGGGAGGGGTTGGAGCTCAGAGCTGAGGCCAGAGAAGCACAGCCTTCCTCTGTGACCAGACATCCTGACAGACTGAACACACACAACAACACACAGGAACCCTCTGTCAACACCTGCTGCTGTGTTCAAGTGGCATCAGATAAACAGCTGGATGGATCCTCACCTGAGGGTCACCAGTCTACAGTGTGGACTCTCCAGTCCAGCAGACAGCAGCTTCACTCCTGAGTCCTGCAGGTTGTTGTTACTCAGGTCCAGAGTCTCCAGTCTACAGTGTGGACTCTTCAGTCCACCAGACAGCAGCTTCACTCCTGAGTCCTGCAGGTTGTTGTTACTCAGGTCCAGGTGTCTCAGACTAGAGGACTGGGAGCTGAGGACTGAGGACAGAGCTTCACAGCTTCTCTCTGAGAGGTTACAGCTGCTCAGTCTGAAGAGATGATAATGAGGAATTAAAGAAGAAAGGAGTTTATTATCTGCCCTGTTGAAAAGACAGATGGGTTTTTATCTAATGATGAATAAGTCCAACTATCTCTACACTTACAGAGCTTTGTTGGAGGCTTTGACCACTGGCAGCAGCCTCAGAAGAGCCTCCTCTGAAGCAGAGTATTTCTTCAGGTCAAACTTGTCCAGATCTTCTTCTGATGACAGTAAGATGAAGACCAGAGCCGACCACTGAGCAGGAGACAGTTTATCTGTGGAGAGACGTCCTGATCTCAGGGACCGTTGGATCTCCTCCACTAGAGAACGGTCATTCAGTTCATTCAGACAGTGGAACAGGTTGATGCTTTTCTCTGCAGAGGGAGTCTCTTCAATCTTCTTCTTGATATACTGGACTGTTTCCTGATTGGACCGTGAGTCACTTCCTGTCTGTGTCATCAGACCTCGTAGGAGATTCTGATTGGTCTCCAGTGAAAGACCCAGGAGGAAGCGGAGGAACAAGTCCAGGTGTCCATTTGGACTCTGTAAGGCCTCGTCCACAGCGCTCTGGTAGAAGTTTGTCTCTGCAGATTTGACTCCTGTTGTTTCAGTCTTCTTGGAGGTTGTTTGTTGTTGTGACATCAGGTTGAGTCCAGAGTTGATGAAGGTCAGATGGACATGAAGAGCAGCCAGAAACTCCTGAACACTCAGATGGACGAAGCAGAACACCATGTCCTGGTACAGGCCTCTCTCCTCTTTAAAGATCTGTGTGAACACTCCTGAGTACACTGAGGCTGCTCTGATATCGATGCCACACTCTGCCTCTTTCAGGTCTGATTCATAGAAGATCAGGTTTCCTTTCTGCAGCTGCTCAAAAGCCAGTTTTCCCAGAGACTCAATCATCTTCCTGCTCTCTGGACTCCAGTGTGGATCTGTCTCAGCTCCTCCATCATACTTGGCCTTCTTCAGTTTGGTCTGAACCACCAGGAAGTGGATGTACATCTCAGTCAGGGTCTTGGGCAGCTCTCCTCCCTCTCTGGTCTTCAACAGCTCCTCCAGAACTGTAGCAGTGATCCAGCAGAAGACTGGGATGTGGCACATGATGTGGAGGCTTCGTGAGGTCTTGATGTGGGAGATGATTTCTCCGGCCTGCTGCTCATCTCTGAACCTCTTCCTGAAGTACTCCTCCTTCATTGGGTCAGTGAACCCTCTCACTTCTGTCACCATGTCAACACAGTAAGGAGGGATCTGATTTGCCGCTGCAGGTCGTGTGGTTATCCAGAGGCGAGCACAGGGAAGCAGGTTCCCCCTGATGAGGTTGGTCAGCAGCACGTTGACTGAGGTGGACTCTGTCACATCAGTCAGGATCTCAGTGTTGTGGAAGTCCAGAGGAAGTCGACACTCGTCCAGACCGTCAAAGATGAAGACGACCTGGAACTGATCAAAGCTGCAGATTCCTGCTTCTTTGGTTTCAGAGAAGAATTTATGAACAAGTTCCACCAAGCTGAACTTTTCCTCTTTCAGCACATTCAGCTCTCTGAAGGTGAAGGGAAATGTGAAGTGTATGTCCTGGTTGGTTTGTTCTTCAGCCCAGTCCAGAGTGAACTTCTGTGTTAAGACTGTTTTCCCAATGCCAGCCACTCCCTTTGTCATCACTCTTCTGATTGGTCGGTCTCTTCCAGGAGGGGCTTTAAAGATGTCTTCTTGTCTGATGGTTGTTTCTGGTCTGTCTGGTTTCCTGGACGCTGTTTCAATCTGTCTGACCTCATGTTCATCATTGACCCTTCCAGTCCCTCCCTTTGTGATGTAGAGCTCTGTGTAGATCTGGTTCAGAAGGGTGTGGTGTCCTGCTTTAGCGATGCCCTCAAACACACACTGGAACTTCTTCTTCAGGGTAGATTTGAGTTTACGTCCACAAACTGGAGCAAAATATTCTGAATGAAAACGCAAGAAATTAGATCATTAAGACAATATAACATTTTTATTATCCTAAATAACGACTATATGAACATGTTTCCCTCCATGTGTTGATGTCAGTGAACGTCTCATTTGTTCATCATGTTGAATCTTTAGAGAAATCCTCTTACTGCTCTGCAGACGCTCAGCCAGCTCCTCCTGCTTCATCCTCCTCAGGAAGTTCACTGTGATCTTCACTAATGCCTCTCTGCTGCTCCTCCTCTGCTCTTCATCCTCACCGTCCAACACCTCCTCATCCTCCCTCTGACTCCCTGAGCATTCTGGGTAATCTGGACTCAGAGCCTTGTGGATCTTCTTCAGCTCGTTCTTGACAAAAGTTACCATGTTCTCCTCCAGCAGCTGGAACAGAAACTCTATGAGTGACAGCATCAAACTAAAACCATGGAGCCAAACATCAGATCCATGTTGGACAGACTGACAATCCACTGGTGTCAAAGTGCAGCATGGAGATGATGGTGAACACAACAGATGTGACAGCAGCTGTTGGACATGTCCTCACCATAAATATGGAGTCCAGGTGTGTTTGATGCTGCTGGGCAGACTGACCACTGGGAACCTCTGAGCTCTCCTGGTCCACTCTGTGGAGGAATCAGTGTCAAGTCAACATCAGGACAGAGAGATAATACAAGATGGACTTTATATGTCCCCTGAGGACGTTCACAACAGACAGAGACACTTTGGTTTCAGACCTGGTCCAACAACACGTCGTACAAACTGGTTGAACAATAACCTGAGTCTGACTGTCAGTTACAGCTTACATCTGATCAGCTGATCCACGTCCTCCTTTAAACTCAATGCCTAAGTCCTTTGAGTCGTTGCTCTTTAAAGACAGACAGCTGGGTTCAGGAGAGTCTGGTCTCTGCTGCTGGATCCTGAAACAACAACACAACTCATGTTTGACAGTTTTAGGTTTTCAAAATAATTCTCTGCAAAGTTATTTTAAGGGTTACAAATGTGAATGAGTTCCTTTTCCTACATTTTGTAACAATGGGCCTCATTCACCAATATCTCTTTAAGTTCATTCATCTTCTATCCAGCTCATCCTCACTAGGGTGGAGGGTGAGCTGGAGCCTTTCTCAGCTGACTTTGGGCAGGAGGCGGGGTTCACCCTGGACAGGTCACCAGTCTATCACAGGGCCAACACACACACACACACATTCACACCTATGGGCGATTTAGAGTCACCAGTTCACCTGCATGTCTTTGGTCTGTGGGAGGAAGCTGGAGAGAACCCACACATGCACGGGGAGAACATGCAAACTCTACGTCAGATTCATGAACGTGTTGTTAAATCCAGAATGCCAGAGACTGTGAGTTGAGAAGAAAATGTAAAATGTCCAAACAAAAATCTACAGGGAGCGTCGGACTCCAAACATAGAAAGAACTTTAGTGCTGAAGTGGAGCGACTGCTGCAGGAAGTGAACAAAAAGCTGCTGTTATATTTAGCAGCGTCAGCAGTGGATGCAATAACAGAAAGAAAGATGCATGGGATGCTGTCAGTCATTCACTGAACATGTGTCTGAGTTATGACTCAGTTTGTAATGAGAATCATTAGCTGTTTTCCCACTAAAATTAGCGGGTCGACGCAGGTTTTTTCTTTTTGCCCCCCCGCTGGGGTTCAGACAGAGCATAAACCGGTCGCCCCGCTCTCATCCACGGTGCAAGAAACACAGTGTCATGCCACAGCCGCCCGCTGCGGAGTGTGAGGCCCGTCCGCCGAGGCAGACGAGGCGTCTGGCTGACCTGGAGCACCAGGACCGTGGCAGACCCGTATGACGGACGTCCGTGGCACAACACGTCAGTTAAACAGACTGTTGCTTCTTTTCTTTTCAATAGTTTTAGGTCAGTGTTGTTTGATCTTTTGATCCCAGTCTGGAATGAGAGCAGAGCTTTGTTTTGGTACGTGATATGAGACGTGACTGGCGCGATGACGTGGCGGCACGTAACGCTCAACGTCATCACGTAAATTAGCGAGTTGACCCGGGTCTGGCGTTCCCACTGCAAACCGATCAGAGCTGAGCCAGTTGAAGGCGATTTTAACCTGCGTCGCTTGCCGAGTCACTGCCACCAAAAGCCGGTTGTTAGCGGGTTTAAATGTGACTCCACAGGAAGAACGTTCAACAGAAACTCAAAACCTTTGAAATGTAGTTTTGTCTCTTACATCTGATCAGCTGATCCACGTCCTCCTTTAAAGTTAATCTTCAAGTCCTTTGAGTGGTTGCTCTTTAAAGACAGACAGCTGGGTTCAGGAGAGTCTGGTCTCTGCTGCTGGATCCTGAAACAACAACACAACTGATAAATGTGCATGTTGGAGAAAAACTGATGAGAAATATCTTCAATCTTTTAATAAACACAACAACTGACTTCTAGAGAGAAAAGTCTTTCTGACTGTTTTAATTTCTGACCCTTCAAATAAATATCGTATCTTGTTAAACTGATGACGACCAATGGGCTCATCGCTGGATCCAGGTCCAGGTCCAGGTCCAGGTCCAGGTCCAGGTCCAGGTCCAGGTCCAGGTCCAGGTCCAGGTCCAGGTCCAGGTCCAGGTCCAGGTCCAGGTCCAGGTCCAGGTCCAGGTCCAGGTCCAGACTGTGTCTTGTGCTGCTGCTTCGGCCTTGAACACAACACACACAGAGCTTTGAGTGTGAATAATGATGGAGCAGTGATCTGAGTCATGGACAGTTAGAGATGCTCATCTGACCTTTGACCTGTGGTCTGGCTCTTGGTTTTAGAGGGAGGGGCTCCCTCCTCTCTGTCCTCACACTGATCCATGCTGCTGAGCTCACATCCACATCAGCTCACACACACTTTGTAGCTTCACCTGCAGAGGAAACACACATCATTCATCTGCACAGCAGCTCACATGTCCATCATGTCTCCAGCTGCTCCTCCACTGATTGGCTCTTCTCCTCTGCTTCATATCAGTGTCAGCTGAATGCAGTCACACAGCAGTGAGGAAGAGGAAGCTGCCATCAGCTGCTCTACTTCTACTATCAGTCCACTAGATGGCGTCATGAAGCTGCAGCCCAGCAACATGATCCATGGACCACTGTTTCCATCCACTGACACACACAAGGACTGAGATCCACTGAGTTGATGTGACACAGTCTCTGTGTGGACAGCGTCCCTGTAGAAAACCACTGGACCAAACAAGCTACACACACAACAACTGGGCCTCCACTTATTTCACCTCACAGCTCCACTATCACAACATTCAGTCATTTCACTCACACTGGAAATTCAAAGAGAGAAAAACACTCTCCAGCTGCCACTGCCACTGATTGTCTCTGTCCATCCATTCATCGTCTGCTCCATCAAATGTCACAAAATACAAATGATGCGTTCAAGTTCCTCTCAGTCTGAGGCCACGTCTTCAAATGTCTCATTTTGTCACAGCAACAATCAAAGAGACAGAAATATTCAGTTTACAGTCAAATCAAACAGAGAAAACAAGGAAATCTTCAATTTTTGAGGTTGAAAATTGAAAATTTCTGCTTGAAAAATGTTGATTGAACAACTGTTGCAGCTCTAAAACATTCTCCACAACAATATTAATGATTTGTGTCCAATAATCAATAACCCAGAGTGTTAGCTGTGTGTAACCACAGACATGAATGGTGAGGACACAGAGACAGTGTCCAGCTGCTCCTCTTCTCATAGATTTAAATGAGTCAGTGAGCTGATGTAACCTACAGAGTCACAGGACAAACATGCTGTGGTTTCATCTTTAATCGTGTGTTTCTGAGCTCATCAGGTGTTTTTAATCTACAACCTGCAGCTGCAAAGTGACCAGTAGCTTCACCTGTCAGGTACATGCTGGGGCGCCGAAAAGGGGGGGTAAAGGAGACGGATTCTAGGGGCCCATGATTGAGGAGGGCCCAGAGAGGCCCCTAATGATGATGAAATGATAATACAGAAAAGAATAATGACACCAAGTCATTAACTAACATATAATCACAAATGTTTTATTTTCAATGTCCTGGTAATGATAACTTTATTTGTTTTGGAAACATCAACGCCTGCAGGGCCCCCCCTTCCCCCCCTCTATTTATGTAAAATGGTTTAGTCCGACTGGATCAGCTCACCTGCGGTTTGTCACAGACAGCGCCACAACGGGCAAGGTGGAGGAGAAGGCCTCAAATAGCAGGCAGCCCAAAACGAAAAGAAAAGAAATTAAGAGAGGAGAAGGAGTTGAAGGTTCGACAATATGTCACCCAGTATTTCAGAAAAAAAGGTGGGTTTGTTAGTTGTTGTGGATAGTTATGGAATATTAACTGTGTCCCTGTCTGTGGTCTATAAGCTAGCTCACTTTTCTCACCATGTTAGCTCAAGAAAACTCTGGATTTTTACATTTCACTGTTATTTTAGTTAAATAATCAATCCAGTCAAACATTTATCAAGCTGTTCTTATTCAATTAGTTGACCTCCCTTCTGTCAAAATGATGCCTCATTCTGAACAGAGTCAAGTGCACCAGCAGCTGCAGCAACAGCTCTCTGTCAGCCCCCAACTTCCCCTGCCCCTGAACCAGCCCCAGTGCCCCCACATGAGGAAGGAGGTGAGCAGCTGTGTGTGTTGAAATAATATTAATAATTAAAATAATAGTAATAATAATAATACATTTACTACAGTCTCAAAACCATTGTCAAAAATACCATTACAGTGCATAATTGTATGTAAAACAGCATCAAAAAATTTTGCCGCTGTGTTGAGGGCCCTGTAAAGATTATTTTCATGGGGCCCAAAATCCCTAGCGGCGCCCCTGGGTACATGAGCTGCAGTACAAGCAGGAAGTAGCACAACAAGGAAATACTCAAGGAGAGTACAAGTACCTCACAACTGTACTGCACTAAATGTCCTCAGTTACTGTGAAGGACCTGAAGCTGAACATTGATCAACACTGGAAATCAATCATCAACTTCAACTTCAACTTCAAACAACTTTATTAATCCCACCAGGGGCAATTGATTTCAGCAGCTTGCACAGTCCACAAAAAACACAGTACGAGTACACACAATAATACATATAACAGATAAGGTAAATAAATAGATAGAATAGGATGCCATGGGTACAGTGTAGTCAAAGATCCGTTGAATGAGTGAATAAGTACATAAGTTGCACATGTTTGACCAATAAAAATGTGCATGGCAAGAAGGATAAAATCATTACAAAGAATTAAAGAGGCGAATAGCAGAGGGGACAAAAGACTCCAAAAAAGGGTTTGTCTTGCAGACAGGTGAAACATAGCGACGACCTGAGAGAGAGAACAGAGAGAATTCACTTGCCAGCACGTGACCAGGAGAAGACAAAATGTTATTTACTTTCCTCAAAGTTTGTTGGTCACAAAAACTGTTCAGGTCCCTAAGTTTCATTCCTGTGATCTTGGAACAGGTTTTTATAATGCTATACAAGCTGTTTTTATCTTTCACTGTGAGGCTGGGAAACCAGCATAAAGGAAAAACACAGGAGACTTTCCATAAAAGACTGGTAAAAACGACACAGGATAACAGGGCTGACAGAAAAAGAGTTCAATTTGCGGAGAAGATGAATTCTCTGTTGCCCTCGCTTTACAATGTCCGCAGTGTTCACATCAAATTTTAACTTCTCATCAAGAAAGGTACCTAAATATTTGTATGAGGGAACTCTTTCCACAGTTTCACCGTGGATGGTGCTATCTGCAGCTGGGATTTTGTTGCGTCTAAAATCAATTATAATCTCCTTTGTTTTGGACACATTTAAAGTAACATTGCGGAGTTTTTCGGCCTTAAAATAATGTTTCCAGACTCATTGCAGTGATAGAAAAATGGTTAATAGGATGAATGGTGCTGCCGCCGCAGCCTGAGCGGGGTCGCGTCGGCTGAAACTGCACTATGTAACTTCCCTGCACGGGTACGAATCACTGCCCCCCCTCCTCCCCCCTCCCCTCTGCGTCGGAGAGAGACGTAGTGGGTAAAAGCGAAACTTACGTTCCCCTCCAGTCGTCGTCGCCGCTGCCGCCGCCACCACCGCCCCCCGACCCCCCTCCTCCCCTCCCCCGACCACCCGCCACACAGTCTCCTTGCAAGTATGTGGTAAATACTGTCGTTTATTAATGGGAATAAACGCTTTTCCCCCCCAGACGATAGCGCTTCTCAACCAGATGGTGGAAGCACTGAGCTGAAACTCCGCAATGTTGCTTTAAGTCTAAGTAGTTGTTGTCACACCATGAAACAAAATCAACAAGAGCCTCCCCGTGTCCTGCTTCAGATCCCTGAAGAAGAGACAGCAGTGCAGTATCGTCAGAGAATTTGACTAGGTAGCTGCCTTGCCTAATGCTCCTGCATTCGTCTGTATATAAAATAAAAAGTAGGGGGGAAAGGACACACCCTTGTGGTGAACCGGTGGACAAAGATAAGGAGTCTGAAACACAACCATTTACATAAACCCTCTGCTTTCTGTTGGTTAAAAAATCTGACAACCATAAGACAATCTGGTGGGGCAAATTAAAATCACTTATTAGCCTCTTGAGTAAAAGATGCGGCTGCATCATCAATAAAGAAACTGTCAGTATTGATCAGTGATATAGGCAGTAACAGCTTCTGCTCTTATTCCAGCGCTTCTACCCACAACATCCACACAACATGGAGGACACGGTTCTACCCACAACATCCACACAACATGGAGGACACGGTTCTACCCACAACATCCACACAACATGGAGGACACGGTTCTGTCGGTCCAGACTTTACAGTTACAGCTCTGACTCAGCTACAGTAACATTATAATAACACAACAACAACACAACAACAACACAACGACACGTTGAAGGGCAGAGAACTCAGGTAACGACAGGTGTTAACGAGGAAAACATTCAGACTGTTCACCTTACCTTCACACGGGGAAATAAACTGCGACACAACCGCTGGGTCAAAGGTCAACTTTAACACTTTGAACTGTGACTGTTCGTCATGATGTTATCTTATCTGGATTAATTTAGTCCATGAGCCAAGACCCCAAAATTGGCCTCCCGCAATCGAACGGGTGGGCAATTTCTAGTTTGTTTTTTTGACTTGGTAGACATCTCTAGTGAACAGTTTGGCATGATAACCATTGCAAACAGGTAGCTTAGTGGTGGTTATCATGTGTTGAATAGGTGGACCGGTAGAGTGGAAACTTGAAAACTGTGTATAGCGCTTGTTCGGTATTATGCTGTTTGTTGACCACTCAGGGTGCCTAAATCACTTCAAGGATGTTTTTCCCTTTTATCAAGACCCTACTACTATTAATAATAATAGACTCACCTCAGGAATATGTGAATCAAAATGTGCTAAAAATTAGAACATACATGAAATAGCCAACGTTTTTAAAGTGTTTTACTTTTCATGCAATAACAAGAACAAACAAATATTTTTTTTACATAATTGAAATCAACTAAAGAGCTTGCTCCTCCTGTCACAAATAATGTGGAGCATACTGTCAGTACAGTATTTCAAGTGTCCCTCTGTCAACGACCTACGCCTGGCCAACAGCCTTAACGAGTTCTACTGCCGCTTAGAAAGACAATGGGACAGACCTGATATCCCCCACACCTCCGACCACCAGCTATCAATCAGCAACAGCTCCTCCACACCTGGATCACCTACACAGCCCCACACCCCAGTGCCACCCCCCCCCCCCACACCTCTCACGCCTCTCTCCATCATACAAATCAAATCAAATCAAAGAAGGAGAGGTGAAGAGACTGTTTAAACGGCTGAACCCCTGCAAAGCTGCAGGCCCAAACTCTAGCCATGTTCCTACTAAAATCAGCGGGTCAACGCAGGTTTTTTAAATGTGGGTCGACCCGCTAACAATCGGCATTTGGCTCCTTTCCCATTGACCAAAATGAGCCGGGTCTGTCTGTCTAACCCCCGCATAAACCAGTTGCCCCGCTTTCATTTGCAGTGTGAGAAACACCGTGTCATGCCCCAGCCACCCGTCACGGAGGACAGCGAGTCTGCCGCGGCCGCCTTATGATGCACGTCCGCGGCACAACATGTCAGTTAAACAGACTGTCGCTTCTTTTTCTTCAATCTTTTTTGGTCAGTGTTCTTTGATCTTTTGATCAAATCCTAGTCTTGAATGCAAGCAGAGTTTCGCGACTGGTGCGATGATGTGGCGTCACGTAACGCCCAATGTCATATAAATTAGCAGGTTGAGCCGGGTCTGGTGTTCCCACTGCAAGCCGATCGGAGCCGGGCCGATTTAAGGCGATTTTAACCCGCGTCTCTTGCCGAGTCATTTGACGCGGGTCGACGGGGGAGCATGCATCAGTCCGACTGCCCAAAAGTGCTACAGTGTTAAGGTTAGGTTTAGGGTAAGGTTGAGGGTTAGGGCTACTTAAGTCGGAGAAATGGGAGGTCGGACTAATGGACGCAAAAATAAAGAAATGTATGGTCGGAGAAATGGGTAGTCAGACAGATGTCCCGGGTTGACGCGGGTCGCTGCGCCTTTCTCTCTGCCACTAAAAGCCGATTGTTTCTGGGTTTAAACGGGGTTTTTGGCCAGTGGGAAAGGAGTATAAGTCTCCCCCTCCACCCTGAAGCACTGAGCCAATCAGCTGTCTCCGGTGTTCACACACATTTTTAACACCTCACTGGAGACCTGTCATTTGCCAGCTTGCTTCAAGGCCTCAGCCATTGCTCCAGTTCCCAAAAAGACAAGGCTCACAGGCCTTAATGACTACAGACCCGTTACTCTGACTTCTGTGGTCATGAAGACTTTTGAGTGCCTCGTCTTGACCCACCTTACATTACAGTTCACTTACAGAGCCAACAGATCTGTAGATGATGCTGTAAACATGGCCCACTTCATCCTCCAGCACCTGGACTCCCCAGGATCCTATGCCAGGATACTGTTTGTGGACTTCAGCTCTGCCTTCAATACAATCATCCCAGCTCTGCTCCGTGACAAGCTCTCCCAGCTTAATGTGCCTGATTCCATGTGCAGGTGGATTACGGACTTCCTGACAGACAGACGGCAGTTGGTGAGGCTGGGGAAGCATGTCTCTGACACCCAGACCATCAGCACTGGATCCCCTCAAGGGATTTCTCCTCTGCTGTTCTCCCTGTACACCAACAGCTGCACATCTGGACACCAGTCTGTCAAGCTCCTGAAATTTGCTGACACCACCCTCATCAGCCTCATCTCTGATGGGGACGAGTCGGCCTACAGGAGCGAGACGGACCGTCTGGTGTCCTGGTGCAGCATGAACAACCTGGAGCTGAACGCTCTGAAGACAGTGTAGATGATAGTGGACTTCAGAAAGGACCAAGCTGCCCAACCTTCTGTCATCCTCTGTGACTCTACAGCGACCCTGGTTGAGTCCTTCTGCTTCCTGGGCACCACCATCTCCCAGGAGCTCAAATGGGAGCAGAACATCAGCTCCCTCACCAAGAAGGCTCAGCAGAGGATATACTTCCTGCTGCAACTGAAGAAGTTTCACCTTCCTGTGAAGATGCTGGTGAACTTCTACACTGCCACCATTGAATCCATCTTCACATCCTCCATGACAGTCTGGTGTGCTGCAGCTCCTGCCAGAGACAAGGCCAAACTGCAGCGTGTCATTCACTCTGCCCAGAGGACGATCGACTGCAGCCTCCCATCTCTTCAAGAGCTGTACATCTCCAGGACCCGGATACCAGAGCCAGAATTGCTGATGACCCCTCTCACCCTGGACACAAACTCTTCCAGTCCCACCCCTCTGGCAAAAGGCTCTGGTCCATCCGGACCAGGACCTCACACCACAAGAACAGTTTCTTCGTCTCTGCAGTCAGCCTAATGAACAATGCCCCAGTTCCCCCTAAATAACCCTAAACCTATGGATGTAACATGCTATAATGTTAATGTCATCTTTACTCACTACATCTTAGCCTTCTTAAAGCAGATAACAGCGGCACGGCCGTTTCGGCTAATGCTGTGTTCAAGGCAGGCTTTTGAAACCGTAAGTTACAGCTTCAAGTCACAACTACGACTTGGTAGCGTTCCAGGTAACCCGTAGCTCGTGTTTTTACCGTCCTGTTGTCTGTGAAAGTTCCCTATAACGGCCACTCGTAACTTCCGACCCGTGAACTCGTACCAGATCGAACTGGTATGACTTCACAGGAAGGAAAAACACAAAGTACGAGTTTCCTTGAACGCACCATGAGTTAGCAGCCCCCGCCCTTGTCAGGCATCAATTGGTCCTCGTGCTACGTCACCACATTCACGCGCATCCCTTGGCTGCACACACAGCCCTTCATGCCGTTCTCTCCCCTCATTGGATAACACTTGTATCCCACAAGGAAAATTTTCTCCTCAGGTTACAGCAGAGCAGAGTGACGGAGAGACTCGTGTTTAGGCTGAAATACTTCATGTAAGTGATTGCTGACGGAAAATAGGACTATTTAGGACTTATATTAACAAAAACATTCCACTGATATCTGCTTTAACCTTGGATGTATATATAAACCATTAAAAATGTTCCCTGTATAGACCTTTTCAGAGAGTATAAACAAAGACAGGTGTGGCTCATTAGAAAACGCTCTGGTACACTAAATGGAATGGAGCCTTAATTAGTATCCTTGGTAACACCTGTATTTGTTTATACTCTCTGAAAAGGTCTATAATATGATTTCACAAAAGTCCTCTGCTACTTCCTGCTAACAGCAGTATTAAAGCTGATTTTCCCCCTCGCTCCCTCATGCACCCAGTGGAATTAGCGCCAACTAGTGGTGCAAACAAATATTATCTGCAGGGCCTTTCTGCAACTGCAAAGGTGCTCTAAATCATCAGTAGTGGCACACAAATTATGAAATGTGCAACATCGGAGAATGGCCATAATTGGTGTATATGGCATTTTTATGGTCAAAATAGTGAATGCATGATAAATATTGTTAAGCTACTCTTGTGCAAAGGTTATCATACCAATTAATAATATGGACATATATAGGAATAATAAAATAGCAACAAAAATTTGCCCACCCTTTCGATTGCGATTGGTGGTCTGGCTCATGGACTAATTACCTTCTGCTTCTTTGCACTTTGCTCCAAGAAATAAAATCCAAAGTGAACAAAGAACATTTATCACACACACAACATTAACATGAAGGTGAACTGAACCAGACACTATGACAATTATCTGTCACTGACATGAAACACTCAGTGGAGAACTTTGAATGAATCAGGTGATAATTATTATTATAAACAGTTATTGGTAGTCTAACAGCTATAATAGTGCTGTGATGTCACTTATGGTCCAGCAGGGGGTTTAATACAAGTAGATCCATCAGGAGGAAACCACTGGAGTGAAATAGAGAGCCTCAGCGGAAGCAGAAAGTGACGTTGCCATGGGAACTCAATTCGTAAAAAACCTCCATGTAAGTGAACGGAGTCAAAGGTTTATTTTGTGATCCGATTGAATTGTGCCATGAGAAAAAAATACGACCTCTACCTGTTTAAAACATCACGTTTCTCAGCAGTTTGTTGTAAAACTATTGTAGAATAAAACTCCTTAGAATCCGTAACCATAGAGACTCCAGCTGGCGTAGTGACGTCACCACATGGCGTCCTTCCTTTCCCGTGTCAGTTGGTGACGTAGTTTTAGTGGGACACCAGGGGCCGTATTCACAAAGAATCTTAAGGTTAAAAGTAGCTCCTAAGGGCCGAATTTAGGAGCTACTCCTAAAAAAAGTGGGCGTGTCAGTCTTAAATTTAGGACTCCTAGTTTTTTAAAATAAGAGTAATTCACAAAGTATTTTATGCCTAAAAGTAGCTCCTAAGTCTGGGAGAGCTTAAAAGTCCTCATGAGGACTCCTAACTCAGTAAGACCTATTCACAAAGAATCGCAAATGGCTGCAGCCAGGCAAATGTATGGAGGACTGCGAATTGCTGCAGAGGGGGGAGCTGGAGCACCTGCCCCTTTGCCCTTTGATGCCCAACGTGCCTTTTTGTCGGTGTTTTTTTTTTTTTTTTTTTTTTTGGGTAATCTACAACATTTTCGCTATAAAACGGGAGTAGTGACGGTGACGAACTGTCCAATATCGGCGTCACAACGGTCGGACTGAGGTGACTGCGACTGCTGCGATGCAGTCATGCTGATGTGAGCCAAAAATATTTTTAAAAAGTTGGTGGGTGAGCTGGACACACACATCTGTTAGTAGTAATAGCTCATGTGATAAGGCTGCTCCCCCAGTAAACTAAACTTATTGTTAGTCTGGGTTCAAATCCTGCTATAGGCCACAAATGTGGGTAATGCATTTTCTTTTCTCATCATTATGATCACCATATAATATTAGGGCTGTCAACGAATGTGAAAATTAATATTAAAATGTGGGAAGAAAAAAAACCAGCGGCTGCTTTGCGAGTGTGCGCACTGACCCTCATTGCATTTGCACAGCGTCACACTGCAGAAAGTGAGACGCGACAAAAACTGTAGCAGAAAGATGCAGATGGCAGAGAGAAAGACAGAAAGTTCAGAGCCCAACTTGGCAGCAGAGACAGTGGTTTGGACTCGAAGCTGTCTGAAAAGCCCCGTCGGACCTGACGGCAAAAAAAAAAGAAAAAAAAAGTGGAGCGGAGCGGCTGGCGGCGAGGAGGAGGAGAAGGAGGAGGGAGGGGAGGGGGGCGCCGCCGGCACTCAACAACCAATCACCGTGTTGAGCGCTTCGAATTCGTGCACGAGAATTGACGTAATCCATAGCAACGGGGCGTCACCAGGGGCGTGACTCTTAGTTTGCTCTTAGTGATTTATCCTTAGTAAGAGTCGGTCTCAGCGGCTTTGTGAATAGCTTTTAAGAAAAAACTCCTACGTAAAAACTTTTAGTGCGAGTTAGGAGCACTCCTAGCGGTAAGTTAATAGGCTTTGTGAATACGGCCCCTGATCTGTAGTCCGTGGAGTGCATGGGCGTCGCACCCGTGGGGGATGGGGGTGTTTTTCGACACCCCCACTTTTATGGCAAAATAATTTCATCCCCCCCACATTTTCCAAAGGTAAACCCGTGTGCCCACCCCTCGCTGTGCACCAGCATACGAAAATGGAGCGCACCTCAGCCTCAGCCCCCTACGCTGCATGAAAAGGCAGTGGTCGAATTGAACGGTCATTCACCCAATCACAGACCGTTGTCCACGACCCGGCGGCTGACCCAGCCGCCGGCCCGGGAAATCTGAAGTCACAGTGAGTTTGGACCATAGACTGTAAAAAGAATGGCCGTAGCGTCCGTGTCGTCCCCCATTGGTTGTGGGGAGTCGTTTTTGTGACTCCAACATGGCGGCCTGAACAGCACCATGTTGGATTTACCCACTGGCCTCAAAGCAGCTGTCCACGGAGCTGCTCGGACCTGTCACTCAACGTTTCCGCGCCCTAATTGGCCAGAGTTTTAAAGCTTCAGTTGGTAACAATTATTCAGTCATATTTGCTGGAACTGACACTATATTCTGATGGTCAGACATTAAATGAGTAATTTGGGACAAAATCCAACTCCTCTGGCTCCACCTACAGCCTGGAATCGTATTTGCCAAAATCCACCGCGCCCGACGATTCTCCACCAATCAGGTAGAGGGAGCAGGAGGAGCAGCCAATCGCCGTTCCTACACGTCGTAGTAAACTGACGAAAGTGAAAGTAAAGTCTGTGACTTGGTCGGAAATTTTAAGACAATACACCGTCAGCTCCCTCTTTTCACCTCTGTCATACCCCCCCCCCCCCCCCTCCACACACGCAGACACACACAAGAAGAGTGTGTTGGTGAGAGAGATGTGAGATCGTTTTGGAGTCTCCGGTTGCTATGGATACGGTACGTCTTTTGTGGGTGCGTTTATGGCTACTTTGTGTGCGTGCGCCTACACGTGTGTGTGTCTGTGTGTGTGGGGTGCTTGGCAGAGGTTCATAAAGAGACCTGATGAAGTATTGTCTTGAAATTTCTGACCAAGTTGCAGAATTTACTTTCACTTTCATCAACTTACCAACTGGAGCTTTAACCTAATAACAGTAAAACGGTAGAGTTAAAAAAAAATTCACTCCCCTCAGAGTGTGTGCGGGGGTAGAAACTATCAAAAAAACATTCTGACACCAGAAGCTTTGATCATGTTTATTGAGGATGTAAAGTCAGTGATTTTAACATGGGGGTCTATGGAGAATGCTGCTTTCTGACACCAGCCCCCAGAGGAAGAAGAGGGGATTGCAGTTTTTTGAACGCACTGACAACTGCCCCCTTGGTTTGGAGCTGACGAGCGGATCGAAAAAAGAGAGACGGACAATGCGCCCCGCACGCTCACCCCCGTGCCGACCTCGCCCCCGCTGAGGAGGAACTAGAAGAACTCAGCTGTAGTGGAAAAGCTCCTTTACCGAACCGAACCGTGCCGTGCCGTGCCGCGAAAGTGTAGTGGGAAAGCGCCATAGACGGACTTTGGTTAAGTGCCAGTCAGAGCTTCTGTCACTCACCGGTGACTGAAAGTGAACAATATTGAGAAATTACGAGAAAGAAGAAGGAGGCAGAGATGCCAAAAAAGAAGAGGCAGCAGAAAATTTACATTTTTTCAAGTCAAGTTGTCATGTACCGGTGAGTGAATGCAGAGGAAGCCGGCTCTACGCCCCCTGAAATTAACAACACCATCTCTGTCAGCGGAGACCCCCCCCCCTTCTGCCAGAATTTAAAGGAAAGGAATAGCCAAATAATCATCCATGGCCAAAATAAAGAGAAAATAAATATTACACACCTTGAAAGGCCCTCTGTCTTGTTTCAGACAGGAACTGCTTCAAGGCAAAAGTGGCTGGATTGAGGAAAGCGAGTCGAGAAAATAAAATGAATTCATATTGTGTTGTCTGTTGGAATTATTTTCTCCTGATAGCCAAGGCCTGGGACAACCATATACCTATTTAAAGTTGGAAAAGCCTCTTCTTGTTGATCTGTGTGTTTTTTAAAATAAATTTTTTTGAAATTCAATTTCCGTTCTTTGGAACACCCCCACATTTAAAATCACTGCTCCACCCCTGAAGCGTCTTCACACTAAATACATTCTTCTGTTGCCATTTTACAACAAACTGCTGATTTCTCTAAATGAAACATGATGTTTTAAGTAGGTTAAGGTCATGTATTTTTCTCATGACACAATCACGAAATAAAATTTTGACTCCAGTTCACCTACATGGAGATTTTTTCCCGAATTGAGGTCCCACGGCGAGCTTCATTTCTGCTTCTGCTTAGGCTGTCTATAACCAAGTCTGACTGATCTCCAAGGTTTCAGAGAGATGGAGAATGTGTGAGCGATGGAAACTCCACATACACACAGCAAGAGATGAAGTGAAGACATAAAGCACAGAGTCAGATCTGAGCTCTCATAGAAGAACCTCAGAGAGGTAAGGAAGAATTATTCCAGCGCTTCTACCGACAACATCCACACAACAGCTGTGTCCCAATTCAGGGGCTGCAGCCTTCGGAGGACCCAGCCTACGCGGTCGCCGGAGGCAACGGCTTCGGAGGCTCCTCCGGGGGCCGCATCAACGGTCGGTAAATGGGACGGTCTAGCCTTCAGAGCATTTCCTGATCCGAACGTAAACAACGGCCGGACGTTAAACATTTAAAAGTGGCGCTTGCAACAGCTCTACCGCTCCTCCGCCCCTCACTTTTTTTTTTTTTTTTTTTTTAAATAAGTAGAATCAATACAAGGGCAGTTATCATTAATATACTAATAAACAAACCATTGAACAGCAGCCAGGGGGGTAGGCTATTGAATAGAGAATAAAGAGAGCACAAGTAATGTGTTTTCATAGCTTTCTTATTAAAAGTTGTCACACACAAGATGCTTTGCCTCCGCTCCTCACCTGTGCAGCCAGAGCAGAGCAGAGCAGAGCAGAGCTCAGCAGCGGGCAGCCACACCTCCGAGCCGGCCGCAGAGCCGGGTTACCATGGCTACAGCACAGAGCTGCTCCGTTCGATAGCTAGCGGCTAGGTTGCTAATAACAACAACAGTGCAGCAAAGCATCTTGGGATACGGGAGGCCGCGAAGGATAGTAGCGATGCATCCTCCGAATGCAGGGGAAAGGAGGACGCATTTGGAGGCTGCATTTGGAGGACCCTTCGAATTTAGACGAATTGGGACAGCCTTCGCGCAGCACTGTGACGTAATCGGCCTTCAAATCCACCCTCCGAAGGATGCAGCCCCTGAATTGGGACACAGCTAACATGGAGGACACGGTTCTGTCGGTCCAGACTTTACAGCTGCAGCTCTGACTCAGCTACAGTCACATTATAACAACACAACAACAACACAACGACAAGTTGAAGGACAGAGAACTCAGTTAACGACAGGTGTTAACGAGGAAAACATTCAGACTGTTCACCTTACCTTCACACGGGGAAATAAACTGCGACACAACCGCTGGGTCAAAGGTCAACTTTAACACTTTGAACTGTGACTCACCTGTTGGTCATGATGTTATCTTATCTGGATTAATTACCTGCTGCTTCTTTGCACTTTGCTCCAAGAAATAAACTCCAAAGTGAACAAAGAACATTTATCACACACACAACATTAACATGAAGGTGAACTGAACCAGACACTATGACAATTATCTGTCACTGACATGAAACACTCAGTGGAGAACTTTGAATGAATCAGGTGATAATTATTATTATAAACAGTTATTGGTAGTCTAACAGCTAGAATGGTGCTGTGATGTCACTTATGGTCCAGCAGGGGGTTTAATACAAGTAGATCCATCAGGAGGAAACCACTGGAGTGAAATAGAGAGCCTCAGCGGAAGCAGAAAGTGACGTTGCCATGGGAACTCATTTCGTAAAAAACCTCCATGTAAGTGAACGGGAGTCAAAGTTTTATTTCGTGATCCGATTGAATTGTGTCATGAGAAAACTCTCTGAACTCTACCTGTTTAAAACATCACGGTTCATGCTGAGAAATCAGCAGTTTGTTGTAAAACTATTGTAAAATAAAACAATCCGTAGAATCCGTAACCATAGAGACTCCAGGTGGCGTAGTGACGTCACCATGGCGACCACATGGCGTCCTTCCTTTCCCGTGTCAGTTGGTGACGTATTTTTTGTGGGACACCAGATCTGTAGTCCGTGGAGCAGGCTGACGTATAATCCGTGCGCCTGCATTATCCAATGCAAAAAAAAACAAACACACTTTCATCCCGGATTTACTCAAAAATAGAATTTTGCACAAAGTTTGGCCTACATCGTCTGAAATATGAGTTATCACATTAATTTTATGATCCAGAGTGGGCTCAAATTCAGTTTTCTTTTCTGTACACCTTTAAATGTGCTTTATAAATTAAAAAAGAAGAAGAAATGTAGCTATTGAACTGTAAATCGTCCTGTGAACTTACAGTCACCATTGATACAGAGCTGCTCACTGAGGTTTTAACACAAACACGCCCACTGTTCACAAGTGGCAAGTGGCTCCAACGACTGTCGTTATAACACAATAGGGCACTAACGAAGTCGAAACCAACCTTCCATCAAAGGCAGTCATTTAAACGACTGTCGTTGGCACTTGGAGCACAAATGGGAACCAGTGACATCATCACCCTTGTGAACGCCCACACAAGAGGTTAAATAGTGAGTCTCCACACCAGATAGTTGGACCAGTCCCAGCCTGGTCAGATGCTACATGAACTGATGAAGCCTCTTGGATGAGAGGTGAAACGTCTTCCTAGACAAATAACTAAGTCCAGTTGCTTTCGATTTAACCTCCTTTGAAATACTATGACCTGGGCAAATGAGAATATGCACAGGCCCCTGGTGTCAAACTGGCTGCGGTGCAGTGTTCTGCAGGCCCAGTTGTTCAAAAGGTGTAATCTGGATAAAAAATATCCAGATTTTGAAATCCCCTTTTTTGCTATCCAGGATCACATAATCTGTTTTACTTTTATCCCAGTTGTTCGATGCAAAGTTGGATTTGGATCAGTCTGATCCAAATCCAAATTTTCAAGATTACCAAATCCAGATACTGAGTGCTCTAGAGATGGGACTGTGCATCACAATGAAGGTCTGTAAACAACAGGCAGAACAGCAGCATGGGTCACTCAAGTGTGTTTATTTGAAAACGGAGTGTATGTGTTGTGCTCTTTGTTGTTTCTTCAATGTCTTTTAAACAGCCAGACTCCATCTGGTTGGGCTGGTAAAATAAATTGAAAAAAGCAAATATACACAAATATATACAAATATACATATATTTCCCCATGTGTTTCAAAATTCAAACTTCAAATTTCATTAAATTCAGTTTGGGGAAAAGTAGTTGGGGAAAAGTTTTTCAGTTGTAGAATATTCAAAAGTTAACATTATTTACTAATCACTGTTGTGGTTTAAAATTAGGTGCAAAATATAAATCAATAAATGTAATGTATAGCTACTATATTATGAATATTGTTTATTTGACCAGTTTGAATTTAATTTAAATCACATTTTGTTCTTGAATCCACCCAACTGCTGGGATCAGAATAATCCAGATTTTTTGGATCAAAGTTTTCCCGATCCTACTGAAAAGTTTTGAACAACACAAACTGAGGGTTTTATCCAGATCAAAACCAAGATTGGATTACGTGATCTAATCCGATCTCAGAATCCGTTTTTGGTTTTGAAACAACCCATTTTCAAGATTTGATCCAATCCATTATCCAAAATCCGATCGGATTAGATTACCTTTGAACAACTGGGCCCAGAGTGAGTCATCTCGCTCAGAGACGATCTTTGGTCCGTTGTGCCTCTTGACTACTACAATGGTTCCTCACATCTTCCTCTGAGTGAGTCCTCCCGCTCAGAGACGATCTCCGTGCTGCTGCTGCCGGTAGCTCTGTCAGCTGACCCCCGGAGGAACCGACAACACCGACACCGGGAGCTGCTGCCGCCGCTGTCCGCCGCTCATCACCCGACCTACCGTCTCTCTCTGTCCCTCCACCGGCCGGTCGGTGTCGTCTGTCCTGGGCTGCGGTGGTATTAGTTGCGGGATGCGGACATGTTGTGATTCTGCCGTGGAGCGATGAATGACCCGGTGGTTCTGTTGACTGCGGGTCCGGACGGAGGAGGAGGAGGATGGGGCCGGGGGGGAAGCCGTGGTCCGTGGCCGCCGTCCTGTCGCTGCTGGCCGCGCTGACGAGCTGCCACCCCGGGCCCTGCCGCCACCGAGCCCCCGGACCAGAGGAGGTGAGACTGAGCCGTTAGCCGCTAAGTTAGCCGCTAGCCGCTAGCCGCTAGCCGTTATTATCCGTTAAACCAGATTTAACCACGGCGGTTGTTGTACAGTTAGCATGCGAGCTAATAATGCTGCGTTCAAGACAAATCGGAAGTCGGGAAAAAAAAACGAGCTACGAACATGTTCAGTTATATTACACATTTAAAAACTGTCAATTATCTCCGACAGATATACTAATATTAATAATAATAATAATATAAGTTATTGTTGTTAAAAAAGACATGTAATACAGTGAACACGAAGAGATTGAGAGAATGAGTAATTTCATTCATGTTTTTAGCCTTGATAACAGTTTAACGTTATTTCCGTCACATACGAGGAACACAATTTCACACCATACAACAATCACAGCTAAATATAAACGTATTTCATATAAGCTACTGCAATAGTAATTTAATTGTAATGAAATTAAATGTAATTTCCGAGTTTGACGCCGTTCAATTCATTTTTTACAACTCAGAGCTCGTTTTTCCCGACTTCCAAGTTGTCTTGAACGCAGCACGACGGTTGTTGTGCAGTTAGCATGCGAGCTAACAGGCTAAAACACGTCACGTCACGTCACCGTGGGTCGGTGCCGGTGTGACCGGTGTTTACCGACGGTGACCGGGGACCCACCGGGTCACGTTACACACGTTAAATGTTTATTAGACCGTGTTATTGATGTAGTTTTATCACGTTTATCACCGTTAGCCCGGTGTTGTTTCCCCTAGCAACAGCGGAAGCAACACTTCCGGGAAGAGTCCTTCAAAGTAAAAGCCTCATTTTGTAAACAAAACGCTTCAGATTACTCTTGTAGCTGTTTTCATTCTCTCAATCTCTTCGTGTTCACTGTATTGATGACTGTATGTATTTTTTTTTAACAACAATAACTTAGTATTATTAATAATAATCACTGGTACAGCTGTTTAACTTTATAGTAATTCTATTTTTGATATCAGTGGTGTAAATTTATATTTCTATGTTTTAGCTTTTGTATTGTCTGTGTTGTGTGTCTGTTGTTGTGTTGTATTATGTCTTGTGTTGTGTTTTTGCTATGGACCCAGAGTCCGAAATAAAGAAATATATAATAATATTATTATATCTGTCACAGGTAATTGACCTTTTTTAAATGTGTAACATAACTGAACAAATATGTTCTTAGCCTCCATACATTTTACTTGGATTAAAGGATAGATAGATAGATAGATAGATAGATAGATAGATAGATAGATAGATAGATAGATAGATAGATAGATAGATAGACTTTATTGAATGAGAATGAAAAGAACAACCTATACAAAGTGACTGTATGTTATGACCAGAGTTTTGAGCAGTGAATATATATATATATATATATAATTATTATTGTTATTATTATTAATAGTTTCCTTAATGTGATGATCTGACCGTGGTTTGTTGGCTCCTCCTCCTCCCCCTCCTCTTCCTCCTCCTCCTCCTCCTCCTCCCCCTCCTCTTCCTCCTCCTCCTCCTCCTCCTCCAGGTGGTCCACCATGTTTACCTGAGGCCTGAGCGTCTGACCAAGAGGAGTTCTCCTCCTGACGACCTGCAGCTGAAGATCAAGATCATCTACGACTACAGCGTTGACCAGTGAGTGACCAGTAACTCTCTCTCACACACACACACACACACCTACACACACACACACACCAGCTGTAACTCTGTCTGTAGTTGCGTTTCCATCCACCTTTTTTTATTTGCATTTTCAAAAATTGCGAATAAATACTTAAAGCAGAAGTAAGTGGTCCGGTCGTTTTGGCTAATGCTGCGTTCCAGGCAGGCTTTTGAAATCGTAAATTACAGCTTCAAGTCACAACTTACGACTTTGTAGCGTTCCAGGCAACCCACTCGTGTTTTTCCGACCTGTTTTACCGGTGAAAGTCACTATAACGGCCACTCGTAACTTCTGACCCGTGAACTCGTACCAGATCGAACTGGTACGACTTCACGGTCGGAAAAATACGAGTTTCCTTGAACGCACCATAACAGTCCTCGTCCCTACGTCGCCACATTCACGGCGTTCCTTGGCTGCACACACAGCCCTGCATGCCGTTCTCTCTCCTCATTGGATAAAAACTGTAGGATACGATAAATGTTTTCTCCTGGGCTCAGAGCAGAGCAGAGTGACTGACAGACCCGTGTTTCAGTCCAAACACTCTATAGAAGTGATTGCTGTCGGAAGATATAACTATTTAAGACTTATATTAACACAAATATATCACTTACTTCTGCTTTAAGCGATATATCACGACAGGCCGTGGTATATGCTCATTATACCACGGCTAAGGGGCGTTGTTCGGCCCGACGCGAAGCATGACAACAACTTCCATTCATACCAGTCATACGTGCCTGAGGCGGAGTGATAGCCTACACTGTGATAAGGCTTTAGAATAGTAGCCGTGGTATATGCTCATTATACCACGGTTAACAGCCAATCAGATCGCCGGATTTCACCTTTCTGTTTTATAATTAAGCAATATATCACTCCAGGCCGTGGTCTATGCTCATTCTACCACTCAAAGGGGCGATGTTCCCCCTTAGAGTGGTAGAATGAGCATATACCACGGACTGGAGTGATATATTGCTTTTATAAAACGGTTACCAATAATGACAATATGAAAGAGGAATACACAATCAATTTCATGTAGTTTTATTCAACCAGAAATACATATTATCCAATAAAAAACTAGTCCCAGCTGTCCAGACGTTAGCTCCAAGTAGCTCTGCATCTGGTCTTTTCCTCTGTCACTGCTCAGTCCCCTCTACCGTTGTTAACCCTCTGGAGGTCAAAGTTCACCTTCAACATGTCAATTACACTACTTTACTACAGTTTTTAACATCGTAAAAACATCAGCTGTCTGTTGCTACGGACTGCAACAGTCCGTTGTCATGGATACATGACAACAACTTCCATTCATACCAGTCATACGTGCCTGAGGCGGAGTGATAGCCTACGCTGTGATAAGGCTTTAGAATAGTAGCCACGGTTAAGAACCAATCAGATCGCCGGATTTCACCTTTCCATTTTATAAGTCTCCCAGCTCTCCTCTCTGCACCGCAACACAAACGCGCTCCGTAACCCATAATCTTTTGTTTATGACGGTTAAGACGACACAAACACACGCCGTAACATCGTTATGTAACTTACTGATTTTCCACCGGCTTCGTATGTAAACAGATGCACATGGGCGAGAGGAGCGTAACCAAACAGCAGAAAAGCGAGCAGACTGTCACAGTTCCTACTGTCTTTCTGTGTAAATATCTCATGTTACTCAACTCAATTACTCAATTTAATTTATTTAAAAGGGACAATGTACAGTTAAAACATAAATGTTGCCATTTGATGCACTATACCAGATTATAGCTTTAAGCTAATTTGCATCTGTAGTCCCTTGGCAGGTCACAAAAATACAACACAGTAACAAGACAGATTAAACAGTAACAACATGAAAACCTGAGGCTTATATTCAAGTGCGGCCTATATAATATGTACAGTATTTTCTTTTAAAATGTAGCTGGTGCGGCTTATACAGGTGCGTCTATAGTCCGGAAAGTACGTAAATTGTCCATGATGTTGAGTGTCAGCTGAGTGTCAACTGTTGGATACATTCACGCTCTCTTATGACGTAATCTTACGGCGCACTCCTCCTCTCCCAATAATCGCAAAACAATAACGGATGGAAACGGGCATAAATTCGCATTAGCTTTTTGCGCATTTTCACAAAATCTGCTTTTAAATTCGATACGACTTGGATGGAAACCCAGCTTGTGTGTGTGTGTGTGTTCAGTCAGTGTCTGAGCCAAGGTTATAATAGTTTTGGATTTTTAATTATAGTTTAGTTTTATTTAGTTTTGACTTCTTTTTCTCTAATTCAGTTAGTTTTAATTAGTTTTTAGAGCGGGTTTGCTAGTTTTAGTTTTTTTTTTCTAAACGCTTAGTTTTAGTTTAGTTTTTATTAGTTTTAGTTTTTTCATACTTTGGGTTATTTGTTAGTTGAAGGATTCAAAAAGATCAGAGCAAGTATTGTGTAATAAACCATTTAACAAATGTGTTTAGTTCCTGCAGTGTTTTTTACATACCAGTACAGTAAAGTAACAAGAGGCTTACAGTACAGTAGCCGACCTCACATGTTGTATTGTATTTAACATCAAGTAGCATATCAATCCGAAATTGACAAAGACGAAAACTAAGGGGATTTTATCTATAATTTCAGTACGTTTTAGTTAGTTTTGTAAACACACAATACAGTTTCAGTTAGTTATCGTTTTTTCATTTGATTATAGTTTTTATTTATTTCAGTTAACGCAAAATGTTTTTTCAATTCTAGTTTTTGTCATTTCGTTCGTTGTCGTTAACGATAGTAACCTTGGTCTGAGCTGAACCTCTCTCTCTCTCTGTGTGTTTCAGGCTTCCTGCCGACAAGAGGAGGCTGGTGAAGGTGAGAACAGCTGAGGACAAACACCTGCTGGTCACCGCTGCTTCAGATAGAGGAATGGAAAGAATGAAAATATTAAAATATATATATATATATCTGTGTGTGTGTGTGTGTGTGTGTGTGTGTGTGTGTGTGTGTGCAGGATAAACTGTTTCCTCAGGCCATCGACTACCTGCAGAGGACCTTCAGTGTGAGGAGGAGGGTGGGGCCTGTGCTGCTCAGCAGGTGAGTGTTAAAGGGATAGTTCCATCGCCATAATCCCTATAGTCATAGCAGTAGGTTCGTTACCTTTAATTGTCGGTGCAAGCTATTTTTAGAACGGCGGAGCAGAGCCGTGAGCTGCTCAGAGCTACGCTACGGAGGCTCATTATGGGATTTCTTTGGTTTCCCTGCATCAAACTCATCAAATACACAATCCAACAACTCCACAACGCTCTGGTGGACAAGTTGTGAGCTGCACATTCACCACACTATGAGATAACACAACGTTACCACACAGAGTTGTTCTAGACAGATAGATAGACAGATAGACAGATAGATAGACAGATAGATAGACAGACAGATAGATAGACAAATAGATAGATAGATAGACAGACAGACAGACAGACAGATAGATAGATACTTTATTTATCCCGAAGGAAATAGAGTTTCTCAGCTGCACAATAAACATCATCATTCAACAGCAACATATAAAAAGTAGTAAAAAGTGAGTGCATAGAGAATAAATAAAAACAGTGACAATAAATAGCCCATGGTAATAAAAATAAAAATTTAGGATTGCAGTGGAAAGTGCAAGTGGAGTTAGAGGGAAATTCATGTAAAACCACTGATGCGCGTTGCCTTCAGGGACAGTTTTTCATCAACAGTCTCTGTATTTCCCTCTAAAACAACTCTGTGTGGTAACGTTGTGTTATTATCTCATAGCGTGGTGAATGTGCAGCTCAGTAGTTTCTCTCTCGGGTTCAGACTTTAGCGTTAGAAGTTTAAAAGTTGTCGCCTCTCAAACATGGCCGCCTCGGTTGCCTGGGTGACCTGGTTGTTTCTGTGTGATGTCAGACAATGCGCCACCAACCAGTACCTGAGGAAGAGAGATGACCCCCACCGCTACTGTCAGGGCGCCTGTGCTGACGTCACCCGGTGCGGCCCCGTGGTCGTCCCACAGCACCACCTGCAGGTCAGGAGCCGCTACTGCACACACACACACACACACACACACACACACACACACATACACACACACACACACACTCACACACTAACCATGTTTCCATCCAATTATCTAAATATCAATGTCAATGTGAATAACGCCGTTCAAGAGCGTTTCCATCTCAGACCTTTAGATTAGGGATGGGACATTTTGTCGACAAATCGACAAAAAATCGACACATGCTCCCCTCGACAAAAAAAATGGAGTGTCGAATTGTAGAGGGGGCGGGGCTTGTGGGATTTACATTTGTAAATTGCATTTTGTCTTTCAATAATTCCTATTCAAATTAACAGCAGAAAGTGCCACTTTTCCCCTAATGAAATAAAATATTTTAAATAAAACAAATCCACCTTTTCTAAATGGGATAGCTACTTGACCCTCATTCTGCTTCACATGTGACGGGAGCGTGCGCGCTGCATGCTGACAGCCCACAGAGTCAAGAGATCAGCTGTCCGGGCTCCCTGCAGTCTAGGTGATGGTGCTGTTGATGACGAGTCCGGCTCCGCAAAAAGGGCAAAACCATCGGCAAAACAGGTGGATGCAAAGGTTGCATTCTCCATAGAGGACGCGGACATGCACGGAAGAAAAAAAAAGAAAAAGAAACCGAATGCGTGCTGCCTAGTCCGCTTCTACTACTTCTGGGTCTCGTCTGAAGTTATTTGGGTTAATTATTTTGTATGTGCTATTGTACCGAGCTACAATCTCCTGGAATTTATTTGGTGACATAATGGCATTCACCTTCAGAATAATGAAAACAAATGATTGATTGCATGATTTCTTTAGATTATGCACATCTATTTACCGTACATAAAATGTCACAAATTATTTAGAATTTTTGTACCGAGAAGTCTGGAAATTAGGGTCTGGAAAAAGTCTGGAATTTGGAAATTTCAAATGTGTAGGATCCCTCGAAGTCCATCCTTCATCTGTAACCGACTATCTGAGGCCCACTGTCGCATAAACTTTGTATCGATCAAGAGAAAATCTGATTAGATCGACTGTTTTAACTTTTTATCCATATTCATGATTAGGGATGCACGATAACATTTTTTTGAAACCGATACCGATAACCGATAACTTTCCGCTTCTGAAGGCCGATACCGATACCGATAACCGATAACATACCTGGAGATTAGAAAGACTAGTCAGGACCTAACATACAGTATATCGTGACAGTTTTGACTCTTTAAATGAAGATATTCTATTAACAAGCCTTTCAAACATTTGCTAAACTATTTGATATCTCAATGAACATCTATTTAAATAAGGTGCATAACTCATTGATATAAAAAATAAAATACTCTAGAACTGATTTTATTATATTATTTATAATCATTATTTTATTTATTTATTTTACTCATTTAAAATAAATACCAAGTGGGAAAAGTGCATCCCACAAGGTAAAAAAGCCTGACTGGTTCCATACAAATGAATAACTTTTCAGAGAGAGAGAGAGATTGTGTCTGTGTGTGAGAGAGAGACAGACAGACAGACAGACAGACAGACAGACAGACAGACTGTCTGTGTGAGAGGGGGTGGGGGGGTGTGTGTGTGTGGTTGAGGGGGAGAGAGAGGGAGAGAGTGTCTGTGTGTTTGTGTCCCGGTGGCTTCTTACAGTTAGCTTTATGTTGCTAGCGTCGTTAGCATCGTCCTCGTAGCTTTGAAAACTCCGTCGGAGCGACGCTCATGTTTCAGGTGACTGACCAGGTTTGCTCGCGCTATTTTCCCTCCTCGTGGAGCTTCCTTGGAACATTTATTACAGATATCCAGCGAGCTGTCTTCTTTATTACCGTCCCACATTAGCGCCGTCATGTTCTGTGTTTACAAAACTTGTAAGCACTGCGTTCATGTGTTGACGGGAAGTCCCAGTTCCCGTTTTGCGAGCCGTTCTTCAGACCTTTTTATGTTCATATTTCTATGGTTTATGTGTAATAAGGGTAATTGGTAAAATATTGTGGATAAGACGTTGATCAAGTAAAGTCGGCAACTACCAAAATTATGACCGAGCTGACGAGTTGTTTTCCGAAATGAGGGACTATTCTGATTTCCGTCAGAAAGTTGTTTTTCCGATTATAGGGAGGCCACTTGAACGCAGCATTCACTGCAGGCCGCAGGTCTCCTGTAGGAGTAGAGCAGAGCGCTCTGAGCGAGAGCGCTTGGTAAAGAAAAACGACCCATACCGCAGTGCTGACAAAAAATATATACTAAATCTTATCGGGCCGATAAGTTATGATATCGGATTTATCGAAATGACGTCATAATTTCCTGATATCGGGCCGATAATTATCACTGTTTCCATCAGACATTTTTAATTCCATATTGCTGAATGTGTCATGGTCACTGTCACACAACATGGTCCTGTTAATGTTAAAGTTACATCATAGCCAGGTGAAGGAGAGGGGGGAGGGGTGGAGACAGAGAGTTAATCTCATTAAGGTCTATTGTTAGTTAATCAGAGTGTGTGTGTGTGTGTGTGTGTGTGTGTGTGTGTGTGTGTGTGTGTGTGTGTGTGTGTGTGTGTGTGTGTGTGTGTGTGTGTGTGTGTGTGTGTGTGTGTGTGTGTGTGTGTGTGTGTGTGTGTGTGTGTGTGTGTGTGTGTGTGTGTGTGTGTGCAGCAATGTAAGGTGTGCAGTGAGACCGGGAAGTCGTGCGGCCCCTCGGGCCCCCCGGACGGCGCCGGCGTGGAGGGGTCGGACTTCGTGCTGTACGTCAGCGGCATCACCACGGAGCGCTGCGGACAGGAGAACATCGTGGCCTACGCCGCGTACTGCCAGCTGGAGGCAGAGCTCGACAGGTGAGGCTCCGCCCACAACACAACACAATTTCTTGGTTTCCCTCATCAAACTCATCAAATACAAAATCCCAAAACTCCAAAACGCTTTCGTGGACAAGTTGTGACCTGCACAACCACCACGCTATGAGATAATAATGGAACGTTACGAAACGGAGCCGTTTTCGAGGTAAATACAGAGTCTGCTTGATGAAAAACTGTCCCTGAACGCAACACGCATCAGCGGTTTTGCATGAATTTCCCTCTAAAACGGCTCCGTCTCGTAACGTTCCATTATTATCTCATAGCGTGGTGAATGTGCAGCTCACAACTTGTCCACGAAAGCGTTTTGGAGTTGTTGGATTGTGTATTTGATGAGTTTGATGAGGAAAACCAAGAAATTCCCTTAGCCTCCATAGCATAGCTCTGAGCAGCCTGCCGCTCTGCTCCTCCGTTCTAAAAACAGCTTGCACCGACAGTTAAAGGTAACGAACCTACTGCTATGACTATAGGGATTATGGCAATGGGCCAATTTGCCAAAATGTTGAACTATCCCTTTAAATCTTCTATGTAAATGACAGAGGTGAAGACAGACAGAGACAGGTGAAACTGCTCAGGTGTCTCTGATGAAACTCAACGCTAATTATAACAAACTGTTTGTTTGTTGTTGTTGTTGTTGATCGATGAAACCACGTCAGCACAATAAGATCTGTGTGTGTGTGTGTGTGTGTGTGTGTGTGTGTCTGTCTCTCTGTGTGTGTGTGTGTGTGTGTGTGTCTGTCTCTCTGTGTGTGTATCTATCTCTGTGTGTGTGTGTGTGTGTGTCTGTGTGTGTGTGTGTGTGTGTGTGTGTGTGTGTGTCTCTCTGTGTGTGTGTGTGTGTGTGTGTGTCTGTGTGTGTGTGTGTGTGTGTGTGTGTGTGTGTGTCTCTCTGTGTGTGTGTGTGTGTGTGTGTGTGTGTGTGTGTGTGTGTGTCTCTGTGTGTGTGTGTGTGTGTGTGTGTGTGTGTGTGTGTGTGTTCAGGCCGATAGCCGGCTATGCCAACCTGTGTCCGGCCATGATCTCCTCTCAGCCTCAGGAGTTCGAGGGGATGCTCTCCACCGTCAAACACGAGATCATCCACGCTCTGGTCAGTAGCACACCTTTAACCTTCGACCTGCTGTCCTCACACACACACACACACACACACACACACACACACACACACACACACACACACACACAGAGACACACACACACACAGACACACACACACACACACTCTGACGCTGCCTCTCTCTCTCCTCAGGGTTTCTCCGCCGGCCTCTTTGCCTTCTACCACGACGACGACGGTAAACCTCTGACTCCGCGCTTCGCCAGCGGCCTGCCCGCCTTCAACGAGAGGTGAGCAACACCAGCACCTCTTCTTTTTAGTCCTCTTTTTCTTCTTTTTAGTCCTCTTTTTCTTCTTTTTATTCCTCTTTTTCTTCTTTATTCTTCATTTTCTTATTCCTTTTCTACTTATTCCACTTTTTCTTCTATTTTGCTCCTCTTGTTCTTATTCCTCCTCTTCTGTGTATTCCTCTTTTTCTTGTTCTTTTTCTTTTTATTCCTCTTTTTCTTATTATTATTCCTCTTCTTCTTCATCTTCTTCTTATTCCTTTTCTACTCATTCCACTTCTTTTTCATCTTTTTCTACTTCTTTTTTTGTTCTTCTTGTTCTTATTCCTCCTCTTCTATTTATTCCTATTTTTCTTATTCTCTCTCTTCTTCCTCTTTTTTTCTCTCTTTTTCTCCATCTTATTCCTCTTTTTCTTATTCTCTCTCTTCTTCAACTTTTTTCTCTCTTTTTCTCCATCTTATTCCTCTTTTTCTTTTTATTATTACTCTTCTTATTCTGTTTCTACTTATTCCACTTATTCTTCTTTTTATTCATCTTTCTCTTATTATTATTCCTCTTCTTCTTCATCATCATCATCATCTTCTTATTCCTTTTCTACTTTTTCCACTTCTTATTCCTCTTTTTTGTTCTTATTCCTCCTGGCCATCTTGGATCTGTTTCTCTCTCTGACTCTGTGTGTGTGTGTGTGTGTGTGCAGCCTGGGCCTGTACCAGTGGAGCGAGGCGGTGATCCGGAGCGTCAGCCGGCTGTGGGACATCAGAGGGGGGGTGATGGTGCGACACCAAGTCCACGTCCTCGTCACTCCCAGAGTGGTGGTGAGAACGTCTCAGCAGTGCACTTAGTCTTTATTTAGTCTTAGTTGTAGTTTTTATTGAGTCTGAGGGTGTTTTCACACCTGCAGTGTTAGTGCGATCTAAATTTAGATCGCACTCAATTTGGTCAGTGTGAAAGCTCATCGCACTCTAATGCACCAAAACTAGTGTGGCCTGAGGAGGTCGTCTCGTCTCGTCTCGGTTCGGCTCCAGCTGAACTCTGGTGCGACCCAACTGCCAGGCCAACTCAACAAGTTTGAGCTAAAAGGGCTCCCGTAGTCGTTGACAACAAGGTTAACGCAGCGGGGAGACGCAGCTCTGTCCACAGACGAAGCAGCAGCAGCAGCAGCCGGTCGCTGCGTGTCCGCTGAGTCGCTCAGACACCGACAGGTCGGCGGGTCCGTCCCTCGGGTCCGCGGAGCAGCTGGTTACCGTGGTTACCGAACAGCAGAGGTCCGCCGTGTTTAACGTTTAACCGGGAACTAACGGGACCGAGCTGGGTGAACGCAACCGGAAACCAGCCGGAAGTACCAAACAGAGTTAAACATGCAAACAATATAGAAATAAATGACAGAGCTACTAACAACCGGCCCTACTGGAGTCTCCATCAGGAAAGTTTTATCAATCAGCGCTTCCAGATTTCAACCGGTAGTCATGGAGACATGACGCTCTCCAACAGGGTATCCGCGGGGTCTTGAAAAGTATTAAAAGGTGATAAATCAATTTTGGGAAAATGAAGACCCTTAAAAAGTATTAAAAAGTCTTTTCACAACATTATAAAGTCTTAAATCCGAGTAGGGAAATGGCACTCGGATATCGGCTACAGCCCTACTAGAAACAAAATCAAACGAGCTGAGGCACATGTCATGACTGTCGTGATTGTAGTTTTTGTTTTTTGGGAGTTGAGCAATATTTCTTTTTTGATAAACTTTTCCTTTGATTTATTATCCCAGCCTATTTTGAATTCTGTTGCAAGTGGTCTACAGTCTTAATCACAAACTAAAACTGTTAAGTTAAAAGTGTCACTGATGTAAATGGTTACAGTTTGAAGCGGTGGTGAGGTATTAAAAAATATTGATAAGGTCTTGAAAAAGTCTTAAAAAGGTTTTAAAATTAACTTCAAGATTCCTGTATATACCCTGTCCAAGTTCGGCCCCGTAAAGGTTCCTGTAAGCAGCCCTGTGGTGGAGGTTCCTGCAGTGGAGACACGCACCAACGGGGCCGAACCCGTAAAATGACCCCCAAGTTCCTGCAGTGGAATCGCGCCTTAAGATGATATTATCTGACTTTACCTTAGTTTACCGTTGGTGCCTGGAGGTTTTAGTTAGTTCTAGTTTTTGTGTGTGTGTGCAGGAGGAGGCGAGGAGACACTTCAACTGCCCCATCCTGGAGGGCATGGAGCTGGAGAACCAGGGCGGGACCGGCACCGAGCTGAACCACTGGGAGAAGAGGCTGCTGGAGGTAACGACCAATCACAGATCAGTAAAACCGGTCCAGATGTTTGGACCCTCTCCTCTAGAACCTCTGTCTCTGCCTCTCTGTCTCAGAACGAGGCCATGACGGGCTCCCACACCCAGAACCGGGTCTTCTCTCGGCTGACTCTGGCCATCATGGAGGACAGCGGCTGGTACCGGGCCGACTACGGCCAGGCCCAGCGGCTGGACTGGGGCCGCGGCCTCGGCTGCGACTTCGTCATGAAGAGCTGCAAGTTCTGGATGGACCGGCAGAGGCAGAGGTGAGACCCGGACCGGACCGCAGATCCAGGAAAAAACGTCTTAAAGATCCAGGAGATCCACCATCAATACAGGACTGATACTGATACAGGGACTGGTTCTGGTTCTAGTTCTGGTTCTGTTCTCCTTAGTCTCCTCTTGTCAGAACTTTAATTCTTGTATGAACAATCGATTATTTTTACTGAACCACAAAAACATGAACGTTGAGTAAAATATATTACTCACCCTCACCAATCAATTTTGTAAATTTCAGATTTATTCCCGGTAATTCCTCCTTAAAGCAGAAGTAAGCGATCCGGTGGTTTTGTCTAACTTCTTGTCAGCAGATGGAGTTAGCAGCCCCTGCCCTCGTCCCTACGTCACCACATTCAGGCGCATCCCTTGGCTGCACACACAGAGAGGACTGCCCCTTTATGCCGTTCTCTCTCCTCATTGGATAAAGGTTGTAGGATACAAGGAAATGTTTTCTCCTGGGCTCAGAGCAGAGCAGAGTGACTGACAGACCCGTGTTTCAGACCAAACACTCTATAGAAGTGATTGCTGTCGGAAGATATAACTATTTAAGACTTAGATTAACACAAATATTCCGCTTACTTCTGCTTTAAGGCCCTTTCACACCGCGGACGTATTTTTTGGGCGTCAATATTTTTTTCCGAACCCCGGTTTTCATAACGGGTCCTTACACACCGACCGCGAATGTGTCGCGGTAAAAATGCGACATAATTTTTTTTTCGTTGTTTTTCCGAGCTTTCACCCGGCGAATAAACACATCAACCAATCATGTGGCGTGAAAAGGAGGTAGGCCACGTCACAGCCCCCACGTCAGAACGGTCAGAACACAGACAGCTGTTTCCCAACAGAGGGTGGCCGCACAGTCTCTCACAGGAAAAAAAGTTTTTCTTTTAGCTTTTTTTTAGCGTTTCACCGTCTTTGCTCTCATCCCTGCCAGTCAACCCCTCCACCTGGCGTACAGTCGCACTGCACGTACACACACACACACGGACACGGGCGCATGGACACGTGCTTGGCCGCTAATGTAAACAATGTAAATAACCTGTGTCTCGGAGGAGAGAGGAGGAGGAGGAGGGGGGGTAAGTGGAAAGAGGAGAGGCAGTGATCAGACAGTGAGCTGCGGTAACAAGACGACAGTGGCATAGCGACGTGAGTGATAATTAACAGATTAAAGACATGACGTGGAGGCGAAGAACCACCCGTCGCAAAGCCAAACTTGAACGGTTTTGATGCGAAATATTCGCCGCCGAATATTTCGCAATTTCGTGTCGTTTATTCGCTACGTCCGCGGTGTGAAAGGGCCTTTATCCTCTTATTATTCCACTTCATCTTCATCTTCTGCTTTTTCTTATTATTTTTCTACTTAATTCCACTTCTTCTTCTTCTTCTTTTTATTCCTCTTTTTCTTATTATTCATCTTCTTCATCATCTTCTTCTTCCTCTTTTTTCTTTTTCTTCTTCTTATTCCTCTTTTTCTTTCTACTTATTCCACTTCTTTTTCTTCCTCTTCCTCATCTTGAGTGTTGACAGTGGAGCTCATCGGTCTCATCTGGTTTTACAGTTTTACAGGACTGAGGAGCTGTTTCTGCTGTTTGTGTTGATGATGATGATGATGATGATGATGATGATGATGATGATATTGATGATGATGTTGATGATGATGATGATGATGTTGATATTGATGATGATGATGATGATGATGATGATGATGTTGTCGTTGCCTAGGCGACACGCGGTGACTCCGTACTGTGACACGGTGCGAGCATCTCCTCTGCAGCTGACCTGCAGACAGGACCAGCTGGCCGTGGCCGTGTGCAACCTGCAGAAGTATCCACAGCAGCTGCCACTGGAGTACCAGGTACACACACACTCACACACACATACACACACACACACTCACAGTCTATGAAACATTAGAAACCAAGGTGCTGTCTATAAAATGAATCTTGATATTAGGGCTGGGACGATACGCTTTTCTCCCGATTCGATTCTTCTATGATTTTTTGGATGCCGATTCGATTTAAATTCAGATTCTACGATATTGCCGATTCTCTCGATTTTTAGTCTTTAGCATTTTTAACATTTATCTGCACACAAATACTGTAGGAGCCTATAAGGCAAGACATCTTTATTTTTATAGCGCATTTCATACCAAGGCAACTCAATGTGCTTTACATAAAGACAAAACAAAAAAAAAAGAATCATAAGACAGAATAAAAACAAACAAAACACTAAAAACAGAGTTAAATTAACATACTCCATTATAAAGTGAACTTAAACCCTTTTGAAAACTGTCTGTACTCTGTACTCTCTGTGTGTAATAAAGGCTAACAAATGCACATTGCACAATATTAAATTTTTTTTTTTTTAAATCGATTTTTGAAAGAAAAAAGAAAATCGATTTAAAAATCGTCAAAAAAGATAACGCGATATTTATGTGAATCGATTTTTTCTCCCACCCCTAGTTAATATACTCTGTGTGTGTGTCTGTCTGTGTGCGTGTGTGTGTGTGTGTCAGTACTTCGAGGCGATCCCTGACGTGGAGGCCGACCAGGTGTCGTTCTTCGGCGGCGCCGTGGAGATCGCTGACTTCTGTCCCTTCAGTCAGGAGTTCAGCTGGCACCTGAGTGGAGAGTACCAGAGGAACTCGTACTGCAGGGTGTCGGAGAACCAGCCAGGTGGGTCAGAGGTCAACCAGGGGTCAGACAGAGGTCAGACAGAGGTCAACCAGGGGTCAACAAGGGGTCAACCAGGGGTCAACCAGGGGTCAGACAGGCACATCCCATAGTAGTAGTGTCATATGGCCAGAATTTGGACGTCAAAGGTCAAAAGTGACCTCACAAAACTCTGTTGTGTGTGTAGGGCCCTATGATTTCCACGACCACTAAGTCTGGCCTAGTCCACACGAACACAGGTATTTTTGAAACCAAACTTTACTTTTCCGCCCGTAATCTCTTGTTTATGACAGATACGAAAATACACAAATACACATGGTAGCGATAATCCATCGATCGACTGATTGATTCTGAAAGGCTTCATTGAAAACAAATGTAGCTACAGGACGGGAGGAAGCAAAACAGTGGGGAAGTGACCGCAATTTACTATTTGATAAAAGCCAAAAGGCCAAACCGTGCAGAGAAACGCACGATTTCAAAAATACCCGTGTTTGTGTGGACGGCCCCTAAATCGTGGAATTGGCCAATTAAAACGGAATCTGTTTTTAATGCGGAATATTGTGGAATTTGACATAATTTGGCAAAAATGCTGTTTTCGTGTGGAAGAGGAACGTTTATCGGGGAAAATTGCACATGAAGAAGCAAATCTGGATTAGGGCTAGTAATTTGTGTACATTTTAGTCATTAACATAAAAGAAACACTCTTTTTGTTAGTAAAATAAGAGTAAAAGGTGAAAAAATGGAATTCCAAAATATTATAATGGAAAAAAACAGAATTTGGGAAAAAATAAAACTGATTTTATAGGGCTCTGTGTGTGTGTGTGTGTGTGTGTGTGTGCAGACTGGTGGAGGAACTACGGGGCGGAGCAGTACGGACCAGACTCGGTGTGTCTGTACCAGAAGTCGGCCTTCGTCATGGAGCAATGCACCAGGAAGATGACCTACCCCGACTGGGGCTCCGGCTGCTACAAGGTGCTGCAGTCAGTCAGTCAGTTGACCTCTGGCTAAGCCCCGCCCCCTCCACTCACTCGGACAAACAGTCAACATTCGGTGACAGTTGCTATGGCAACAGCTGTCACAGTAGGATACATTTCACAGGAGAGACAGAAAGGTTAAATATCATCTCGAAGTCACCAAAAGGGCCTTAACTTAGCTTTACTGCTATGGCTGTCGGTTGCCGCGAAACGCCGATAGCGATGCTAATTTCTGTTAGCCTGTCTATGGAGTTTTACATTATACGTTAGCATTAAGATAGCGGACTTTATGCTTGAACCGTAATGTTATTAAAGATAACTTTAACATCTAAACATCTCTGACAATATGTTGCCTCAAATACGTTGTTGACCTAACTTAGAACAGATGTAGACATCCTTGTTAAGTTTATCCAGGTTTAGTTGGTGTTGTGGTCTACTGCATAACTTTATCCAGAGCAGACACTTCTCTCGGTTGAGATGTGGCTTGGGAAAAGGTTAAAAAAAATCCCCCCCGTGGCCCCCAGCCTCTCAGGATACCTAGTGTCAGAGTTGTACCCCATGAACACCGTTTGACCATTTTAAACTTAAAATGTCAAGAAAAAACATATAAAAACGAATGAAAACTGACTAACTGCAATGCATTTCAATGGACGTGGAAGCAGAGAATGTCCCAGTGTATGGGCTAGCTATGCACACTGTGATTGGCTCATCGCGTTTGGGGGCGTGGCTTAGCCAGAGGTCAATTGATCGATCAATACGTTTCAATCAACAGTTGATGAATCAAGCCCTCTGACCCCCCTGTGACCCCCCCCCCCCCCCAGGTGTGGTGCTCGTCTCAGGGCCTGACGGTGTTCGTTCAGGACCGCTCCTTCCTGTGTGTGCGTAAAGGCCAGCTGCTCAGCGTCAGCGTGCGCGTCAACGACTGGGTTTACAACGGCGTCCTCGTCTGCCCCGCCTGCACCGACTTCTGTGACGACTGCCCCCTCCCCCACCAGCTGCCCCCCGTCAACGCCTCCCGGAGCAACCCCATTGGTCAGTGAAGAGAGAGCTAGGCGCTAAAGCTAGAGCTAAGCTCCAGTGGTGTAGTGGGGATTGTTTTACTGGGTGGACGCCATCGAAATACAAAATCTGTGACGTTATGGAAATACCATCCACTACGACTTAAAGGGATAGTTCACCCAAAATTGAAATTTCACTCATTATCCCCCCCCCCCCTCATGTGGACTAAGGGCTGGGAGAAGTTTCAGAGTCCTCCGTGGCTTCTCTGAGTTACAGGGGGTCTCGGCGTAGCAGTGCATGTCCATATGATGGTTGCAAATGGATACCAAGTGTCTTCATAACAAAAAGACACACCAAAAAACATCCAGATACCTCCATGCTGCTCGTCTGTAATGTCCCTCTGGTATTGAAGCCCCGAAATCCAAAATTGTCCCGAAAAAAATTAAATAAGTGTAACATATGGGACGCTAGGACCCAGGTCACCAGGTGGGGAACCTAGCAACAGGAGCATGGACGAGGGTGAGCTACGAGAACAAACGTGGACTTGTTCTCGTAGCTCACCCTTGTCAATGCTCCTGTTGCTAGGTTCCCCACCTGGTGACCTGGGTCCTAGCGTCCCATATGTTACATAAGTCTATATTTCAAGCTTGTTTGTAGCGGAAGCTCCTCTTCCCCGTTCGTCAAAATTTGACGAACGGGGAAGAGGAGCTTCCGCTACAAACAAGCTTGAAATATAGACGTATGTAATTTTTTTCGGGACAATTTTGCATGTCGGGGCTTCAATACAAGACGGACATTACATACGAGCAGCATGGAGGTATTTGGATGTTTTTTGGTGTGTCTTTTTGTTACGAAGACAGTTGGGAGAAGGAGGAGAAGGATGGAAGGAGCTGAGGCGGTAGCCGCGTTTCTGGTTTGTGTGTTTGTGCACATGGCGGTTGATTGTAATCCTGCTTGAGTTTTTTTTTTTTTTTAACTTTTCACGGCATTGTTTCACGGCGTGATGGATCCCCAGTGTGTCGAGGTGCGCTGATATTTTCATTTCGCCGCGATGACTCAAACCCCCTCTGAATCTCCTCGGTGCTGTAGACTGCAATCAATGTCTGCACCTCATCGTCGGTCCATTTGTCGTACATCTTCCTGCTGTTTTCTTGTTGTTTACAGCGGTGTCTGCTAGGCTAATGCTCCCCTTCTGCTCCCCCTTTTGAAAATGCCGGTTGTTTTGGTGGTTTCTGGTAGCGTCAGAGCTGCTCTAGCTTTAGCCAATCAGCGCCGGGTTAACCTCGAGCCCCAGGAGCTTTTCAGGGCCGAACGGAGTACCTACCCTGGAGTAGGTACTCTGTTGGCCCACGTAAAAGTTCCTGTAAATGGCCCTGTGGGGGAGGTTCCTGCAGTGGAAACACGCACCAACGGGGCTGGCCCCGTAAAATTACCCCCAAGTTCCTGCAATGGAAATGCGCCTATACACTGCTACGCCGAGACCCCCTGTAACTCAGAGAAGACATGGAGGACTCTGAAACTTCTCCCAGCCCTTAGTCCACATGAGGGGGAGGAGATAATGAGGGAAATTTCAATTTTTGGGTGAACTATTCTTTTAAGGTAAAAATGTAGCATAGCCACAGGAGAAATCCTGCTTAGTTCCTCTTTAGAAAAAAAAGACTGGGGGGGGTGGGGGGCACTACACCACTGCTAAGCTCAGAGTTTTTACTGTGTTTATCCATGTTTATTTGTGTGTGTGTGTGTTTCAGACCCGTGCTCCAGTTCTCCAGGTCTGGCCGTCACTCTGTGGCTGCTGCTGCTCAACCTGCTCCCCCTGGTGGCCGGACTGCTGCTGTGCCACTGCAGCTGATCACACACACACACACACACACACACACACACAGACACACACACACACACTAAGGTAGCTGGACACGTCTCTGTCCTAAACTCAGCTCGGTCTCTGAGCTGCAGACTTCTCTTCTCCTCTTCTTCTTCTTCTTCTTCTTGTTCTTCTCTTGTTCTTTGTTTCCTCTTCTTCCTCCATCATTCCTCAGGACCTCCACTCCTTCATTCTTCTTCTTCTTCTTCCTCTTCTTCTCTCCGTTCCTTTCACAAAAGACACGAGGACGAACGTCACCTCCCCCCTCTGTGACGTCTCGGCCTCCTGCAGCAAGAACTTGGTCTGGTGGGGCCTCTGAGTTCAAACATCCCATCATCTGGACCAGATCAGGAGGTCTGGACCATAGACTGTAACAAACATGGCCGTAGCGTCCGTGACGTCCCCCATTGGTTCTGGGGAGTCGTTTTTGTGACTCCAATATGGCGGCCTGAACAGCGCCATGTTGGATTTACCCACTGGCCTCGAAGCATCTGTCCACAGAGCTGCTCGGACCTGTCACTCAACGTTTCCGCGCCCTGATTGGCCAGAGTTTTAACCTAATAACAGTAAAACGGCAGAGTTAAACCCCCTCAGAGTGTGTGCGGGGTTAGAAACTATCGATTGAGACCAGAAAACGTTCTGACACCAGGCTTTTAACATGTTTATTCAGGATGTAAAGTCTGTGATTTTAACATGGGGGTCTATGGAGAATGCTGCTTTCTGACACCAGCCCCCAGAGGAAGAAGAGGGGATTGCAGCTTGTTGAACGAGGAAGTGACTTCACTTCTCAGACCCACAACTGCCCCCTTGGTCTGGACCCGATCGGGAGGTCTGGACCGGATCGGGAGGTCTGGACCCGATCAGGAGGTCTGGACCCGATCGGGAGGTCTGGACCCGATCAGGAGGTCTGGACCCGATCGGGAGGTCTGGACCCGATCGGGAGGTCTGGACCGGATCGGGAGGTCTGGACCGGATCGGGAGGTCTGGACCGGATCGGGAGGTCTGGACCGGATCGGGAGGTCTGGACCGGATCGGGAGGTCTGGACCCCATCAGGAGGTCTGGACCGGATCGGGAGGTCTGGACCGGATCGGGAGGTCTGGACCCACCTGATGAGGCTGAGGACCAGGTCCAGCTCAGACCAGGACTGCAGTGTGAACTCTGAACGTCTGATGAACTGAAACCTTGTCCTGTAAATATGAACATGCCACTTCCTGTTGTTCCGAGGGGGGAGGGGTGGGAGGGGGAGGAGGTTTCCCAGAATCCTCTGCTTCACGTCACCTGGTCTGAGTCAACGTCGTCACCGGACGGAGACAAACAGAAAAGTTTCTGTGGTTCATTTATTGTAACAGGTAATTAATCCTAATCCTGATCTTGATCCCGATCCTGATCCTGATTCTGATCCCGATCCCGATCCTGATCCCGATTCTGATCCTGATTCTGATCCCGATTCTGATCCCAATCCTGATCCCGATTCTGATCCCAATCCTGATTCTGATCTTGATCCAGATTCTGATTCTGATCCTGATCTTGATCCCGATTCTGATCTTGATCCAGATTCTGATTCTGATCCTGATTCTGATCCCGATCCTGATCCCGATTCTGATCCTGATTCTGATCCCAATCCCGATTCTGATCTTGATCCAAATCCTGATTCTGATCCCAATCCTGATTCTGATCCCGATCCTGATCCTGACTAACAGTTGTGGGTTGGGGGGGGGGGGGTGTTTGCTCCATACATGCCCCACCCCCTTTTGCCCATGTTTGGATTATCTGAGATTTGGGGGCGGAGTCAGACATTCCTAAAATGAAGATGGTGGAGCAGCTCGCTCTGCGGGTGGAGAGTTGATATCGTTAATCACAGTCTGTGGGAGGAGTTTGACTCCTTTTAAAGGGACAATGAGGAGTTTTGGAAAAGCGAAGTGTTTCCACACTACATTTATGAGCCTCCGCACCGTGAAGTTCTTTGACCGGCGCAAGACAGACTCATGTTTTCATTCATCAAGAATTAAAGTCAGAGGTTGGAAGACGATCATATACCGTCGTAGTTCCCACCATAAACGGAGATTCGGCGGCGTTATTCTCATGACTCGCCATGAAAGTAAAGAAACGCTGGTCGGCTCGCCCAGCATTTCCACCACCACTAATAATAACAAAATAACCATAGAGACAAAACCATAGATTTATCTAAAATGGAGCCATTAACAAGTGGTAACGTGGATTCTAGGGGTGGGCATTGCCAAGGACCTCACGATACGATACGATATTGCGATATCCAAATTTTGCGATATTCTACGATATTCTACATAGTTCACTGAAAAATGTAAAAGGCATTATGCATCTTAAAATCCAAGTTGTATGTACATCAGATGATAGTGATAATTTATGGGACAAACTGAGTCAAAACAATGTAATTCAAATTATCCATGCCAGGTAGCAGTACAGTGACACCTCACGGAGCAGAGGTGCGGAAGTCGTACTGGATTTACGTCTGAAACATGATTTATTATTTGAAAAAATTGAATTTTTTATTTTTTTGAAAAAAAAAATCGATATTTAAATATTGAATATCGATATCGTATCGCGGTATAAAGTATCGCGATATATTGCCATATCGATATTTTTGCCCACCCCTAGTGGATTCAGCCACATTAATATGAGACTTTTTTATTGTCGCAGAATTTTTCGTTCTGCTGATGGAGAAACTCCTCGTTGTCCCTTTAAAGAAATAACAAAGGTTCATGTTGGGGTCAAAGGTCAGGACACGTGAAGACAATCCTTCAACAGCATCAGAGTTTTTTGGGTTTTTTTCCTCATCTTACACCATCTTGTTTCTAATGATAAACAATGGGAGTTTTCCTTTAAAGAGGCAGCTTTACAGTGGACTTTTATTTTGGTAGAGGACCTGAAGACTTCCTCCACCACTGCCCCCCCACCCCACCCCACCCCACCTGTCCCAGTGTCAGACTGGAGGATGTTTGGGAATCTAATGGTGCTTTAACACTCACACATTTAAAAACACAGTGACACTGGTTTTTGTTACAAACACTGAAGCCATGGATCAGCTGTTTGTCGTTCAGGGTGCGTTCACAGTCGTCGTGTCGTTGAGCGGTTCGTTGAGACCGATGATGAGTGTGAACGTCATGTGACCTCATGAATGTTGATGGAAAATGTGAGTCAGTTTAATTGTTTCAGTTTTACTGTTATGAAGGACAAACAAGAGTAAATGTACTGATTCATCGTAATGAAAAACACTGTTATTCATCTATCTACTTATGCATTTCTACGTTTATAAATTGATTTATTGAAGATGTTGTAGATCTATTTGTTACCTGATTAACGTCAGTAAATATATGTAAAATACGTTATAAATTTGATTAACAAAACACAGGAACAGAAAAAATATAACATAATGAGAAATTAATACTTAAGCACATGTTGGAAATAATGTTGGAAAAAAGGGAATCAATATTTGTAAAGAAATAAATCTACAGACGTTTGAATAAATAAATCAGTGAATGCAGAAATAAGGAAGTAAATGTTTGTAGAAATGCATAAATAAACAGAAATAACATTTTCATTACTAAGTAATAATAAATGAGTGAATTTATTTATGTTTTTAATTATGAAATTCTTCTTTTATGTACGTTTTTATGTATTTATATCTATTCATACTCAGAATTCATAAAACACTAGTGAACCCTCGAGTTAATTTGATCCATGGACAATGATGTCACAGGAAAAGTAGCCCAATCATTTCCATAACAACATACTGTAGGAATTGAAAATAAGAATATATTGACTGAATAATTAATCAATCAACCAATCAATACCTCATCAGAGAGCTCATCACAGCCCACGAAGCTAACAGGAAAATAAATACGGTTATTTTAACCATTTTTGAACTCTAGTCAATTGTTAAATCTTAGGTATTTATTGGTGGATTAATTGTAGGTTTATAGATTCTAATTTAAAATCTATTGATTATTACGTTTCCTGTGACATCACTGCTCCTCCATTGAAGACTTTCACTCTTGAACGTAGCGTAGCGCCACCATCAGGATTAGCGCCGTAGCTACGCCAGCTGACAGTCGTATGTGCAAGTTAAAAAAAAAGAAAAGAAAAGTTATAATTGATCAAAGATTGAAGAAGTGGGTTCGGTGAAGACTCTCAGATGTTTGGCGCCACCTGTGGCCACAGCTGGTAACTGCAGGTCACTCACGTCACATCTGGATTAATTTAATTTAATTTAATTTAGTTTATTTGATAGGGACAATGCAGGTTAACATAGTGACACTTCCACTCGTTACAAACAAGTCAATGTGACTGATGTTCTGCATACAGAGATTATAGCTAATGCTAGTTTCCATCTCCCGTCCCTAGTTAGGCTTTTAGCAGAAGAAAGAAGGCAAGGCAAGGCAAGGCAATTTTATTTGTATAGCCCGTTTTTTACAAACAGTTTAGGTAATAGTCTACTTGCCAACAATGTGAACCCGGAAATGTTGAGTACCCCAAAGTTTTATGTCAGAAATATATAGTATGGGTCCCCAGTATTCAGAAACTGCCGGATGCTAACTATATTGGGCAATAAGCATAACAGACAATTTAGCATAAATTAGCATAATTGCCTATATGGGCAATATTTCAACAAAATTGACTTGGCTGATCTGGGCAATATTGGAGTGGTTTTAGGGGTTATTGATGATGCTGAATCCATTTCTGACATTTTCAAAATTCAAAATCGCTGTCTAAACCAGAAGTGACCAGATTTTGAAATCCCTCAAAATCGGCCCACTGGCGGTTAAAATCTGGTCACTAAAACCACTCCAATATTGCCCAGATCAGCCAAGTCAATTTTGTTGAAATATTGCCCATATAGGCAATTATGCTAATTATGTCTGTTATGCTAATTGTCCAATATATATAAGTTAGCATCTGGCAGTTTCTGAATACTGGGGACCCGTACTATCTATTTCTAACATAAAACTTTGGGGTACTCAACATTTCCGGGTTCACAATGGGGCCCTATGGGCTGGCAAGTAGACTATAAGGTAAGTTAAGAGAAAGACATCAAAATTACATAAAACACAATTAAACTCACGGCTTCAAAGGATTTGTTCAGTTTCCTGAGTCTCTTTGGACTGAAACTTTTCTTCTGTGGATTTTGTGGCTTGTTCACTTGTTCACTCGGAGACGTGAAGACAAAACAAGCATGTTGATGTTTACAGACTGAAGCTTCACCTTCGTCCACCGCTCCTCATGCTCCACTCGTCTGTCAGGAGGTCGTGTTTTTATCTCCATCTTCATTTCTTTCTTATGAAGAACGCTGTTCGATGTGAAGTTGCACTGAGCTGAGAGAACCTTCATTTGAGGATTTTATGTTGAAAGTGCAGGTGTTTGTTTGATGCGTGGGTGATCAGCTGATCTCTGTCGTCTTTACTTTGGGTGTTTTTTTTTTAGAAAAAGGGCTGCTTTTTAAGACGAATCAAGACTGTCAAAATAAAACGCTGTCTGTATCCCAGAGACGTCCGACTTCTGTCGTCTTTTAAACTGTTGAACATCCAAAATATTCACATGAGTTGAACATATGAACTGAAATGGTTTCATGTTTCTACACGTTCACAACTAGTGTTTGAACATTTTCTAAACCTCACAACATTCAGACCTGAAGTTTGTGAAGATTCTGAAGAAAATTCATGCAAAACCACTGATGCACGTTGCCTTCAGGGACAGTTTTTCATCAAGCAGTCTCTGTATTTACCTATAAAACAACTCTGTCTGGTAACGCTCTGTTACTTTGGGTCAAATTCTGCAGAACTCTAATGTCAGCTATCATAGTTATGCAGATGACACACAGATATATCTCACACTGTCTCCAGATGACTGCAGTCCAATAGAGTCATTATGTCACTGTTTAGAGCAAATCAAAAACTGGATGAAAAGAATTTCCTTCAATTAAATCAGGAAAAAACTGAGATCATTGTTTTTGGCAATAAAGAGAAGAGGGTTGCTGTCAATAAACACCTCGAGTCACTGTCTCTAGAAACAGCCTTTTAGTATCAACTTAAGAACACATCCATAATATATTTATGTCCCAAACTGACCAGGAGAAGCTGAGCTTTCATCTCCAACAGACTCGACTACTGTAGCCTAACGGTCTTCTGACTGGACTCCCCCAGAAAAGTATCAAACAGCTGCAGCTCGAGTTTTAACCAGAACAAAGAGATCACATCACATCACCCCAGTTCTTAAGACCTTACATTGGCTCCCAGTCAGCTACAGAATAGATTTTAAAGTTCTGCTACTGGTCTACAAATCACTGAATAGGTCCAGAATACATGTGTAACCCATATGGTTACGAAGCCCATGTCATTTGAATGTAGTTCCCGAACTTCCCGTGCCCCACCACTAGGTGGAAAATCAGCCCCGCATTCATTTTCACTGTCGTTGAGCACGTTCAGGGCCGCTGGAAGTCATTTTGAGCTGGGGGTGCTGAAAAAAATTTTTTTTTTTAGGACGACAACCTAGGTCTATATTTATCTAAACCTGAGTCTCTGTACCATCACTGTCTATGACACACGCAACTCTGTGTGTCTCTCAAAAATCCGTCCATAAGGAATTATTATCCAACTATTTACACATTGTTTAACAGCTCTCCTCATAGAGCTGGGCGAGACAGCCTAGTATAGTAAAATCTCTGATTTTTTCACAAAAAAAATCTGTTTAAGGATTTAAATTGTTTTTTCCCTCCTAAATCCGTTACGGTGAGAAAGTAACTTTTCAATAAACTTTCTCTAGTTTCAAACTGACAGTGACACAAATACTACAAGGTAAAAACCACACAGCCAATTTGCACACTTGGTAAAAGAGCTGTTCACGTGATGACCAGATGACAAACTTACATGGACGTGTGTGTGTGTGTGTGTGTAAGGACGGCTCTGCTAAAAAAAAAATTTAAAAAAGACGGTTCTACGCTCTCCTGCCGACTCACCAGCAGCTCATTGAGAGCTGTCAGGGAGCTCTGCTGTTTCTCTCAGTGGGAAGATTACACACTCTACTTTAGGTCTATAAAGAGTTCAACATCGGAAGATCTAATTAGTCACCAAAACATTCAACATAAATTATTAATAGGCTGCGTATTCATAATTATTTGAAATATTTTTTTTTCCAATCTCACTCTGACCACTAGGGGTGCTGCAGCACCCCCAGCACCCCCACTTCCCTCGGCCATGCGCTCTGCTCACGCCCATACACCGAGCCACACTCGCTGCCGATACACCGATCCCAAGGCAACTCACCCGCTGAGTGAGCTGCCGGACCAAGGTATGAAAAGTGATGGAAAAACTCATGAATTCACAATTAGTCTTCGCACAGTGTGTTGATAAACCTTTCGTTTATTAGGAGAGAGTCTGTGAATGTTGTGAAAGAGAGAGAGGAGCCGCTACGACCGTGTTAAGCCCTTTGTTAAGCAGAGCTATGCTAAGATGCTACGATACTAGGCCTTGGTTTTAGCCTGTTCATATTAGCTCCTGTGAAGATATTGCTTACTGAAACACTTTAATAAAACCAGTCGGAGTTATTATCCAATGTTTTCATCCACTTTGGTATTGTTGTATCCTCCGTGTTATGTGAGAAAAACAACTTTAAAAAGATTGCTAATGCTAATCGCGGTTAGCTCAGCTATGCTAGCTCAGGTAGCTTGCCATGATGCTAATGGTGTAGCCGGCCAAGCTAGTGGGCCACCGCCATGTTGAATGAGAGACAGAAATGGGATATGATGATACGTTGCAAGAATGTTATTCTACTGTACTGTTTTGTGTATAAATTGTGATTTATTTCATTGTGGTTATTATGATGATTAAAAAGAGTGAATTAATTAAATTCATTTATGGTTTAAAAGGTTAAAAAAGATAAATATATTGAAGTTAAAAGATAAATATTAATTTAAAAAGCTGTTTAAAATATAAATACTGCTTAAAAAGACAATTAAGTCTATTTATGTTAAAAATATGAGTTCAGAAGGAATAGTTGCGTTAAAATAACTCTACTATTGTGTACACTATCATTTATAATGATTTAAATTGTGTATACTGAATTTGATTATAAATATTCAGAGAAATCAGAGAAGAAGTAGTAGAAAGTCAATGTGAATGTGGTATTAATGGAATGTGTTTTCTACACCATCTGTGTAGACTGGTTTTTTATTTTCTACCGGATCAGGGATTGATCAGGCGATCGACAGAACGGAGAACGGGATCCACTCCGAAGACAGACTTCAACTCACTGCACTCTGATACAGATAAGATCGTTCACCACAAAATCTACCCGGGTAGTAGAAGAACTGATAAACACACACACCAAACACAGAACTGAACTTTATTCTTCTGATACAGAAGGAAAAGGACAATTTATTTTGATTTGATTTGATTTTTAAGAGCTCTATTTTGTTTTTTGGGGGGTTTTCTATTCCATGTGCAGTGAAATAATATGGGTTTTGATGCAATAAATGATCACTGTTCAACTTCCACATGGAGTCCAACTTTCTGAACCTAGAGAATGTGGTTTCGTTCTAACATTGAGGTTAAAGGTGCTACACGTAAATTACATGTTAGTCGAGTATAAACCCAGTAGAGCTCTGAGATCTACTGACTCAGGTCAGATAGTGGAGCTCAGAGTTCAGACCAGACATGGTGAAGCAGCATTTAGCTGTGATGCTGCTCACAAGTGGAAGAAACTACCAGCAGAACTGAGATCAGCCCCAACTGTAAACACCTTTAAATCCAGGTTAAAAACATTTCTCTTTTCATGTGCTTATAACTGAGCTCTTTTTAAAGGAGTCATCACCAGGAAATCGCAATTTCTCTTGTTAAAACATGCATATTGGTGTTTGACCTCAGTTGAAACTTGCCTGAAAAGCTGGAGTTTGAAAGTTTTTCGCCGTTTTTTCGGTTTGGCTCTTTTTCCGAACAGGAATAGCACACAATGGTGTGCCTTCCTAAAGCACGAGATTTTGATTCTGCTCCTACGGTGACGTCACCGTGGAGGCTACTTGCATAAGCCCACCCCTCTTTCACCACCCAACCCCGCCCCGTCCGCTACCTGAAATCACCGAAGCGCCGCCATTACTGAAGAGAACAGCAAGATGTCAAAACGTCGTTCGCATGTAAACGCGGTGGTTGGTTGCCACAATCAACATACAAGTATTTTTAATATCCCTGCATCGGCAGATCAATCCACCAGGGACCAGTGGATCAATTTCATATACAACGGCAATGTTCCTGGGACCCTCCCTGCCGCTCTTCATGTCTGTGGTGACCACTTTACCACAGACTCCTTCACAAACCTTGGCCAGTATCAGGCACAGCTGGCTACAGCGCCACGGCTAAAAAAAAGGGGCGATTCCAACCATCAGGGACACACCTGCAGCGCAGTCGGTAAGTGTTGTGTAAGATTATGCTTTATAATGTCTGAGACCCTGAAATGACGGTATACCGCTGTCTGTTTGGCAGAAAGGGCACCAGCTAACTGCTAATCGTGCTAACACTAGATGCTAACGGAACTAGTATTTCCGCGGTGCGTCTGCGGTTTGCCCCCCGGGTTGGGGGTGATTTCATCAAGTTGTGGCAGAGACGTTAGGGACCTGAAGCGAGGCGAGTGAGTGTGTTGACATTCATGTTACGGCTGTGAGGACGTGTTTCGGCTCACAGCCGTCCTCAGCCAGACTTTGTCTGACATTTTCACACCAAAGTCTGATCACTGTAGCTATAAGTTAGCTGCCCTGAACAGCAGGCCCCGCTGATCTGTCTGTCTAACATTGATCTGTCTGTCCGCTGTTTCACTGTGTCGTCATGTTTGTTGTCACTGGTGTTGTGCATGTTGTTACTGTTGCTGTGTGTATCATTACTTTCGTTGTGGATAACTACTGTTGTTGTCTGTCTTGTTGTTTGTCTTGTAATGCACGATGCTGTCCTTCGTTGCTAACGTGTAGTCAGTGAAGACAAATTTCCCCATGAGTGACAAATAAATCTAATGTAATCTAATCTAATACATCGTGCCCACCAGCATTAAAACTCAGGTCTTACATGTAAAACACGAGTGTGAAGTGTGAACACAGGCTCTGCAGCTGGATTTTACTGTTTATTTTGATCACAGTTTTAACAATACCCAGTGTCACATCTAATGTTAGATTATAATACTTGTCATTCCTTATCAACTGCAGCTCTTCACACATGTGATGAGCTTCAATTGACCTTTCGCAAAAGCTCCGCCCCCCGTAGTTACCGTTGCTAGCCCGACAAGCTTCTCAACGCTGCCCGAGTGTCAACAGTGTTTTTATATTGAGCGTCTTGAGCCATCAGAGTCTCAGAGGCATATGAGCGCTATATTTATGAATATTAATAATCACTAAACATTCTGACACCACTACAAAATTGCGTGGTCACAATGTAAACATAATGATGATCAAAATACGGCTTTTATCGATTCATAAATTGCATCATGTGGCGCATCAGCAAGAGAATACGGGTAACAGGACGTGGTGTTTGTGTCGCGGACCGAGACCAGAGCTTCTTCTTTTCTTTTTTTCTCCCCACCGAGAGGATTCAATCTGTGGAAGTACACTATAGTAAGTTAGGCTACAGTGTTTCCTCATATGTACAGCTCCTTCTATTTTTTAAAATGGTCGCAAATACACCGCTGCATGTCTTCCGTTCATTCATCTCCTCATAGCGCTGTTTGTTATTGACATTTACACACACAGAGCGAGAGAGAGAGAAGCTCATATGCTGCAGCAGTGCGTAGTGAAAGTGAAAGTTATAAGGTCCGATCGCCCCCCCCCCCCCCCCCCTTAAAAAAAAGAAAATCCTAGAGGAAACACTGTGGTAGTGAGTGATATCGGATACAGCCCTAGTCCTGCTAGCTTACCTTGGAGCTGATGTAGGCTGTATGCTTGTTTATTTTCATGACATTTAGCTGGGAGTGGGAGAAGGGTGGGGGGGGGGGGGGGACCTTGTTTACATAGTAACGGTTGCTATGATGTCTGATTGGACAATGACCGTTCGGGGGCGGGGTTTTGCGAAAGGTCAATTTCTGTGATGTATTTTGTGACCCTTGTTGGACTCAAACACAGTTAGTTAGCCTACTTCTGAACAATATCAGATAATCAGATTTGTTTTGTGTTTTTATTCAATTTGCTTTTAAAATGTATTTTTGCTTCTCTTAGGCTAGCACATCTCATACAGCGCCCAGCACCAGCACTGCCGTAATGCCTCCAAGTCCAAGGCCACATGTTGGCTGCCAGACAGAATGCATCAAGCTGGTATCAAGTGGCACACAGTTGTCTCTCAAAACATTACAACCTCACGTGAAAACTACAGGTCAGTCTGGGAGATTAATTTACATATAGAAAATTATAACACACCAAGTACAACACACGATTCTTTTATGTTTTTATTCATAAAAGAAGTAAATATTCAGTCCACCTTTATTGCACATTATGATGTCAATATCTGTTTCTGTGCATAAAAAGTACACAAACAACAGAGGTGAGGACAACAGATGTCAGCACATCAACTGATCCTGTTGTTCCTGACCTTCCCTGGTCCTCCACGCCAACAAAAATGTCACTGCTGCAGCCTCACCTCAATCTGGTGGAGCATGAAGATAAGGAAAGCTCTGTGGAGGCTAGCTCATCTTTTGTGGCTCCAGAACCACAGGACTCCACATACAACCCAGAAGACTCAGTTACTGTGTTAACTGTGTTATAAGAACAACATCATTTCTCGTTACAGTATGGAAAATTAAGTTCAATGATTTTGTACTATTTTGGGTTATGCGCTGTGTACAATTGTTTATTTTGTTGTGATCAGAAATGTAAGTGTACTGATTAATTTCAAATGTCTGTGATCTGATCTAGGCTTGGGCGATAGGTAAAAAAATTCCAATCGGCCACCGTACCCCTTTAAATCGGCGGTTGACGATATATTCGGCCGTTATGACACGTGTGCAGAGCGCAGGTGATAGATAAATAATTTCAACAGAATTGCTGTGAATCTGTGAACGCGCACGTATAAAGGGCAGAGTCAAGGCAGCAGATCAATCACAACCAGAGCACCGACGCTCAGAGAGAAGCGAGGTGAGCGTAGTGCAGCGCACACCTTATGTCTCCTGTGAGGAAGAAAAAAAAAGAAGAAGCCTGTGGTCCGACTCCGACCTGACCCGAGTTATTAAATGTTTACGTTTAGGCTATTTAAAAGTAGTTTAATTGGTGCTGACTTGTAAATGAATGCTGCTCTGGATCCAAAGTATCCAAACAACAGAACTATTTTATTATATTAGACTATATATTTTCCATCTTTGCTGAGCATAAGGTTTGTTCTAAATTAAATAAAAGCCTGTCCCATAGACGCGTGTCTCTATAAGACGGGTCCGCTCGGCGCACATACACACACATACACACACACACACACACACACACACACACACACACACCCTCAAAAAGTCCGGGCCGTGAGAACCGGCAGCCTACCTTTCGTATGGATAATCAGCTTGATAATCCGTTGTTGTGATCGACACATGTGTTTTCATAACGTGGATACAATCACCGCAACTCTGTCCGGAGCTTCGCTACTTTTATTTCAGTATCCTTGGTAACAGTAACCCCCGTACAAGGATTTCAAAATAAGGGCACACTGAATATCATAAAACATTACAGCCATAACGCTCTTCTAAAAATAATTCAGACTCGTCGGAAATCAGTGTGAATAACATAGCTACATATTAGGCTACATAGCTGCCAGATCCAATTTACGCATGCTTTGAATTGTGCTCCATGTAAATTAGAGTTGAATTCTGTGGAGCCAGACCATTAATTTGGCGAAATAAAATGCAAAAAAAATCGCCCAGACAATCGCCAAAAATTAAATCAACCGTGACGGACTCAGCCGGTGGTCGATTGGCGATACATTCGTCCTATCGCCCAAGCCTAATCTGATCCTATTGTATTAATGCGTATATATATATTATTTTATTTTATTTTAATTTTTTAAGGTAAAAGGGGTAGGGGTGGGACGTCGTGTGGCGTAGTGGTTAGAGCGGGCGCCCCATGTATAGAGGCACAGTCCTCGCTGCAGTCGGCCCTGGTTCGAATCCCGCGTCGGGCGCCATTTACTGCATGTCATTCCCCCTCTCTCTGCCTCCTCATTTCCTGTCTGTCTCAACTGTACTATCCATAAAGGCATAAATGCCCAAAAAATATACTTAAAAAAAAAAAAAAAAGGGGTAGGGGTATATAAGCTTTGGCTTCAACCTACACCCTTTCGGTTATATAAGCTTGATATACCAAGATAAATAAATTCATTCATTCATTCAACAGAATCAATGGATAATTCGTAAGTTATAACTTTTATTTTTTAACATTTGGGTTTTTGATCAGCCATTATCTGCTTTTTAGAACTAGGCTCAAACATTAACACATTATTACTTTTAAAACATTATGTGACTTCTAATACATTTGATTACCAATTGATTGCCAATTACCTGTGTGCACATAACTTCCTGAAACTCAGAAGCACTGTTGTTTTTGGGGACTAATGATTGGATTGAACCATAGACTGTAAAAAGAATGGCCGTAGCGTCCGTGACGTCCCCCATTGGTTTTGGGGAGTCGTTTTTGTGACTCAAATATGGCGGCCTGAACAGCGGCATGTTGGATTGGCCGGCCGAGAACCCGCCCACTGGCCTCGAAGCAGCTGTCCACGGAGCTGCTCGGACCTGTCACTCAACGTTTCCGCGCCCTGATTGGCCAGAGTTTTAACCTAATAACAGTAAAACTGTAGAGTTAAACCCCCCCCCCCCAGAGTGTGTGCGGGGGTAGAAACTATCGATTGAGACGAAAAAACGTTCTGACACCAGGCTTTTAACATGTTTACTGAGGATGTAAAGTGGGTGATTTTAACACGGGGCTCTATGGGGAATGCTGCTTTCTGACACCAGCCCCCAGAGGAAGAAGAGGGGATTGCAGTTTTTTGAACGCGGAAGTGAGCTTCACTTCTCAGACCGACAACTGCTCCCTTGGATTGAACTAACAAAAATGGTGTGCTTGCTACACAGGAAATAACAGAGCCTCAGAGTTTCAGGAAGTGTTAGAGCTGTGAATACCATAACTATCCAGGTGTGTCTGAGGTCAGACAAACCTAGATTGGTTAGTTGTCCAATAATGTAAGACAGGGAATGAAGGAACTGGCTAAAGTTATAAGTAGTGGAGCTGTGCATAAAGCCTATTGGCTATGGCAGAGGTATGGGCTCTTCAAATGCCCCTCTAGTCTTCATTGTACATGGTTGTGTTACGGCCGGAAGGGGTTCGGCCTTGTGTGTGTGTCTCCCTCTCCTTGTTCCCCCACAGCTCCACCCAGGTCCCAATCAGTGAAACAAGGCTCACCTGGTCCACTGAGCTAAATACCCTGCAGCTGAAACTGGGGGGCGGTGCGGTGCGGTGCGGTGCAGTGCAGTGCAGTGCGGTGCGGTGCGTGGGGACTGCTGGGCTCGCCTGCCTCGCCTGCCTCGCCTGCCTTGCATCATTGGCTTTTGTTTGTTTTATTTTGTTTGTATAACTTTTATGTTTTGCATTAAATATCCTTGTAGTTAATTTAGTCACTTGTGACTTTTTTCACTCTCTCAACATAGGGAAGACCCCAGCACCACTCATGGAGACCCCTTGTCCATTCACAAAATACGAAAGCTGTTGGTTTTTGAAACATGCCTCATGGAGCTCTTTGAGAAGTGCCCAGTGTGCAGCCGAGTTTGTCATGTCAAGAAGAACATCAGGGGAACTTTCTGTGCCATTGTCCAGAGATGTCCACATTGCCACTACCAGAGACAATGGAAAAGTCAGCCAGTGATTGGTCACTCCACACCAGCTGGGAATTTGCAACTTTCTGCTGCAATATACTTCAGCGGTGCATCATTTTTTAAAGTGCAGAAGGTATGTTCAGGTACTTGTTTATAGTTGATTGTTTTTATAATTTCTCAAACACATTAGTATGACAAGTTAGAGAACAAATGTTGATGCTCTTGATTCGCTGCGTAAGGTTGAGGTGTCACTTGCCAAGCCCATCATAGCAGTCCATTTGAATTAGATATGAAAAAGCCTGCATACAATTGAGAATTTGATCTAAAATGCATTTTTATTGTAATCTAAAATGTGAATCTAGATAACCAATAAAATTGATTTTGTCTTTGATATTTTAGGTTTTCAATGCCATGCAGTTGAAGATGCACAGCTACAAACAATTGATTGATATATATTTATTAAATATATATCAATTTTTATTATCACATTGACATGCACAGTTATCTCATTGGTAATTACGTTTGTTTTTTAATTCCACATAGATGCTGAACTAAAACTTACCTCTCATTGCCTCCAATTGGTAAATGGGCATAATCCTGCATATAAATGTTTCTTGCATTTTGTAATGAAAAAACATTTAGGCAGACAGGCTCTAAGCCTGGATGTTGTGTCATACACATGGGGGGAGTTTGGAGCTGGTTCATCCTTCTGAGCACCTGTGCAACAAAAAGAGGCATGTGTTTGTAGTATTTTTAAAAGCACACTGGACTAGGAAAGATCTCATTGTGTATTATATCTACCTTTGGGGTCTCCCTGCAGCAAACATTCTCTCTTTCAGTGGGCATCGTATCACAATTTCCACAGGTGCACCTTTTCAGCAGGGAGAAAGGACAATAAGAACTAGGTTACTGTAGTAAAAAGATGGTAGGTAATGCTGTTTATGTTTTAGAGTCTGCATGCAGGCTAGCCCCCCCCCCCCCGGCTCTGTCCTTCCTGCGGCGAATCAACGCGCGCCTAAATTACATATTATACAATGCACATCCGGACCAGTCAAAACCTCGCGCGTGATAAAGTCGCGGTACGAAAAAGGGTCAGAACAAGCTCTGTTTGATTAAAAAAAAAAAAATTCTAATAAGTTTTACGAATTGATCCAAAGCGATCCAAGGGGGGCTGGATACGTAAAAAACAAGGTGATGACTCCTTTAAGAACTTTAAATAGGAATCTTGGATTTGCACTTTGAGTCCTCTTAATTGTTTTAATACAAATCAATCTTTCATGCTGCAAACTCATATGCTCTATTTTAGTCTAGTTTTTATTTTATTATATACTACATATAAATAGGTCAAAGGTCAGTGATGCTTCACAAAACACTATTTAGCCATAACTGAGGACTTCATATACAGAAATGATGACAAGACTTAACCTCTGATCTTTTCTCTGATGAACTGGAAGTGAGTGGTGGAGGACACGAGCAGGTGAGTCTGCTCAGACTCTGGACTCTCACTGTGTCCAGTCGTTTCCCGTTCATCCTCCTCTCTGTGTGATTTGGCTCTGATCCCTCGTGTGAAGCCAAAACTAGGCACCGTCTGGTTCAGTGAACTGAGCGAGACGCCATCACCACTGTTTGAGAGGCTCAGCCTGGCCTGTTGTTCCTCTCAAGCAATGCATACTGGGAAATCTGTTCATCATTTAAAGTCAAATGACCTAAAGTCAGAACCAGAACTCTTCATGAATGAACCTCAAATAAGATAATCTACACCTTTACATGATGTTAGGAGAATATTAGTTTTTCTAGTAGTATGAACATTTTCATTTCACCTTTATTTATTCAAAATCATAATCCACAATTACATACAGGCTGTAGAACATTTGATAGTAAATTCTTAAAGCTATCTAAAGAAGCTTTGTAAGTTATTCCAATTTTGAGGGGAATAGAAGTGAAAGGCAGTCTTCCCTAATTCTGTCCTGATACTGGGAATTTGTAAAACCAAGGAATCCTGTGAACGAGTGTGCAAGTTACAAACTCTAAGTGAGATTAAACTGGTAAGATAAACAGGTAAAATTTCAAGTAAGGCTTTGTAAATAAAAACCATGCAATGTTGTTCCCTCCTTACACTTAAGGATGGCCATCCAACCTTGTTATAAAGAACACAGTGATGGGTTGGGAACACATCTCCAGTCATAAAACGAAGAGCAGAATGATAAAGTGTATTAAGGGGTTTCAATGTGGAGAGAGCGGCATGCATGTAAATGACATCACCGTAATCAAGAGCAGATAAGAAAATGGCCTGAACAAGTTCTTCTCTACATTCTATTGTCAGACAAACTCTATTACGATAAAAGAAAGATCATTTTCCCACCGTGTGATGGCAGGGATGAAAGCAATCTTGTGAATATCATATATTTTGTCTTTTTTGGATTAAGTGTTAATTTAAGATTAATTAGAGCTTGCTCTAGAGCAACAGAATACATAATTGTGTCATCAGCGTACAGATGAGTAGAACTATTAGCTATGCCAATGCCTAAATTGTTAATATAAAGGGTGAATAAGATAAGGCCTAAAATAGATCCCTAGTTCCACATAAAAAAACATGACTTCAGGTTGCTGACCTGAAAACACTTAAACCGGGTCAGTGTCCTGGCTGTCTGTTGACATCCAGTTTAGGGTAAACAGCATCATCACAGACTGATGGGAAGTCAACGGGTGTTGTTTGCACATCAAGCGATCAAGGGGGCGGAGCTTCTGGACTCATGATATAAAAAACCTCTCGTCTGGATCTTCAGCAGCAGAATCTGCGAAGCGACACGGTGAGTACACTCCTTCATCCTTCTCATACGACCTGCGCTGCTTCATCCAGATCTAAATGACAAGAAATAATTTGTTCATCACTGTTCCTATCTGATATTTTGCAGAAAAGTTTTTTTTTTTTTTTTTTTTAAAGGGACAATACACATTAATGTAAATGTATCGGAGTTAGCAGCCTGCTAATTTGTGAATGTTTGTTTTCATTTAAAAGCGGTTTATTCGTGGTTTATTCATGGTTTAGAGGTAAATTCATGCAAAACCACTGATGCGCGTTGCCTTCAGGGGCAGTTTTTCATCAAGCAGTCTCTGTATTTACCTCTAAAACAACTGAATGTGCAGGTCACAACTTGTCCACCAGAGCGTTGTGGAGTTGTTGGATTGTGTATTTGATGAGTTTGATGAGGGAAACCAAGAAATCCCATGAGCCTCTGTAGCGTAGCTCTGAGCAGCTCACGGCTCTGCTCCGCCGTTCTAAAAATAGCTTGCACCGACAATTAAAGGTAACGAACCTACTGCTATGACTATAGGGATTATGGCAATGGGCCAATTTGCCAAAAATGTTGAACTATCCCTTTAATGCAATATGCTAAATCTGTCATGTAGGTTTTTGCATATTAGAAATTGTACAAGTATGGCGGCCATCTTGAAATTTGTGACTTTCAAGTTGTTTATCTGCTTTTTTTTTTTAATGACCCTGAGAGAAAAACAGACCAGTGTTGGAGATTAATAAGATTAATGTGACTTCCCTTTAACAAGTTCATGAGTGAATTTTCTCTTTCTGCAGGTTTGACTTTTTAAAGATGAGACTTTTGGTTCTTCTCCTCGTTGCTGTCTCCATGGGGACGGCTGGTAACTATTCACCTTTCCTTTGTGTCGTTATTTGATCCTATGACACTACAAATGCACATTTTATTTTCAGTTTACAGGTGAATGATGTTGAACTTGTTCTTCAGGCAGCGTCACCATCAAGACTTTGGTGTTTCCCAGTCAGACGAGCACCAGCCTTGTTGAGTTGACTCCTCTGAAGCCGATGCAGCTGAGTGCCTTCACCCTGTGTATGAACGTGGCCATGGAGGCCGACACCCCTCCAGGGCGAGACATCATCCTGTTTAGCTACAGGAGTCAAGCTGATGATGAACTCAACGTGTGGCTGGAAAAAGACGGAAGGTAGATGTCCTCTCTCAGTGCGGGTTCAGACTACACAACGTTTTTATCTTTACCTGATGGATTTGTGTAGTCTGATTCTGCCTTAACACAATTATTAACACCAACGTGAATACGGCTTTGAGGCCAACACATGTCGATGAGTTTAAGGTATTAAATCAGGTCCGTAACTGATGAAAACCCTCTGAGAGTGCCTTTATGTCCATGTGTCCAGGTTGTCCCTCTACCTGGCTGCAGATAGTGCCTTGTTCGCACTCCCTCAGCCCGGGGCTCTGGAGACTCACCTGTGTGTCACCTGGGAGTCCAGTTCAGGTGCAACTTCCTTCTTCCTGAACGGGAGGAAGAGCTTGGCCAAAATCTACAGGAAGGGTCACACGATTCCATCTGGAGGGAAGGTTTACCTCGGTCAGGATGCTGACGGCGGTTTTGGAGGTTTTGACATCAATCAGAGTTTCGTTGGGGAGATCTCCGACGTCAACATGTGGGACTCTGTCCTCTCAGCCAGCTCCATCCAGGACCTGTACTCCGGGAAGAGAGAGCAGAGAGGAAATGTGTTAGACTGGGAAACATCCACCATGACGGAGGCCGGCGAGGTGGAGGTCCTTACTCGTGAGCTGTAGGTTTAAAACCTGAGGCCACAATATAATCCTGTGATTTTGTTGAGCTTGTTGGTTAAACTGAAGTCAAAGCTGTTGATCTGATGAACTCTGAAAAGTCCAATAAAAACTTACATTAAAAACGTTGTCTGTGGTGCAGAAATACTTTACATGATCTAGCCAGTGTTCAATGTGTCAACTATACTTTGACTCTCAAGAGTCATTATTATTATTTCATACAATATAAAGTTAGACGTTTATGGCATATTCTGTCGTAAATTTAACCCATAGTCTAATCCAACCCCCCGTTAGACCCAGTAGGTAGACGTTTGTGTTAAAGCTCCATACAGTATAAAGGTAGATGTTTGTGTTAAAGCTCCATACAGTATAAAGGTAGATGTTTGTATTAAAGCTCTATACAGTATAAAGGTAGATGTTTGTATTAAAGCTCCATACAGTATAAAGGTAGATGTTTGTATTAAAGCTCCATACAGTATAAAGGTAGATGTTTGTGTTAAAGCTCCATACAGTATAAAGGTAGATGTTTGTGTCAAAGCTCCATACAGTATAAAGGTAGATGTTTGTATTAAAGCTCTATACAGTATAAAGGTAGATGTTTGTATTAAAGCTCCATACAGTATAAAGGTAGATGTTTGTATTAAAGCTCCATACAGTATAAAGGTAGATGTTTGTATTAAAGCTCCATACAGTATAAAGGTAGATGTTTGTATTAAAGCTCTATACAGTATAAAGGTAGATGTTTGTATTAAAGCTCCATACAGTATAAAGGTAGATGTTTGTATTAAAGCTCCATACAGTATAAAGGTAGATGTTTGTATTAAAGCTCCATACAGTATAAAGGTAGATGTTTGTATTAAAGCTCTATACAGTATAAAGGTAGATGTTTGTGTTAAAGCTCCATACAGTATAAAGGTAGATGTTTGTATTAAAGCTCCATACAGATCTTCCATCAGACTGATCAGTTTCTCTCTTGAAGCTTGACTTCAGACTTGGTGACTTGGGTCCTGATCAGGACTCTGCAGTGACTCCGTCCTCCACCTCCAGCTGCTCGTTACCCACACATTAACAACAGCTGCCGACCTTAATGAGGCCGTTAAATAAAGTCCAGTCAGCTGGAACATGAACAGTGTTGGACACAAATATTAATTATGATTGCTTGGATTGAGCACTTTCCAAATTCTCACGGGCACTCTCTACAGCTACATACAAGCGATGTCGGAAACCATTGACATATTCAATAAGATTATTTGCTTTGACTGTGAATTGTGATGATAGAACTGATTGTTGTGTGTACCACTGTGTGTGTGTCCTTCCCAGCTTCAGCATACTGCATGGTTGTAGGCCTTGTGGTCGGTTGTGGTCTTAAGCCTGGCTTATGGTTCTGCGGACCCTACAACCCCTGATGCACCTCCAAAATATCCTGACTACATGTCGCGTCAACACGTAGTGACGCGAACCGCAGGGCTGTGATTGGTCCGCTCAGAAGGTCAGTGTGGTGAATTCACCCGTTCTCAGCCTCGACTGGTGGTTTAGTGGTCGGCCAGACCATCTCCGCAAACGTCTTCATCACCTGCGCTTCAACATTTGCAATAAAAGCGTTTGTTTTTCAGTTGCCATTGTTTACTGTGACCGGAAGCAAACCAAGGAATCCGATATGAGCCCCCCGAAACCCACGGAAAGACACAGCCACACCCCCCTAGTGGCTTGGTGGTGAATTGCAGAGCAACACATTCTCTCAACGCAGAACTTAGAATGCTCAACAACAGTGTTGGGTTGACGCGGAAGCGAAGCTAAACATCACCACGGTGGCCTACAACAAGCCAAACAACACCACGGCGGCCTACAACAAGCCTAACGACACCACAGCGGCCTACAACAAGCCAAACAACACCATGGCGGCCTACAACACCACAGCGGCCTACAACAAGCCAATCAACACCATGGCGGCCTACAACACCACGGCGGCCTACAACAAGCCGAACAACACCACGGCGGCCTACAACACCACGGCGGCCTACAACAAGCCAAACAACACCACGGCGGCCTACAACAAGCCAAACAACACCATGGCGGCCTACAACACCACGGCGGCCTACAACAAGCCGAACAACACCACGGCGGCCTACAACACCACGGCGGCCTACAACAAGCCAAACAACACCACGGCGGCCTACAACACCACGGCGGCCTACAACAAGCCAAACAACACCACAGCGGCCTACAACAAGCCAATCAACACCATGGCGGCCTACAACACCACGGCGGCCTACAACAAGCCGAACAACACCACGGCGGCCTACAACACCACGGCGGCCTACAACAAGCCAAACAACACCACGGCGGCCTACAACACCACAGCGGCCTACAACAAGCCAAACAACACCACGGCGGCCTACAACAAGCCAAACAACACCACGGCGGCCTACAACACCACAGCGGCCTACAACAAGCCAAACAACACCACGGCGGCCTACAACACCACAGCGGCCTACAACAAGCCAAACAACACCATGGCGGCCTACAACACCACGGCGGCCTACAACAAGCCGAACAACACCACGGCTGGTGCTCTCTCTGCTTCACTAAAGCCTAGTTTATGCTTCCGTGTCGACCCAACACCGTCGTTGAGCATTCCAAGTTCTGCATTGAGAGAATGCGTTGCTCTGCAATTCACCACCAAGCCACTAGGGGGGTGTGGCTGTGTCTTTGTGTGGGTTTCGGGCGGGGCTCATATCGGATCCCTTGGTTTGCTGGGAACTGCCCATTGGTCCGACCTCCCATTGGTTCGACCTCCCGTTACTCCGACAAAATCAACCACAAGTCGGACCAATAGGAGGTCGAACCAATGGGTGGTCCCGTTAGTTCGAACTGTCATCGCTACTTTGTGACAAGCTCTTCCATTGATCTCTCTCTCTCTCTCTCTCTCACACATCACACGCACATCACACACGCGGCCCAGAAAGGAGCCAGATCAGGCTTGAGCTCACTTCACGGGCGCGAGCCTGCTGCAGCCGCCGCTCCTGCAGACAGTAGACTGAGAGAAAAAAAAAGTAAATTTGGCTTTGGTTAGGTTCAGGCAATGAAGAAAGGAGTTGGTTAAGTTTAGTAAAAAGACCAGGTAGAGGCTAGACAGGCTGGAAGCATAATGAGCGTTATATGTTATTAGATGCTTGTTTTGCACATGATCCGTTTGATCCGTTTGATGAATGCGCAGCCTCCGTTTCCTTTCTGATTGCGTCCGTCTGTCTGTTCGGAGTGGGAGAGAGAGAGAGAGAACCCAATCCACCTGTCAGTAATGTAAGTTTGATTTGATATGAGTGTCATGGTTTAATTATGGACACTAATGAGCGCGCAGCAGTGCGTAAAAGTCGAGCGTAATTACAGCTCCTCGTTGGTGAAACACAAACTGCGCCTCTTCTTCCACGTGTGTCTTATTGACAGGTGGAGCCTATATGAATAATTATATAAATGCATAGTGAACGGTAAGAATGGAGAGTTGGACTAATGCTAACTAGTCCAGTTCGAACTAATGAGGACCTCCCATTAGTTCGAACTCTCATTACTCCGATTGTCGGACCGATGGGAGGTCGAACCAGCGGGAGGTCGAACTAATGGGTTTGCTTCCGGTCACAGTAAACAATGGCAACTGAAAAACAAACGCTTTTATTGCAAATGTTGAAGTGCAGGTGATGAAGACGTTTGCGGAGGTGGTCTGGCCGACCACTAAACCACCAGTCGAGGCTGAGAACGGGTGAATTCACCACACTGACCTTCTGAGTGGACCAATCACAGTCCTGCGGTTCGCGTCACTACGTGTTGACGCGACATGTAGTCACACAGTGGCACACACAACAATCAGTTCTATCATCACAATTCACAGTCAAAGCAAATAATCTTATTGAATATGTCAATGGTTTCCGACATCGCTTGTATACAGCTGTAGAGAGTGCCCGTGAGAATTTGGAAAGTGCTCAATTCAAGCAATCATAATTAATATTTGTGTCCAACACTGTTCATGTTCCAGCTGACTGGACTTTATTTAACGGACCCATTAAGGTCGGCAGCTGTTGTTAATGTGTGGGTAACGAGCAGCTGGAGGTGGAGGACGGAGTCACTGCAGAGTCCTGATCAGGACCCAAGTCACCAAGTCTGAAGTGGTTACATGCTGCTATTCTGACATGCCGCTATTTGACATTGACTTCTAATTGTCGGAATGGCGGCATTAACATTATTTTTCAAGCGTCCCACTATTCCGACATTGATTACGTTATAGTCAGACGTGTCCTTCTGATTTTTTTTTATTTTCATCTGAGACACTGTTTCTCATACACAGACTCAGCTGTAATGGAAAATGACCTAAACTGAGTCCAGTAGAGCTGTAACTGTGTCGTGGAAAGGCGTTCAAAGTAATGGTAACTAGTATCCTGGAAATCCTGCTTTACATTGTTTTAACATAGGTAAAAGAAAAAAAAAAAGATTTTCTGGGATAAAGGGGCAGATTACATAAGATTATTCTTCTTTCTGCTCCCTTTTGTTGAGATTTGGGAGGTTTTTGTTTTTATTGTAGTTTATTAAAATGCCAGATCATTTTTCTGACTAATTTATTGCCCGATGCCATGTATCTCGCTTTCTTTCCCCCGCCCTCCGCCCGTTGTCTTCATTGTCACTTTGTTGTCACTTTGTAGCCGCTCCACAGAGTGCACATGGCTAATTAATATGCACGTGCTGACCATATATGGTTGTGTCTAGGCGTTCCGGGGGCGGAATATGAGGTGTGTTCACGAGCGCACCATTCTTGGATCCAGTTTGATTTATCAAAGAGAAATTGCAGGAAGAGTTGTGCACGCACAGTTTGATAGATCTGAAAAAGGTGTAAATATTTTGGGTGTCTTTTCACCGTAGGCCTAAGCAAAAAATTTAATAGCAGCAGTTTTACACTGCTTACTTACAGTTTTGATAAATGAGGCCCCAGGACCTAAGCCCAGAGCCCAGACGCTCACAGCTGCAGCTCCGCGGCTCATCCGCCGCGCTGTCCGTGGTGCTGAAGGTGACAGGTTAACTTGACAAACAAACTGCAGCATAGTTCTGTTTGTTTATAATGTGTGTCAGTTTTGTTTGCGACTTGATAGTTTAGTTGTTGAGATTAAGAATAACACTCCCTGATCAAACCGGTGATAGGCATGCTGAAAAGAAAAAAAGAGAGAGAGACGCGCCTGGGTATCGCAGCTGTGTAAAAAAAAAAAAAAAAGATGACGTGTTGGAATAGCGATACCAGAAAGTGTCGGAATAGCGGCATGTCTAGATAGAGGGATGTCGTAATAGCGGGATGTCTAAATAGAGACATGTCGGAATAGCGGGATGTCTGAATAGCGGGCGGACCCCGTCTAAAGTGAAGCTTCAAGAGAGAAACTGATCAGTCTGATGGAAGATCTGTATGGAGCTTTAACACAAACATCTACCTTTATACTGAAGGAGCTTTAACACAAACATCTACCTTTATACTGTATGGAGCTTTAATACAAACATCTACCTTTATACTGAAGGAGCTTTAACACAAACATCTACCTTTATACCGTATGGAATAATAATAATAATGACTCTTGAGAGTCAAAGTATAGTTGACACATTGAACACTGGCTAGATCATGTAAAGTATTTCTGCACCACAGACAACGTTTTTAATGTAAGTTTTTATTGGACTTTTCAGAGTTCATCAGATCAACAGCTTTGACTTCAGTTTAACCAACAAGCTCAACAAAATCACAGGATTATATTGTGGCCTCAGGTTTTAAACCTACAGCTCACGAGTAAGGACCTCCACCTCGCCGGCCTCCGTCATGGTGGATGTTTCCCAGTCTAACACATTTCCTCTCTGCTCTCTCCTCCTGGAGTACAGGTCCTGGATGGAGCTGGCTGAGAGGACAGAGTCCCACATGTTGACGTCGGAGATCTCCCCAACGAAACTCTGATTGATGTCAAAACCTCCAAAACCGCCGTCAGCATCCTGACCGAGGTAAACCTTCCCTCCAGATGGAATCGTGTGACCCTTCCTGTAGATTTTGGCCAAGCTCTTCCTCCCGTTCAGGAAGAAGGAAGTTGCACCTGAACTGGACTCCCAGGTGACACACAGGTGAGTCTCCAGAGCCCCGGGCTGAGGGAGTGCGAACAAGGCACTATCTGCAGCCAGGTAGAGGGACAACCTGGACACATGGACATAAAGGCACTCTCAGAGGGTTTTCATCAGTTACGGACCTGATTTAATACCTTAAACTCATCGACATGTGTTGGCCTCAAAGCCGTATTCACGTTGGTGTTAATAATTGTGTTAAGGCAGAATCAGACTACACAAATCCATCAGGTAAAGATAAAAACGTTGTGTAGTCTGAACCCGCACTGAGAGAGGACATCTACCTTCCGTCTTTTTCCAGCCACACGTTGAGTTCATCATCAGCTTGACTCCTGTAGCTAAACAGGATGATGTCTCGCCCTGGAGGGGTGTCGGCCTCCATGGCCACGTTCATACACAGGGTGAAGGCACTCAGCTGCATCGGCTTCAGAGGAGTCAACTCAACAAGGCTGGTGCTCGTCTGACTGGGAAACACCAAAGTCTTGATGGTGACGCTGCCTGAAGAACAAGTTCAACATCATTCACCTGTAAACTGAAAATAAAATGTGCATTTGTAGTCGCAGAGAAGCAAATAACGACACAAAGGAAAGGTGAATAGTTACCAGCCGTCCCCATGGAGACAGCAACGAGGAGAAGAACCAAAAGTCTCATCTTTAAAAAGTCAAACCTGCAGAAAGAGAAAATTCACTCATGAACTTGTTAAAGGGAAGTCACATTAATCTTATTAAACACCAACACTGGTCTGTTTTTCTCTCAGGGTCATTAAAAAAAAAAAGCAGATAAACAACTTGAAAGTCACAAATTTCAAGATGGCCGCCATACTTGTACAATTTCTAATATGCATTAATGTGTATTGTCCCTTTTAAACAAAAATAAAATAAAATAAAACTTTTCTGCAAAATATCAGATAGGAACAGTGATGAACAAATTATTTCTGATCATTTAGATCTGGATGAAGCAGCGCAGGTCGTATGAGAAGGATGAAGGAGTGTACTCACCGTGTCGCTTCGCAGATTCTGCTGCTGAAGATCCAGACGAGAGGTTTTTTATATCATGAGTCCAGAAGCTCCGCCCCCTTGATCGCTTGATGTGCAAGTGTGGCAAGATGAAGAGGGCCTGGGCGGGGATTGAACCCACACCTCCCGGGTAAGAGTCATGCGCGCTTGCCAGTCACCTAAAGGGACATCCCCTTGGCCAAGTAGCCAGGGCACATGATCAATTGGAGGCATAGTGACAGGACCACCACTGTCACACAAACAACACCCGTTGACTTCCCATCAGTCTGTGATGATGCTGTTTACCCTAAACTGGATGTCAACAGACAGCCAGGACACTGACCCGGTTTAAGTGTTTTCAGGTCAGCAACCTGAAGCCATGTTTTTTTATGTGGAACTGGGGATCTATTTTAGGCCCTATCTTATTCACCCTTTATATTAAAGGGACAACGAGGAGTTTTGGAAAAGCGAAGTCTTTTCACACTACATTTATGAGCCTCCGCGCACCGTGAAATTCTTTGACCGGCACAAGACTTAAAGTCAGCGGTTCGAAGACGATCACATACCGTCGTAGTTCCGACCATAAACGGAGATTCGGCGGCGTTATTCTCATGACTCGCCACGAAACCGAAAGTAAAGAAACGCTGGTCGGCTCGCCCAGCATTTCCGCCACCACTAATAATAACAAAATAACGATAGAGACAAAACCATAGATTTATCTAAAATGGGCCCATTAACAAGTGGTAACGTAGATTCATCCACATTAATGTGAGACTTTTTTTTTTATAACCAAATAGAAACTCCTTGTTGTCCCTTTAACAATTTAGGCATTGGCATAGCTAATAGTTTTACTCATCTGTACGCTGATGACACAATTATGTATTCTGTTGCTCTAGAGCAAGCGCTAATTAATCTTAAATTAACACTTAATCCAAAAAAGACAAAATATATGATATTCACAAGATTGCTTTCATCCCTGCCATCACACGGTGGGAAAATGATCTTTCTTTTATCGTAATAGAGCTTGTCTGACAATAGAATGTAGAGAAGAACTTGTTCAGGCCATTTTCTTATCTGCTCTTGATTACGGTGATGTCATTTACATGCATGCCGCTCTCTCCACATTGAAACCCCTTAATACACTTTATCATTCTGCTCTTCGTTTTACGACTGGAGATGTGTTCCCAACCCATCACTGTGTTCTTTATAACAAGGTTGGATGGCCATCCTTAAGTGTAAGGAGGGAACAACATTGCATGGTTTTTATTAACAAAGCCTTACTTGAAATTCTACCTGTTTATCTTACCAGTTTAATCTCATTTAGAGTTTGTAACTTGCACACTCGTTCACAGGATTCCTTGGTTTTACAAATTCCCAGTATCAGGACAGAATTAGGGAAGACTGCCTTTCACTTCTATTCCCCTCAAAAGTGGAATAACTTACAAAGCTGTCTGAAACTGGATCATCTTATTTCTTTAGATAGTTTTAAGAACTTACTATCAAATGTTCTACAGCCTGTATGTAATTGTAGATTATGATTTTGATTGTATTTGTATATTGTATAATTGTGTGTTTTTGTAATCAGGGCATCACTGAAAGAGAGCTCGCTCTCAATTGACCTTCCCTGAATAAATAAAGGTGAGTTTTGGCTTCACACGATGGATCAGAGCCAAATCACACAGAGAGGAGGATGAACGGGAAACGACTGGACACAGTGAGAGTCCAGAGTCTGAGCAGACTCACCTGCTCGGGTCCTCCACCACTCACTTCCAGTTCATCAGAGAAAAGATCAGAGGTTAAGTCTTGTCATCATTTCTGTATATGAAGTCCTCAGTTATGGCTAAATATTGTTTTGTGAAGCATCACTGACCTTTGACCTATTTATATATAGTATATAATAAAATAAAAACTAGACTAAAATAGAGCATATGAGTTTGCAGCATGAAAGATTGGTTTGTATTAAAACAATTAAGAGGACTCACAGTGCGAATCCAAGATTCCTATTTAAAGTTGTTAAAAAGAGCTCAGCTCCAAGCACATGAAAAGAGAAATGTTTTTAACCTGGATTTAAAAGTGTTTACAGTTGGGGCTGATCTCAGTTCTGCTGGTAGTTTGTTCCAGACAGTTGTGTGCAGCATAACAGCTAAATGCTGCTTCACCATGTCCGGGGCCTCATTTATCAAAGAGGGTGTAAAACTGCTACTAAATATTTGCGTACGGCGAAAAGACGAAAATGGCGTACACCCGAAATATTTACACCTTTTTCAGATCAATCAAACTGTGTGTACGCACAACTCTCCGCAATTAATCACAGCGGACTCAAGAATGGTGCACACGTGAACACACCTCTTACTCCGCCCCCGGAACGCCTATATACAACTATATATGGTCAGCACGTGCATATTTAATTAGCCATGTGCTCTCTGTGGCGCAGCAACAAGTGACAACAAAGTGACAACGGAGACAACGGGCGGAGGGTGGGGGAAAGAAGCGGAACCTCTCCGCTTCTCCGAAAGCAGATACACGGGCAATAAATCAGTCAGAAAATGATCTTGCATTTTAATAAGCTACAATAAAAACAAAAACCTCCCAAATCTCAACAAAAGGGAGCAGAAAGAAGAAGAATCTTATGTAATTTGCCCCTTTATCCCAGAAAATCTTTTTTTTTTCTTTCTTTTTACCTAGATGTTTAAACAATGTAGGAAGCAGGACGATAGTTACCATTACTTTGCACGCCTTCCCACTACACAGTTACAGCTCTACTGGACTCGGTTTAGGTCATTTTCCATTACAGCTGAGTCCTTCACAGTTCCTCCTCAGAGCCGCGTTGTCTCACTCTTTATTCTCTCCTCTCGTCAGCTCCAAACACACGTGCACCTCGTTAACTCAGGTGACAGAATAATAACAGTCTCAGTAGCTGCAGATCAGTGTGCGCTGCTGCCGATGTGTTTTTAAACTTGGATGGTTTGATCCTTGTCGGACGTCACACATAGCCTAATCAAAAAAGCAAAATCCTCAATCCGCTCTGTTTATCAATGAACATATAGCCTAGTGTTATTATAGAGCGGGTTGGATTGCCAGCATCAACGGTCCACCACTACCACAATTACTTCAAAAAATCCTACTGTGCTCTTCTAAATGTACTCCGCTCCTCTCTCCCTCTCACACTGCAGTTCTCTGACTCAGCAACGGTGTCGCCAATTCCTCCTGTTCCTCAGAAAAGGCGTACGCCAGGGTTAAAATGGGTGTAAATGTCCGCACTTTTCCCTGTCAGGTTTTGGCTTGATAAATCCCAAATTTGGCGGAGAAAAGTGCGTACGCACAAAACGGGGGGAAAATGGCGTAAAAAAAGGTGTATCCACAATGATAAATGAGGCCCCCGGTCTGAACTCTGAGCTCCACTATCTGACCTGAGTCAGTAGATCTCAGAGCTCTACTGGGTTTATACTCTACTAACATGTCATTCATGTATTCTGGACCTAAACCATTCAGTGATTTGTAAACCAGTAGCAGAACTTTAAAATCTATTCTGTAGCTGACTGGGAGCCAATGTAAGGTCTTAAGAACTGGGGTGATGTGATGTGATCTCTTTGTTCTGGTTAAAACTCGAACTGCAGCTGTTTGATACTTTTCTGGGGGAGTCCAGTCAGAAGACCGTTACAGTAGTCGAGTTTGTTGGAGATGAAAGCTCAGCTTCTCCTGATCTGTTTGGGACACAAAGCCAGTGTGCCAAATACCCGTCAACAATTGTTGCGCACAATTGTTAGCACTTGATTACGGTGATGTCATTTACATGCACGCCGCTCTCTCCACATTGAAACCCCTTAATGCACTTTATCATTCTGCTCTTTGTTTTATGACTGAGATGTGTTTTGAACCCATCACTGTGTTCTTTATAACAAGGTTGGATGGCCATCCTTAAGTGTAAGGAGGGAACAACATTGCATGGTTTTTATTAACAAAGCCTTACTTGTAATTCTACCTGTTTCTCTTACCAGTTTAATCTCACTTAGAGTTTGTAACTTGCACACTCGTTCGCAGGATTCCTTGGTTTTACAAATTCCCAGTATCAGGACAGAATTAGGGAAGACTGCCTTTTACTTCTTTTCTCCTCAAAAGTGGAATAACTTACAAAGCTGTCTGAAACTGGATCATCTTATTTCTTTAGATAGCTTTAAGAACTTACTATCAAATGTTCTACAGCCTGTATGTAATTGTAGATTATGATTTTGATTGTATTTGTATATTGTATAATTGTGTGTTTTTGTAATCAGGGCATCACTGAAAGAGAGCTCGCTCTCAATTGACCTTCCCTGAATAAATAGAGGTGAAATAAAAATGTTCATACTTTTTTAGAAAAACTAATATTCTCCTAACATTGTGTAAACGTGTAGATTTTTTTATTTGAGGTTCATTCATGAAGAGTTCTGGTTCTGACTTTAGGTCATTTGACTTTAAATGATGAACAAGACAAAACCAGCACATGAACAGATTTCCCAGTATGCATTGCTTGAGAGGAACAACAGGCCAGGCTGAGCCTCTCAAACAGTGGTGATGGCGTCTCGCTCAGTTCACTGAACCAGATGGTGCCAAGTTTTGGCTTCACACGAGGGATCAGAGCCAAATCACACAGAGAGGAGGATGAACGGGAAACGACTGGACACAGTGAGAGTCCAGAGTCTGAGCAGACTCACCTGCTCGTGTCCTCCACCACTCACTTCCAGTTCGTCAGAGAAAAGATCAGAGGTTAAGTCTTGTCATCATTTCTGTATATGAAGTCCTCAGTTATGGCTAAATAGTGTTTTGTGAAGCATCACTGATCTTTGACTTATTTATATAGACTGATTTTCTTGCATCCATGAAATATTGTAATGTTATAGGCCTACTACATATTGAGAAAATTTTGATCGGTATTGCGCAACAATTGTTGACGGGTATTTGGCACACTGGCTTTGTGTCCCAAACAGACCAGGAGAAGCTGAGCTTTCATCTCCAACAGACTCGACTACTGTAACGGTCTTCTGACTGGACTCCCCCAGAAAAGTATCAAACAGCTGCAGTTCGAGTTTTAACCAGAACAAAGAGATCACATCACATCACCCCAGTTCTTAAGACCTTACATTGGCTCCCAGTCAGCTGCAGAATAGATTTTAAAGTTCTGCTACTGGTTTACAAATCACTGAATGGTTTAGGTCCAGAATACATGAATGACATGTCAGTAGAGTATAAACCCAGTAGAGCTCTGAGATCTACTGACTCAGGTCAGATAGTGGAGCTCAGAGTTCAGACCAGACATGGTGAAGCAGCATTTAGCTGCTATGCTGCTCACACCTGGAACAAAATACCAGCAGAACTGAGATCAGCCCCAACTGTAAACACTTTTAAATCCAGGTTAAAAACATTTCTCTTTTCATGTGCTTATAGCTGAGCTCTTTTTAACAACTTTAAATAGGAATCTTGGATTTGCACTGTGAGTCCTCTTAATTGTTTTAATACAAATCAATCTTTCATGCTGCAAACTCATATGCTCTATTTTAGTCTAGTTTTTATTTTATTATATACTACATATAAATATATACAGAAATGATGACAAGACTTAACCTCTGATCTTTTCTCTGATTAACTGGAAGTGAGTGGTGGAGGACACGAGCAGGTGAGTCTGCTCAGACTCTGGACTCTCACTGTGTCCAGTCGTTTCCCGTTCATCCTCCTCTCTGTGTGATTTGGCTCTGATCCCTCGTGTGAAGCCAAAACTTGGCACCATCTGGTTCAGTGAACTGAGCGAGACGCCATCACCACTGTTTGAGAGGCTCAGCCTGGCCTGTTGTTCCTCTCAAGCAATGCATACTGGGAAATCTGTTCATGTGCTGGTTTTGTCTTGTTCATCATTTAAAGTCAAATGACCTAAAGTCAGAACCAGAACTCTTCATGATGGCTTCGGCAAAGGAATCGTCGCTCTGACTACGTCATCCTGCTCTTTGCTCTGATTGGTCGTAGCGCTACCCTATTGCGTGCAGAGGCAGTTTGAAACAAGGGGGTGGATCGGACTACACGCAAGCGTAGCTCACAGTCGGCCATATGAGGACGGGCAACTTGCTCTGACTCTGGCTGCAGTTACAGTGCAGTAGATGGTGATCCAGTCATCTGCACTAAAAAAACGATTCATAACTCTGTGAAAATATCAGTATGTAGCTATTACTTTAACTATTTGCATAATGTCACTATAATGTTACTTTTACAAAAAAAAAATACATTATTAAAATTATCCGTGATTCTAAATATGCTGCATCGTAACTGCATAAACGTTCATAAAAATCAAACCGTTTTGAAATCGGACAAAAACTGAGCAAGTTATGGTCATTATAGCAGAACATGCACCATAGGCTTAATGCTCTGAGGGAGAGACTTGCCCGTCCCAAGATGGCCGCCGTACTGGCTACGCTTTGTCATTGGGAAACAGCTGCGGGTGAGTCATCTAGTTCTTATATATATCTATGGTTTGAAAGACAGCCTTTATCCCGCCCCCTGGATTGAGCCGAGGTCTACCGGTCGTTGCCAGACTAGACATGTTCATGATGTAGTCTGGCTATTCAGGCTAAATTCTTAGGTATTTATGGGCACTTTGCACAGGTCCACTACTTCCTGCACTTAATGCTGCTCCTTCATTTCCTGTCTTACATTAATCCAGGTGTGTCTGACCATTGTGACTCCTCAGACACACCTGGATTAAAGCAGAAGTAAGCAATATTTTTGTGTTAATATAAGTCTTAAATAGTTCTATCTTCCGACGGCAATCACTTCTATAGAGTGTTTGGTCTGAAACACGGGTCTGTCAGTCACTCTACTCTGCTCTGAGCCGAGGAGAAAACTTTTCTTGTATCCTATAAATTTTATCCAATGAGGAGAGAGAACGACATGAAGGGCTGTGTGTGCAGCCAAGGGATGCGCGTGAATGTGGTGACGTAGGGACAAGCTCCCAGTGTCTCAGTTCACTGCTCTTCATGTGTCAGTGCAAATTTGCACTGACTGGCAGAACAATTTTTCATGTTGGGGCTTCAATACAAGAGGAATATTATAGACGAGCAGTATGGAGGTATTTGGATGTTTTTTGATGTGTCTTTTTGGACGAAGAAAAGTGAGCACCATTCACAACCATTATATGGACAAATACAGCAGCACCCCCCCACCATAATTTCGAGAAGGCACGGAAGACTCTGAAAATTCTCCCAGCCCTTAGTCGACATGAGGGTGAGTAGATAATGAGTGAAATTTGAATTTTGGGTGAACTATCCCTTTAAACTCATGGCTTCAAAGGACTCGTTCAGTTTCCTGAGTCTCTTTGGACTGAACTCTTCTTCTGTGGATTTTGTGGCTTGTTCACTTGTTCACTCGGAGACGTGAAGACAAAACAAACATGTTGATGTTTACAGACTGAAGCTTCACCTTCGTCCACCGCTCCTCATGCTCCACTCGTCTGTCAGGAGGTCGTGTTTTTATCTCCATCTTCATTTCTTTCTTATAAAGAACGCTGTTCGATGTGAAGTTGCACTGAGCTGAGAGAACCTTCATTTGAGGATTTTATTTTGAAAGTGCAGGTGTTTGTTTGATGCGTGGGTGATCAGCTGATCTCTGTCGTCTTTACTTTGGGTGTTTTTTTTTTAGAAAAAGGGCTGCTTTTTAAGACGAATCAAGACTGTCAAAATAAAACGCTGTATCCCAGAGATGTCCGACTTCTGTCGTCTTTTAAACTTTTGAACATCCAAAATATTAACATGAGTTGAACATATGAACTGAAATGGTTTCATGTTTCTACACGTTCACAACTAGTGTTTGAACATTTTCTAAACGTCACAACCTTCAGACCTTAAGTTTCTGAAGAGCTGTTTCATGAACACAAAATATATACAAATCATTAATGTAGATATTTACACAAATCACCAACACAATCATTAAAACATCAGAAGACACAATAAACGATACCATGTTGCCATATGGACGGGGCGCTCAAAAGATATTTACATTTATGTAACTAGTACACTCCTTTCTTCCTTTTCAGTGTAGGCTACTCTCTGTCCGTTAACTGTCTCCCATTATGACAACAATACGATGAAGAATCGAAACAACAAAATATAGAATTATGATGATGATACTACTACTACTACTACTAATAACATTTAGAATATATAATAAATTGGAAATAAAAATATACACCAGACAGAGTTGTGTTAGAGGGAAATTCATGCAAAACCACTGATGCACGTTGCCTTCAGGGACAGTTTTTCATCAAACAGTGTCTGTATTTACCTCTCAAACAACTCTGTCTGGTAAATTAAACCTGGGGCTCTACACAGACAACATCAGATGTCTTCAAACCGACACCGAGGGGTTTGTTCACTTCAAGAAAAATGACATGTTTGTAAATGGAGCTGGAAAATAAAGTCTTGCACGAGAATCAAGTTGAGGCTCAGCATGTTTACAGGTAACATAAACAGGCTCAATAAGAAAAACATAAGCTTTAAAATTGGATGTTTTTATCATTCCTCTGAGTATTTAGATGTTCACATTTGTCTATCAATAATCAATGTAATATGAAGAGACTCAATGACTTATCAGTTTATTAATTTATTTCAAGGTGATGCATATCACCATCACGTTATAATGGAGACAATCTTGAACAGATCCAGTAAACACACATTTCGAGACTGCAGTGCAAAGACTTTTAGGTCCATCCATCCATCGTCACCCGCTTTATCTGGAGTCGGGTCGCGGGGGCAGCAGTCGGAGCAGGGATCCCCAGACTTCCTTCTCCCCGGACACTTCCTCCAGCTCTTCCGGGGGGACCCCAAGGCGTTCCCAGGCCAGCCGAGTGACGTAGTCACTCCAGTGTGTCCTAGGTCTTCCTCGGGGCCTCCTCCCAGTGGGACATGCCCAGAACACCTCCCAAGGGAGGCGTCCAGGGTCCGATACAGATGCCCGAACCACCTCAGCTGGCTCCTCTGGATGTGGAGGAGCAGCGGCTCTACTCCGAGCTCCTCCCGGGTGACAGAGCTCCTCACCCTATCTCTAAGGGAGCGCCCCGCCACCCTGCGGAGGAAGCTCATTTCGGCCGCTTGTATCCGGGATCCAGTTCTTTCGGTCATGACCCAGAGTTCATGACCATAGGTGAGGGTGGGAACGTAGATCGACCGGTAAATCGAGAGATTTGCCTTTTGGCTCAGCTCCTTCTTCACCACGACGGACCGATACAACGACCGCATTACTGCGGCTGCTGCACCGATCCGCCTGTCGATCTTGCGCTCCATCCTTCCCCCACTCGTGAACAAGACCCCAAGATACTCCTCCACCTGAGGCAGGAACTCTCCCCCGACCTGGAGGGTGCAAGCCACCTTTTTCCGGTCGAGAACCATGGCCTCGGATTTAGAGGTGCTCATTCTCATCCCAGCTGCTTCACACTCGGCTGCAAACCGAGGTCCTGGCTCGAGGGAGCCAACAAGACAACATCATCCGCAAAAAGCAGAGATGAAATCAAGTGGCTCCTGAACCGTACCCCCTCCGGCCCTTGGCTGCACCTAGAAATTCTGTCCATAAAAATAATGAACAGAACCGGTGACAAAGGGCAGCCCTGCCGGAGTCCAACACGCACCGGGAACAGGTCTGACTTACTGCCGGCAATGCGAACCAAGCTCCTGCTCCGGTAGTACAGGGACTCAGCAGAGGGCCTCCGACCCCATACTCTCGGAGCACCTCCCACAGGATGCCACGTGGGACACGGTCGAAAGCCTTCTCCAAGTCCACAAAACACATGTGGACTGGTTGGGCAAATTCCCATGCGCCCTCGAGCACCCTGCGGAGGGTGTAGAGCTGGTCCAGCGTTCCACGGCCAGGACGGCCTGGTGCCACGTGCACTGATGGACACCCTCATGCTCGAACATGGTGTTCGTTATGGACAAACTGTGGCTAGCACAGAAGTCCAATAACAAAACACCACTCGGGTTCAGATCAGGGAGGCCGTTCCTCCCAATCACACCTCTCCATAACACTGTCGCTGCCCACGTGAGTGTTGAAGTCCCCCAGCAGAACGATGGAGTCCCCGGTTGGAGCACTTTCCAGCACCCCTCCCAGGGCCTCCAGGAAGGCCTGGTACTCTGCACTGCCGTTCGGCCCGTAGGCCGAGACAACAGTGAGAGGCCTATCCCCGACCCGAAGGCGCAGGGAAATGAGCCTCTCGTTAAGTAGACAGTACTAAATAGAGGCAGGGTTGGGTTTTTTGCTGAGAAGATTTTTTTTAATGTTTCTGTTCAGGAGCTTTGTAACAAAAGATCATGTGGGGATCAATAGGCCTAATTGTGATTCTGATATCACATGTTAAATGCAGGTTAAACAATAATTGCAGTTAATTATACCACACCCAAACTTTATTTTCATAATTAATAGTTGCCGCCCAGTTCGTTTTAGGTGTGTAATTACAGTCAATTAAGCCACACCCAAACTTAATTTTCATCTTTCAGCTGCTGCCAAATTAGTTTTGTGCCTGTCGAGTTCCACCTGCACAAACACACAGAGGCCTAATGTTGATGACGTGGAACACTTGAGATGAAACTCTTTTGTCTTACTCCACTGGTGAGTCATGTTATCTTTGTTCCACTGATGAGTGCTTTTTATCTCTCGTGATCTCTACCCAACAACCTCAACTCAACTTTTTAAAGGGATAGTTCACCCAAAATTGAAATTTCACTCATTATCTCCTCCCCCTCATGTGGATTAAGGGCTGGGAGAAGTTTCAGAGTCCTCCGTGGCTTCTCTGAGTTACAGGGGGTCTCGGCGTAGCAGTGCATGTCCATATAACAGTTGCAAATGGATACCAACTGTCTTCGTAAAAAAAGACACACCAAAAAACATCCAAATACCTCCATGCTGCTCGTATGTAATGTCCGTCTTGTATTGAAGCCCGAAATGCAAAATTGTCCCGAAAAAAATTAAATAAGTCTATATTTCAAGCTTGTTTGTAGCGGAAGCTTCTCGAAGCTCCTCTTCCCGGGTCGTCAAATTTGGACGAACTGGGAAGAGGACGGAGCCTGGTTTGTCCAAATTTGACGAACCGGGAAGAGGAGCTTCCGCTACAAAATCGTTTTACTTAAATTAGTTGAAGCAAACATGAATACACGCCACAGCAAAAGATACTGCATCTATATCGACATGATATTTAAGGACAGCACCAAGTCTTCTAGTGTGACCGACGTGGTCTGACCTGCCCTGAGTGGGTTTCGAACCCTGGTCTCCCGCACCATGGGTGACGATGACTTGGCAAGTGGGTTAGCACGTCTTTTATGGGCGAGTGAGTTTAACTTCAGTCGTTACTTCTCCTCTTCTTCTTCAAGAACGACCGCTCTTAGAGCCTGGATGCTGGATGGAGAGTGATGCTCAGTCAGTACGTTTACATGCAGAGCTTAATCGAGCTATGCTCAAAATTCGATTTTGGTGTCTAATCGGACTTCTGTCCTTGTGTCAATATACATGCAACTCATGCCCCCTCATGCGGTGTCGCCCGTTGTTTCAGTGGGTTAATACGCCCGCTGTCCTGTTGACTTTTCTGTCAACTCGTAAAAAACTGAACATAAACAACTTAGTAAGCTTAATAATACATTCTCAACTGCTACAACTACAGTTCCTGACCAGATGCGCCAGTCTGGGCCGGATTTACGCTGAGAATAGGGTACGGGCTTCCTCTCTCTCTCTCTCTCTTTTTTTATTTTTTATAAAACACTCTTGCTGGTCGTGCTGTGTGAAATGCATTGAATCGGCGCTGACATTGGGTTTTCTTCTTTACTTGGCCGGGTTCAGGCGGCTTCTCTGCACTTGGTGCCGTCTCTACTGTTGTGGAGCATGCGCACATGCATTGTCCAGCTTCAGTCCGACTAAGGCGAATACATGACGGAGAAATGAAATCGAATTCCAATCGCATTATCGGATTTCTCCAACTCCGATTTCAGTCGGACTAAGGTGTTTACATGCACTTCAGTTGTCCAGTTATAATTGGATTAAGGCAATAATTCGGTTTTTTCAAGTGTCATGTAAAGTACTGACTGTGTGTGCAAATTAACATATCGTGATAACAATCAATTTAGCACATCTTTTGTGCTTTTCTTCTCTTCATTTCTAACAAACTTGTTTCAGTTTTTGCTGGAATGTGAAACCTGGTGCATGCGTGGTATCTTTTCTCTCTTGCTCGCTTGCTCCCAATCTGCATAATAAATTACATTTATTATACATTTTCTTTGTCTTATTATTTGCAAATTGAGTGATCGAGGGGGCGGAGCTTCTGGGCTCATGACATAAAAAGCCTCTCGTCTGGATCTTCAGCAGCAGAATCTTCAGCAGAAGAATCTTCAGCAGCAGAATCTTCACAGCGACACGGTGAGTACACCCCTTCATCCTTCTCATACGACCTGCGCTGCTTCATTCATATCTAAATGATTAGAAATAATTTGTTCATGTTACCACTGTCGGGTGCTCGATGACATCATCACTGTTCCTATTTGATATTTTGCAGAAAAGTGAATGTTTGATTAAGGAAACTAAGGAAGGGCAACATCATCGTGTTTTATAATTAATAACCAGAGTCACAGTAACAGATCAGTTTGGAAAAGCAGAACTTCCTGCCCAGGTATCTGTTCATACTGTAAAACACATCAGCCACTTGGAAATTTAAGACGGCCGCCATATCTGGAAAAAAAAGAAAAAAAAGAAGTTATTTTCTACGGAAGCGTATTGCATTCACTTAAATAAAAAATAAAAAATCAGTTTTTAATTTATATTTTGGTCTGTTTTTCGAGGTTATTTTTTCTGTTTTTCTGACTAATCTTTTTTCCTGTTTTTCTGGCTATTTTTTTGAGTAGTTTTTTTGAGTAATTTTTTCTGTTTTTCACATGCCTTAATTGACCTGGTACAGTATAGAAAGTTGAAGACGGGGCATATGTGCGGCGCAGGAGTCACCATAGATGGGAGTCTTGCAGGTTGGATGTTCTCGCGAGATTCCGAACAGAATAAATTACTCAAAAAAACAGGGGGAAAAAATAGCCAGAAAAACAGGAAAAAAGATTAGTCAGAAAAACAGGGGAAAAAAATACTCAGAAAAACAGAAAAAATTACCTTGAAAAACAGACCAAAAAATAAATTACTCAGAAAAACTGGATTTTTTTTTTTTATTCAAGTGAATGTAATACGCTTCCGTAATTTTCAGCTATTTTCTTACATAAATGATCTGTGTGTCAAATCAAACGACCAGAAGACAAATTCACTTCAATCAAATAAATGAAAGTATAATTTCGCAAAAATAAGGCTGTCAACTAGCATTAATGCTAGCAAACTAATGTTAAGCGCACAACTGTTGACCCTCGCAGACCTTTGGGTTTATAGCAGTTTTAAAATACTTTGTGTTATATGCAAAATCTGTCATGTAGTTTTGCATGTTATAAATTGTACAAGTGTGACGGCCATTTGTGACCTTCAAGTTGCTAATCTGCTTCTCTTTTTTAATGACCCTGAGAGAAAAACAGACTAGTGTTGGTGTTTAATAAGATTAATGTGACTTCCCTTTCTGCAGGTTTGACTTTTTAAAGATGAGACTTGCATTCCTTCTCCTCGTTGCTGTCTCCATGGGGACGGCTGGTAACTATTCACCTTTCCTTTGTGTCGTTCGCTTCTCTGTAACTGCATTTATGCACATTTTATTTTTTAATTTACAAGGGAATGATGTTGAACTTGTGTCTGTAACTTATGCCAAACGTCTGTTCTTCAGACGGCGTCACCATCCCGACTTTGGTGTTTCCCAGTCAGACGAGCACCAGCGTCGTTGAGTTGACTCCTCTGCAGCCGATGCAGCTGAGTGCCTTCACCTTGTGTATGAACGTGGCCATGGAGGCCAAGACACCTCCAGGGCGAGAAATCATCCTGTTTGCCTACAGGAGTCCAGACCGTGATGAACTCACCGTGTGGATGTTAACAGACGGCAGGTAGATGTCCTCTCTCCACACAAGGCCGCATTCAGACTACACAACATTTTTATCTTTACCTGATGGTCTCCTGGTGAAAATCGGCCTGAACTTGTGTAGTCTGATCCGGCCTCGAAGATGAATGGTTGTTAACACAAACGTGAACACGGCTTTGAGGCCAACACATGTCAATGAGTTTGTCCCTATGTTCCCCGATCGGGGAATATAGGACCCTTTTTCAGAAAAAGGGTCCTATATTCCCCACTGTTGCTGATCCATGGACTCTCTCTATCTATCTGGTCTTTTTTACTAAACTTAACCAACTTTCTTTATTGCCTAAACCCAACCAATGGGACAACTCAACTTCTCACTCAAAAATAGGCAAAAATCGGGGCGGCGTTTAGCTCACTTGGCCCCACGTTGAGGCTATAATCCTCACTGCAGGCGGCCCCGGTTCGAATCCCGCATCGGACGGCCCTTTCCTTCGAGTCGTTTCCCCTCTCTGCCTCCCCATTTCCTGTCTCTCTCTCTCAAATGTGCTATCAATTAAAGGCATTAAAAGCCCAAAAAATATATACTTTACAATACGTCACAACTCCACTTCCAGGTATGGGTACAATAATTGCATGTTCCCCTGGTCCTTTTGGGGAAAAGTGGGGAACATAGGGATGATCCCGTCTCTATCTATGATCTGTAACTGATGAAAACCCTTTGAGTACTTTCATGTCCATGTGTCCAGGTTGGCCCTCTACCTGGAAGGAAATGGTGCTCCGTTCGCACTCCCTCAGCTCGGGATCCAAGAGACTCACATGTGCCTCACCTGGGAGTCCGAATCAGGTGCAACTTCCTTCTTCCTGAACGGGAGGAAGAGCATGACCAAAATCTACGGGAAGGGTATCGTGGTCCCAGCTGGAGGGAAGGTTTTACTCGGTCAGGATGCTGACCAAGGCTTTGGAGCTTTTGACATCAATCAGAGTTTCGTTGGGGAGATCTCCGACCTTCACATGTGGGACTATGTCCTCTCAGGCAGCGCCATCCAGGGCCTGTACTCCGGGATGAGAGTGGAGAGAGGAAATGTGTTTGACTGGGAAACAGTCGACATGACGGTGGACGGGGAGGTGGAGGTCGTTACTCGTGAGCTGTAGGTTTAAAACCTGAGGCCACAATATAATCCTGTGACTTTGTTGAGTTTGTTGGTTAAACTGAAGTCAAAGCTGTTGATCTGATGAACTCTGAAAAGTCCAATAAAAACTTGCATTGAAAAAGATGTCGGTGGTGCAGAAATACTTTATATGATTAACCAATTTTCAATGTGTCAACTATAGTGTGACTCTCAAGAGTCATTATTATTATTCCATGCAGTAGAAAGGTAGAACTTTGTATTAAAGGGATATTCTGGTGTAAGTTTAACCCATGGTCTAAGTCACCGTCAGACCCAGTAGAACCCAGTGTAACCCCCCCCCCCCCCCCCCTCCAGAGATCAAGTTACCGACCACAATCTTCGCTAGTTGTAGCAACTTCAGCACACACAGCCAGATAGAAAACACTGCTGTCTATGGAGCCACCAGCCAACCTCCATCAAAAAGCCGCTCGTAGCCACAAATAATCCCCAGAAGAGCACCAAACATCAACAGTGCAAACAGGGTCCCAGCCCATAATACCAGACATTTTAGTTGTTTCTTGTTGTTTTTGTGTTTGTCGTCGCCAAATGTGTCTTCACAGGGTTGTAGGATTGTGCAAGCTGTGCAGAGAGAGTTGGGGTTCACTCCATCTCCATGAAATGCTTTTGTTTTACTGCTGTTGCGCGATCAACTTAATGCCAGTACCAGTACGCTGCTCTTAATGTTCTATGTTATTGATGTTATTAAAAACTGGAAAAAATTGTAAAATATGCCTATTTTATGGCATCAACACGTTGGACATTTTTGTCCAATGTGGTAAATGTGCCAGTAATAAATATTAGGGTGCAAAGGTTAACCAGATTTGTAGGCAAAGGGTCGAGACTACAGGTGGAGGACTTGGATTTCTGTATGAAGGTGGATATTTCTGTGGTAGTGTGGAGATCAAAATGAGAGAATGAGGATATGAGAGGTGGAGCAGGAATACAGCAGTCATTGCTTTTGCGTGGAGGAGTTAATTGATCATGAATGCTAACAATTTTGCCATTGAATAAGTCCATAATTTTATTGCAGAGCGTAGTAGAGTACATGTGAGAGGCAAGAGTGTCTGGGGGGGGCGAGGTTGTTTGCCGCCGGGGGCCGTCAGGGAAGGGGAGTCCAAAGGGAGAGGTGGAAGCGACAGAGACTTATAGACGCCAGGGCTCCGTATAGGAGCCTGCAGCGGAGAAATCAACTCAGAAATGTGGATAAGGGTGGCTGAATAGTAGGAAACTTACTGGCAGGGGCCTGAGACAGGCCTGCTCCGGTGAAATTGGCTCTTGATGAAATTGGCTTTTGATGAGAGATTAGGTCACAGCAGGTTGAAAACTGACAGCTGACAGGTATTTCCCTCGCTGTCAGGTGAGGTATAGTAAAATCACTCTTGGGGAAAAGCGTCCACTTCAGACCCAGAGACATTAGGAACATCCTGCGCAACGTGGACCCAAAGAAGGCATTAGGGCCTGACAAAACTCCAACAAGGGTCCTCAGAGAGTGTGCCGCAGAACTGGCCTCTTTCAACTCCTCTCTGCACGTCTGCCCGTCCTGGATGAGGGATCCCTCCTCTGTTGCTCATGTGATGCCTACAAATGTGTATGGTCACAAATTTTGAATTATTATATTTTACGTGTTTTTTGTATGAAAAGATAAGCCAATTTGATGTGTTTTCTAATGAGAGTATCAAAAGTGTAGGTCTCTAATCCCACCACAAGAGGGAGTATCCCTGTGTGTGAGCGCTTGTTGTGGTACGCTCAGACAGCTACAAGCCTGCCATGGAGAACGCACAGAATGACTTCTGTCTCTTCTTTTCCTGTGAAAACAGGTTAGTAAAGTATGTTAACTGACCACAACTCAGGTATAAGGACTGTTAAAATTTCATTAAAATTGAGGAATCTCAGGTCTGTCAGCTTTTCAGAGGCTGTAATACGCAGAAAAGCCCAGGTCCTGATAATATTAGTGGTAATGTCTTAAGAAATTGTGCAGACCAATTAGCACCTGAGTTTACAGGCCTTTTGAAGTCCTCCATCACCTCTGAAATTGTCTCTGCTCTTTGGAAAACTGCGGTCATTACACCAGTGCCAAAGACCTCAAATCCTAGTCAGCCTAGTGACTTTCGTCCTATAGCTCCGACATCACTTATAATGAAGTGCTTTGAGCGCCTTGTAAAGAAATTTATTTTGTCTAACACACAGCATCTCTTAGACCCCCTGCAATTTGCCATTTAAAGAAACTTCTGTCCTTTAATGTTGAAAGGAGAATGCTCCAAATGTTTTATTGTGCCTTTACTGAAAGCATCCTTTCTTTTTGTATCACTTGCTGGTTTGGCAATGCCACAGAGGCACAGAAAAAGAGGGTTAGAGAAATTATAACCATATCTTGTAAATTGCTGGGCATCACTCTGCCATGTATGGAAGGCATCTACAGAGATAGGACAAAGGCACCCCCTTGCCTACTCATTTAACCCTCTTCCATCTGGGCGATGATATCGCCCCCCTCTGTTTACTAAAAACAGAGCAAAATTTTATTTTGTGCCTCAGGCCATTAAATCCCTTAATAATCGATAGTCACTGTCAGTGTTGGTCAGCTCATAGCCTGCTCAGCTGGTCTGATCTGGTTAAGGCTGAGACAAACATAAAAATTGCGACTCCCACTGATGATGAGTGTTAATGATGAGTGTTAATCTATGTGTGAAAATTGTACTGTGCTGTTTTTATCTGTGTTGTTTTAGATGAAATCAAGAGTGTGATGTGCTGCAACTCAATTTCCCTACGGGGACAAATAAATTACTACTACTAGGCCTACTACTACTAAGGCGTTGCTATTTGTAGTGGACAAATGAGGGGACTCTGTGTCATAATTTGAGAGCCCTACCACGAAAGCTTTGCAAGTTATGGGAGCTGAGACAAAAAGTATTACCATCCCTTGTCTCCCCTAAATGAACTGGCAGCCAAGAAAAGACGCCAAATATCTGGCATGCACAAAATGGCACAGGAGAGAAAACTAGGCTATATGTTTCTTTGCTTTTTCATATCTGATATATTCTCATTTTGCTTGGAGGCATCATTGAAGTTATTTTATTTTCATTCATTATATTCATATTTTATTTTATTGGTTTACAGTATGCTGGCTTTTCAAATTCATATTTCTGATCTGGACATGTGCTGCTCTCATGTCAAGAGTCACTGTCGCTGTTTACTGGATGGTTATTTTTGATAGCCTTTAGTTTATTATCAACCAGGTGTTTTACAGTTGTTCTACCTGGAGACGATGCAGCCTCCACACCAGGGCTGCCCCTGACCGAAATGGGGCCCTAAGCGAAAAAATTTCTTCAGGCCCTACTATAATCGATTATAATGCAAACTACAACCACTAATACTGGCAGTACTACTACTTCTATTATATTCTATTATATACTTATACTAATATTAATTTAAAAAAAAATATTGCTAATTGCTATCTATTATTACTATTATTGTCATAATTATTATCATTATTATTAATATTATTATTATTATAGGCTACAACTACAATCCTAATAAAACATACAAATTCAGTACCAAACAGACTGATATATCAAAATGTAGCTACATTCAAATTTAGTTCCTTCTGTCAACTGAAGTATCAAATATACTCATTTCTGTTTATCTCTAATATCTCCTCCAAAGCTGCCTGTCATAGATTAAATTCACCAACAGATGGTGACATTTTACATCCATTAAAATAACATTAGCTATATCCTTGTGTGGTGATAAAATAGATTATAAACTTTAGCTGAAAATACGATCAACTGATAAATTTACCACTGCCTTTCAACAGAGGTGAATGTATATGCAGACTAAGGTGTTAACAAGACATTTAATAAATGGTATGGGCTGCTGGAAAATTACTTTCATCTCCAGACCACAGTCTAGACTCTAGCTAAATGGACTGGAAGCTAGCATCTCTCCCCCTACCTCTTGAGTAGCAGCAGCAGCAGCTGTACTGAGCATGGAGGTTTAGTGCTTGCTTATGCCACAAAGTTTTACATCTAGTGCTGGGCCGTTAACACCAGTAACAGCGCTAAAAGTTTTGTAACAAAAGATCCTGTGGGGATCAATAGGCCTAAATGTGATTCTGATATCACATGTTGAATACAGGTTAAACAATAACTGCAGTTAATTATACCACACCCAAACTTTATTTTCATATTTAATAGCTGCTGCCCAGTTTGTTTGTAGGTTAAATATATCATGATGTGTTATAATTACATTAGGCTACACCACACCCAAACTTCATTTTCATCTTTCAGCTGCTGCTAATTAGTTTTGTGTGTTGAGTTGCACCTGCACAAACACACAGAGGCCTAGAGTTAATGTTGATGAAGTGGAACACTTGAGATAAAACTCTTTTTTTCTTCTTTTTTGTAATATATTCTCATATTCTGCGACAGCATTCATAAACATGTCTAACTCCACTGGTGAATCATGTTATCTTTGTTCCACTGATGAGGGCTTTTTATCTCCTCATGTGATCTCTACTCAACGACCTCAACTCATCTTTTCAAGATTTGAAAAGAACAATAGCACAAAGCTGAAGACCGTCATCTACTCACTCCATCCTGGTGGTTCAGCTATCACCTTCAGCAGGGAAGAGGTGGTGAGAGCCCCCAAGATGACACAACTCAACACACTGGACCCGACAACATCTGTGGGCGATGCTGAGCAGCTGGGGGAGGTTTTCCAGCAGCTGTTCCAGACCTCCATGGACTGCAGCACAGTGTCCTGGAAGTGGAAACATTCCTGGGTCATTCCCATCCACAAGAAGGGCTCCACTAAAGGCGGGTACACAACTACAGGATTCCGCAAACATTCACAGATTAGGACACCATACACTTGATGATAACAAAAGACAGATCTCACCAGATCTCTCTCTTCTGATCTTATAGTGGGTTAGGGTTAACTAACAGATTCTTCAGCAGGTTATCAGTTATCAGGTTCTTCACGCTCAATATTACAAATCTCGCCTGGTCAAACGTGGTCAAATGTGGTCAAACTAGTCCCTGTCTGCGCTCTGCTGCGTAATTACACACAACCATGTGGGTCTTCCTCTATCAGCATGTCTTAAAGAAGGGAGGAGCCTGTTGAGTAACGCACATTTCCTTATACAAAGCCTTGTTGGAATGGTGGGACGATAGCATGTCGGAATAGCGGTGTCGGAATGATGGTATGTCTAAATGGCGGGATGGCGGAGTGGTGGGATGTCGGAATGTCAATGTCCTTTGCAAACAGACAGAGCACAGATACAATGAGACAGACCCATTACATGCACATTATTTACAGGTTTTGATTGACAGATTATCGAGGTTCAGGATCCAATCTACTGGTACCGACCGGCGAGGTGCCGGATCTTGTTCCAGCAGGTTCCGGCACAAATTAATCACTGGTTATTCAATAATCATTATAAACAAGGGTGAGTATATACAGGGGTGCACATAACTGGTACGCAGGTACGCATGCGCGGCGAAAATGAGAAATGCGTAACATCACGTGTGTCGCTACAGCGCATTTGCGTACCCAACAGTTACCGCCATCGGAGACCTTGTCTACACGAAGCTAAAAAACATGTCTAAAAAACAAAAGACATTAAGCAGCTTTTTTGGCGTTTCACCACCACCACCAAAGAAACGACAAACTGAGCCTGAGCCGAAGAAACGAGGTTTTTCTGAAAAGTGGCTCCAAGATGTGCAGTGGCTTGATGTTAATGAGGAACGCACTGAAATGTGGTGCAAGATTTGCCGCTCGCATCCCCAGCTAGCAGACAAAACAGGTGCGTTTTATAAGGGCTCAAAAAATTTCAATCATCCTTTATTTGATAAACACGAAAAGAGCAAGGAGCACGTGAATGTGGCAAACGCCATTGCTAATAAACAAGCTAGTCAAGAAGAAATATCCACTCGTCCACTTGCCAAATGGCGAGACAAGCTAAATGAAGAACAACGGCAAGCCCTGTGTAATATTTTTCTCCTTGCCTTTCATAAGGCTAAACACACACGTCCCATGTCTTCCTATTCTGAGGATATCACTTTACTGAAGCGGCTCGGAGTGAATGTCGGAGGTGCTTATCACTCACGTGAAGGAGGGACACGGATAATGCAGACCATCGCACACACTATCAGCGGGGAGTTAAGAGAAAAGTTGCAGTCTGCTGAATTTTGGGGGCTGCTTTTTGACGGATCTGAGGACATCACAAAAACCGAGCAGGAAATCGTTTACATCGTGTCTGTGTCCAGCAACGGAGAATTCACGTCGGACTTTCTTGGATTGATTGAACTGGGTGCTGACCGAACCGCGCAGGCGATAACAGATGGACTTGTGAGGCTTTTCCACGACGCAGGCTTGAATGACTGGACAACGAAGTTGGTCGCCATGTGCACAGACGGGGCTGCTGTTAACGTTGGTACGTACAACGGTGTTGTGCCCAAACTACGACAACTTGTGGCGGTAGGAAACTCTCTTGTGCATATTCTGTGCACTGCACACACACTGGAGAACTGCGCAAAATCAGCTGATCGCAACGTTCCTTACTGCGAGACATTTAATCGCTCTGTGGTCAAGCTGCTGCAGTTTTATTTACAAAAAGGTGGAGCAAAACACACTGCAGCACTGAAGAAATTGTGTGAAGAAAATGGCATCTCCTTTGTGAAACTGGGCAAGTTTCATAATATCAGATGGTCTGCATGGAGACATGAAACACTGTTAAAAATATCTAGACTATTGCCAGCCATTAAAATGCAACTGGCCACTAGTGATAACAGTGAATTGCAGCATGTCTGCACAGAGCGTTTTCAGTGCTTTCTGGCCAACATGCTGGATATTGGCAACATTTTGAAGACCACATCCATTAGGTTTCAGAAGGAAAAGCTGACCATTGGAGAATGTAAGGATGAACTCATGGTGGCTATTGGACAATTCACACTTCTGCTTGACAGTGAAGGCCACCACAGCAGCAAGACTGTTTCTAATGCTGATGCTGACAGAGACAAGTCAAACTTACTCAGGGGATTAATTGAACAGTTTGAAATCAGATTTGACTCCCTCAAGTCATGTGATCATTTCTTAGTATTTGATCCTTCAACATGGCCTCAAGAAATGCAAGAACTCCACCGTTTTGGCAACACAACAGTTTGCAGCATTCTTCAGAAATATGAGGCCACCTTGAAACTTGACAGAGACACCACTGTGAGAGAATGGATGCGCTTAAAGCAGGCAGGAAAACGTTTGGGAGCCTCCTCTGTGTATGACTTAGTTCAAATAGTGAATACAAGTGGCCCAGATGATTACTCTAACATCAACAAGTTGGTTAAACTGTCTCTTACACTGCCTTTAAGCAGTGCAGCTTGCGAGAGGGGATTCTCACATCTCAACATCATAAAAACCAAGTACAGATCTCGTTTGTCACCTGCTCGTCTCTCAGCCTTGATGCACATTCACCTGTCAAAAAAGACCACAGAGACATTTGACCCAAAGCCAGCTGTTGACCTCTGGATGGAGACAGCTGCTCGGAGGCTCAATCAGAGACAGGAAGGCGAATCTTCATCATCCACCACGCAGGAAGCTGAAGCAGAGGACAGTGGGGGGGCGACTGAGGACGATAGTGAGGAAGACTGCACTTATTAGGACCGCGCGCCGCAGGGGTGAGTACCAAACACTATCCCCTGGTACTCATCTGAGTAGCTCACAAAAAAAGTTATGTGCACCCCTGAGTATATAGTGCTTAGTGCTTATATCCATAATGTCACTGTTTACTAAGTCAACATCTAGTATTAAAAAATAAAGTTTGTGCAGTGCCTGGGTGGAGCTGACCTGCTGACAGATGTGCAGCTGACAGATGTGCAGCAGCTGACAGTGACTTTCCTCATCACTAAACCTATTCTACCATCTGATCCTCCCTCGCTCACGTCTAGACGGGACGAAGTCTCCTGGACATATATGTACAGTGCTCAGCATAATTAGTACACGCCCTTTAAAAGTAAGATTTTAATCAATATCTCAATGAACACGAGCAATTTGTTAAATCTTAACAAGACTGAGTTTTATAAAACATTTGTTTAACTCATAAAATGAAAGTAAGGTTAATAATATTACTCAGATTACAAAATTGCAAAATCTTTAGTTTTGCTTAAATTAGTTGACGCAAACAGGAATACATCCCACAGCAAAAACTACCACATTTGGGATTTTTGTAGCATATGACCTGACATGATTTTGAAGGACAGCACCAAGTCTTCTAGTGTGACCGATGTGGTCTGACCTGCCCTGAGTGGGTCTCGAACCCGGGTCTCCCGCACCATGGGCAACGATGCAAACCATTTCGCCAAGAGGTCAATGACCACTTGGCAAGTGGGTTAGCATGTCTTGTATGGGCCAGTGAGTTTAACTTCAGTCGTCACTTCTCCTCACTGGTACCTCATGACTGTGGCTATACCTGCGGACCTCGTTACACTAGTACGGAATGAACTAGTTGGTGACACATTGCAACATCTATATTTTTCCATTCTTCAAGAACGACCGCTTTCAGAGCCTGGATGCTGGATGGAGAGTGATGCTCAGTGTGTGTGCAAATTTACATATTGTGTTTGCAATCAATGTAGCACATCTTTTCTCCTTTTCTTCTCTTCATTTCTAACAAACTTGTTTCAGTTTTTGCTGGAATGTGAAACCTGGTGCATGCCCAGTGTCTTTTCTCTCTCGCTTGCTTGCTCCCAATCCGCATAATAAATTACTTTTATTATACATTTTCAATAAATTTCGTGAAAGGAGGGTCTGTATAATGCCGTGCAAAGTAAAAGGGATAGAATATAAGTTATATTATATTGAGTAGTTGGTTGTAATATAAGTATTTATGTGGCATAAAAGGGGACATATTATAAGTTGAAAGTCTTGCTGTGCGCTCAGCAAACACAGCCAGCACATAAACGTTGTCGGCACAAACGATTTAAGATGGTACTCTCACACCATAAACACAATAGACGATGAAACAAAAAACATGTACAAACACACTGTCTACTTGCTGCTGGTTACTTGCGTGCACATGCAACTGGACAACCTTCACTTTATTTTTCACTGATTGCTTCATTGCGTAACCTGACGATTGACATCTGTCAATCGAGTTTTTTTCCTTCCCCCCCTCTTTTCTTTTTTCTCAGATTAAAATGTGTCCAAACTCAGGCAAACGGGAGATCTGCAAGTAACTCCATAGAGAAATAAAACACAGACAGAGCACAGATACAATGAGATCCATTACACAAAGATTATCTAAAGATTTTGATTGACAGATCCAATTAAATATAGGTAAACTGTGAACTGAGCCAGACGCTATCATCACTGTTTCTTTGGCTCTGGGCCTGCTGTTATTGTCAAGTGAGGTCTTATTATTTTTACATCAAGCGATTGAGGGGGCGGAGCTTCTGGGCTCATGACATAAAAAAACCCTCGTCTGGATCTTCAGCAGCAGAATCTTCACAGCGACACGGTGAGTACACTCCTTCATCCTTCACATACGACCTGCGCTGCTTCATCCAGATCTAAATGATAAGAAATAATTTGGTCATGTTTCCACTGTCGGGTGCTCAATGACATCATTACTGTTCCTATCTGATGTTTTGCAGAAAAGTGAATGTTTGATTTCGGACACTAACAAAGGGTGACATCATCGTGTTTTATAATTAATAACCAGAGTCACAGTAACAGATCAGCAGTTGGAAAAGCAGAACTTCCTGCTCAGGCATCTGTTCATAAAACACATCAGCCAATTGGAAATTCAAGTTGGATGCCATATCTGGTAAATGTTATTTTCAGCTATTTTCTTACATAAATGATCTTGTGTGTCAAATCAAACAACCAGAAGACAAATTCACTTCAATCAAATAAATGAAATAAAGTATATTTTTGCAAAAATATGGCTTGTTAACTAGCATTATTGCTAGCAAGCTAATGTTAAGTGCACAACTATAGTCCCTCGCAGACCTGTGGGTTAACAGGCCTATTTTTTAGGCCTTTTCTCGAAAATTGCATATCCATAATAAAATGAGTGTATCTCTGCAACCACAAGGTATATTTGAATACTTTTGGTGTCATAGTAAAGGGAAAAAAATGAGGAATTGCTGAGATGTGTAAATTTCAGTATATCTGTTACTGGTGAAGAGTAAATGAAGATGACACACAGAAAAAAATTAATAAAAATTAATATTCGCCTAAAAAAAAATCATATTTTTGATGAGTGCCCTTTAGAATAATGCTGATGAAGCTCAAACTCTCTATAAAATCATTGTACAACATGTGAACATTGTCTCTGCAGTGGTTGATTCTGATTAATTGAAGCAGGACAAAATTATTGAGATTTTACTACAAAATATCCAGGCGAACTTTCCAAAATGTCCATTTTTGGCACAGCTTGGAACCACCTGCTACTATAAACTATTGTTTAATCTTTATTTTCACACAATTTGGATAAACTAACTGAAAATAAATCTACTGGAACCGATTGGAAATAACTAACATAGTGGATTCAGTGTCTCTGCGTACTGCTGCACTCTCAGAGCAGCTTCTGGGTGGGTTTGGCTTTCAGCCTCCATCTCTGCAGCGCAGTGGTCGATTCGAGTGAGGGGCGGCTCATTTTAACCAATAGAGAGAGAGGAATGACGCTAGACCCAGGTCGATGTGATTGGCCGCACTGGCAGCCATGTGACAGCCATGAACCAGTCAGATCAGCAGATCCACGTGCAGGCCAACGTGGGGTTGTATGCGCGCGCACCAGGCTTCCGTGCAGGCTTCCGTGTAGGGTCCTAGCGCCGTCGGGTTTCGGCCCGGCTAGTTCAGATGTACACACTAGGCAGAGTTCAACTGGAAATATTGTGGATTTACCCATAACACAACCTTTTCACGGCAAAACAGCAAAGGTAAGAGCAAATGTACGACCATGTTTTGGCCACGCAGTGTCTGTTTTTGCTCGACTTTGCTGGTTGTTGTCTTCTCCCTCTGCCGTGCTGCTGCTAGCTGCTGTGTTAGCAGCTGTTGTTGGGGGACGCCCTGATGTTCACGTTCAGATGAGAGGTCGCTGATGTGTTTTGCATAATGTACAGTAGTATACGAGCCAGAAATGTGGCGACTGGGTCCACACAGAGGTGCTTTATGAAGTTTGATGTCTAGTTGTTTGTTTGAGTAGTGTTTGGGCTGTGTTTGGGTCATATAAACATGGTTTTTACACGTTGTAGCCCTGCTTCTGCTGTTTAATTTGACATATAATATGACCATATTCTTTCATAATCAGTGCACTGGGGGCTCTGTTATTGTTATGCATGTCTTCAAGTCCCCCAAATGGGGGACTCTGGATTTTAATTTAATAGCAAAATCTGTCATGTAGTTTTGCGTATTAGAAATTGTACAAGTATGGAGGCCATCTTGAAATTTGTGACTTTCAAGTTGTTAATCTGCTTTTTTTAATGACCCTGAGAGAAAAACAGACCAGTGTTGGTGTTAAATAAGATTAATGTGACTTCCCTTAAACAAGAGTGAATTTTCTCTTTTTGCAGGTTTGATTTTTTAAAGATGAGACTTTCGGTTCTTCTCCTCGTTGCTGTCTCCATGGGGACGGCTGGTAACTATTCACCTTTCCTTTGTGTAATTATTTGATCCTCTGACACTACAAATGCACATTTTATTTTTAGTTTACACGTGAATGAGATTGAACTTGTACCTGTGACTTATGCCAAACGTCTGTTCTTCAGGCAGCGTCGTCACCATCAAGACTTTGGTGTTTCCCAAGGAGACGAGCACCAGCGTCGTTGAGTTGACTCCTCTGAAGCCGATCGAGCTGAGGGCCTTCACCCTGTGTATGAACGTGGCCATGGAGATCAAGACCCCTCCAGGGCGAGACATCGTCCTGTTTGAATACAGGAGTCCAAACCGTGATGAAATCTCCGTGTGGCTGGAAAAAGACGGCAGGTAGATGTCCTCTCTCCACGACTCACAATGTTTTTATCTTTACCTGATGGTCTCCTGGTGAAAATCAGCCTGAACTTGTGTAGTCTGATCCTGCCTTAAGATGAATGGTTAACACAAACGTGAACACGGCTTTGAGGCCAACACATGTCGATGAGTTTGTCTCTATCAATGATATGTAACTGATGAAAACCCTCTCAGTACTTTCATGTCCATGTGTCCAGGTTGTCCCTCTACTTGGATCCAAAAGGTGTCTTGTTCGCACTCCCTCAGCTCGGGGCTCTGGAGACTCACATGTGCATCACATGGGAGTGCGAATCAGGTGCAACTTCTGTCTTCCTGAACGGGAGGAAGAGCGTGGCCAAAATCTACGGGAAGGGTCTCGTGGTCCCAGTTGGAGGGAAGGTTTTACTCGGTCAGGATGCTGACCAAGGCTTTGGAGCTTTTGAAGCCATTCAGAGTTTCGTTGGGGAGATCTCCGACCTTCACATGTGGGACTATGTCCTCTCAGGCAGCGCCATCCAGGGCCTGTACTCCGGGATGAGAGTGGAGAGAGGAAATGTCTTCGACTGGGAAAGAGTCGACATAAAGGTGGACGGGGAGGTGGAGGTCCTTACTCGTGAGCTGTAGGTTTAAAACCTGAGGCCACAATATAATCCTGTGACTTTGTTGAGTTTGTTGGTTAATAAACTGAAGTCAAAGTTGTTGATCTGATGAACTCTGAAAAGTCCAATAAAAACTTGCATTGAAAAAGATGTCGGTGGTGCAGAAATACTTAATGATGAACCAATTTTCAATGTGTCAACTATAGTGTGACTCTCAATTTCATGAACTCCCCAGAGCACAGAACTGGTGGACACAAATGCACAACACAGAAGGTTCAGAAAAAAAGGCAGGTTTCAATTCCAGGCAGAGTTCGGTACACAGACAGGCAGTCAGACAGGCAGAGGTATCCAAAATCGAGAGGCAAAAAGGCAGGTCAAAGGGGCAAACAAGGTCGTACACAAAGCAGGCTATGACTATGGCAATGAAAGAAGCTGGGACGAGGACTGTGAAGTACAACGAACTGGCAACTAGACTGTGAGACACACAAGGTAAAATACAAGAGGTAATGAGGGAAGATGGGAAACAGGTGGGGGGAACACAGGGTTGTAGGATTGTGCAAGCTGAGAGAGTTGGCGTTGGGAAGGGGAAGAAGTAGGCGTTCACTCCATCTCCATGAAATGCTTTTGCTTTACTGCTGTTGTGCGATCAACTTTATGTCAGATCCAATTCGCTGCTCTTGATGTTCTATGGTTTGTCCAATGTGGTAAATGTGCCAGTAAAAAATGTTAAGGTACAAAGGTTAACAAGATTTGTAGGTAGAGGGTCGAGCCTAAACCCAAATCTAGAGGAGTTGTTTATAGCAACTTAGTTAAAATCAAAACCACTGCTCCAGCAAGCCAACCTAATAGAACTATTAAATGTGGTTTGCTCAATATTCGTTCTCTCTCATCCAAGTCTCTCCTAGTGAATGACTTAATTACAAGTCACCATATTGATATATTAACACTCACTGAGACCTGGTTGCAGCAAGATGAATATGTTAGTTTGAATGAATCTACCCCTCCTAGTTACATTAACTGTCATGTGCCTCGTAACACTGGCAGAGGAGGAGGAGTGGCTGCTATTTATCAGTCAAATCTGTTTATCAACCCTCGACCTAATAGTTCATATAATGCATTTGAAAGCCTTACTGTCAGCCTCTCTCACCCAGACTGGAAAGCAGAGAAACCACTCTTACTTGCTGTAGTGTATCGTCCTCCTGCACCTTATTCTGAGTTTTTAGAAGAATTATAGTGCAAACAAAAGATTGAGCAATGATAATGCTAATTCCCTGGTCGAAGGCATGCGCTGAATACCTGCAATTGCAAACATCTTCCAAAAGGCTTTTCATCACTCCTTTAGTTTTTCCTCTTTAAATGTAGAATCACAGTAAATAAATTGTGATAAAAAATTTGACAGTAGGTATTATTAGCTACAGTAATTTATTTCCAGATAAAACAGTGGCCAGCGCATCTCCAGTAGCTAGGTCTGTTATAATTTCACTTCTTAAATCAAACATGTATGTACTAGTGGTTCTATGAATTATGTGAATTTCCACTCACCACCAGCGGCGGCACTTAAAATGCCACCTCTGGCAGAATGTACTGTTCTGTGAGAGAAGCGCCATCTCCTGGTCATGTCCTGTATTTCATTGAATGGGTGGAGTTCCAGTAAAAACTAGTCATGCCCAGGAAAAGGAGGGGGTCACTCCAGCTGCTGGGACTTTGCTTGAGCGCTGCTGGAGCTCTGATGGGAGCAGCATGGCAGCAGCATGGCAGGGGAACTTCTATGTGGCTACCACTATATACTCACCCTTGTTTATATGATAATTGAATTTTAACATAACCTAGTAACTCTCTTGGCTGCTGTGCAGTCCAGTACAATCACATGTCTCTGTGGGTGTGGAGGCTGCATCGTCTCCAGGTAGAACAACTGTAAAACATTTCTTTGATAATAAACTAAAGGCTAGCAAAAATAACCATCCAGTAAACAGCGACAGTGACTTTTGACATGAGAGCAGCACATGTCCAGATCAGAAATATGAATTTGAACAGCCAGCATACTGTAAATCCTGTGTGTGAAAAAGTGAAATGAAATGAGAATATATCAGATATGAAAAAGAAAAATATATATTTAGCCTATAGTTTTCTCTCCTATGTCATTTTGTGCATGCCAGATATTTGGCATCTTCTCTTGCAACACGTTCTCACTCCCAGTGCGTCAACCCCCTGACGAACGGTCACTGTCCCTCCTCGTCACATGCCTGACTCATTAGGTACCCGTTTTTCGTCATGAGGTGACGAGCGGGGATTTCAATTCATTCCAATGCAACCCCCTTCGCGGCGATATGTGACGCTCAGAGTAAAGTGATCCAGCCGACCGGACGCGGCGCTGAACGACGCACTGAGCTGAAAAACTTTTTTTCCCCTTTGAAGCTTTATTGAACCTGGTGTGTCTGACATAGCTTTCATCCAAGCCGTCATTTTGGTTATTATTTATTTACTGATCTTGGCGTTGGTGCAGAATAATAAATAAACAAACAAACAAACAAATAAATAAATTACATCCTTGTCGGAAGACCAGACGGGGTGGGGGTGTGTAATAAATAAATAAAGAAATAAATATTTTTGTCCCGTGCGTAATTGTCAAGATCCGCATTTCGATTAAACTCGCCTTTCTTCTTTTGTACGAGTTGTTGGACGACTGCATTTTCATTTTATTTACTTATTTCCCTGTCCTAAGTCATGTTTATGGATACACAGTTGAACATATTGTCATTTTACCCTCGGCATTTTCCCCTCACTTTGCTGAATATCTGTTGATTCATGTCATAAACACGTTTTGTTCATTAAAAATATGTGGTGTTTATTAAAAATATGTTGTTCATTCAAATCGGTTGTTGTTCATTGCAGAACAATAGAATATTAATACGGTGATTTATATACAGATATTGATCGCGCAGTGTGACCACAATCACTACGCACGGAGGCGTGAGGGACATTTGAAACAGCTGTATCAATCGTCCCTGCAGCGACTACTGACACTTCAACCTGTTTTGGCTCTAAACTTCAAAACTATGACATTGCATAGTTTAGGACCTGTTTATGTACGAATTCATCTGTTGTTAGGTCATATTATTATTGCATGAAACACACAATACAACTTTTGATCACAAAAAAACTACCGCACGTAACATTTTACTTTCCGTAGTAAAAAAAACAGGTTCGCGCTAATAACTTTTGAATGGCGTGACGTAATTTCACAAGCTTTCCCAGGATTGGTCGGTGTTGAGTGCTGAACTAGAGGATGTGACGTCATTGCAACGGCGCCACCATAGACTGCGACACTGCCATCTACGGCGTCTGGACGGAACTACAACACCTTAACAGTGTGTTTGTGATCATGAGGAGTGGAAATTAAGCCATGTTGATTTAATTCAACAGCATGTGAATAAACAGTGAGGAATCAGAACAGTTAGACAGCTCTTTTTCAACAAAGTCCAAATAATTCAAGTAACTCAAGTCATATAGGCCTTTTTTTTTTAATTGCAGAAAACAACATTTCTCCCCCCTTCTCCCTCCTCCCGCCCAGGAACCTTAGTTTATAATATAGTGTAGAATGAACCCATCCACTGTAGTAATGTTTATGCACAACTGCACCACTTTAGCCAGCTCCTTTATTTCTGGTTTTACATTGGACAAACTGATTAAGGCTCCATTTTCAGGAGACACAGCTATTCTTTAATAACTTCCACATTCGTTGGGTTACGTTCAGAGGTTTATCAGGGCAGGGCCTAGGGTCATCCAGTGTTAGCAATTACAGACCCATCTGACCTTCACAGGGGTCACAGGTCAACTTTTCATGTGAAATTTGACGATTTTTGCTATCAATTCAGGCATAAAACACCAATACTTGGAGCTGGGAAGCTGAAATCTTTAGATTCTAGTCCAGACCTTGGAGCAGATTGACGGTGCCAAATATCAGAGCTCTGCTCCACTCGGAAGTGTCCAAAATGGCCAAAAAGCAGTGTTCATTTCTAATCCCCCATTGTGTACAAGACTAAATTCAACAGATAGTCTTTAATAACTTCCACATGCTTTGAGCTGGAAGTCTGAAAGTTTCAGGGTTTTGTCAGGGGCCTAGGGCCACCCATTATCTGCAATTTCAGACCAATCCCACATTCAGAAGGGGTCAAAGGTCAAGGTTTAGTGTGAAATTTGACGATTTTTGCTATCAATTCAGGCATAAAACACCAATACTTGGAGCTGGGAAGCTGAAATCTTTAGATTCTAGTCCAGACCTTGGAGCAGATTGAAGATCAGAGCTGTGCTCCACTCAGAAGTGTCCAAAATGGCCATGGTAAGTGTCAAAGGTCACAGGGGTCAAACATCAAAGTTAATCCTAACAAAACACACACGCTTTAAGTAATCATCATGAAATTTAGATGAGTTGTATATCAGAGAGTCCTCTATCATTATATTGTATTCCCATTGCTCTGGGGGCCACGGGGGGCCCCTGGGGGCCACTTCGCTTTCCCATGCTCTCACAGATTTGGGTGTCGGGTCAGTGGATAAGGGCCTCACAATGAGTCCACAGGCCAAGTTTCAAGTGATTCGGTTGGTTTCTATGGAAACAGCGGCCTCCTGGAGACAGAGGAATGCGGCTGTTTGAAGCCCCGCCTCTCGAAAAGTAATGGCTCAATCAGGACCGAACACACATCAACGCGTTCGTCTTGGGCCCCCGGAACCACTGATATCAAATTCAGAACTGTACGACTTTTAGAAATATATTTCATCCATTTCAGCTTTTCTGACTCAGAAGGTCTCTCAGGCATTAAGTCTGAGAGGCTCTGAATCTGAAAAGCTGAAATGGATGAAATATATTTCTAAAAGTCGTACAGTTCTGAATTTGATATCAGTGGTTCCGGGGGCCCAAGACGAACGCGTTGATGTGTGTTCGGTCCTGATTGAGCCATTACTTTTCGAGAGGCGGGGCTTCAAACAGCCGCATTCCTCTGTCTCCAGGAGGCCGCTGTTTCCATAGAAACCAACCGAATCACTTGAAACTTGGCCTGTGGACTCATTGTGAGGCCCTTATCCACTGACCCGACACCCAAATCTGTGAGAGCATGGGAAAGCGAAGTGGCCCCCAGGGGCCCCCCGTGGCCCCCAGAGCAATGGGAATACAATATAATGATAGAGGACTCTCTGATATACAACTCATCTAAATTTCATGATGATTACTTAAAGCGTGTGTGTTTTGTTAGGATTAACTTTGATGTTTGACCCCTGTGACCTTTGACACTTACCATGGCCATTTTGGACACTTCTGAGTGGAGCACAGCTCTGATCTTCAATCTGCTCCAAGGTCTGGACTAGAATCTAAAGATTTCAGCTTCCCAGCTCCAAGTATTGGTGTTTTATGCCTGAATTGATAGCAAAAATCGTCAAATTTCACACTAAACCTTGACCTTTGACCCCTTCTGAATGTGGGATTGGTCTGAAATTGCAGATAATGGGTGGCCCTAGGCCCCTGACAAAACCCTGAAACTTTCAGACTTCCAGCTCAAAGCATGTGGAAGTTATTAAAGACTATCTGTTGAATTTAGTCTTGTACACAATGGGGGATTAGAAATGAACACTGCTTTTTGGCCATTTTGGACACTTCCGAGTGGAGCAGAGCTCTGATATTTGGCACCGTCAATCTGCTCCAAGGTCTGGACTAGAATCTAAAGATTTCAGCTTCCCAGCTCCAAGTATTGGTGTTTTATGCCTGAATTGATAGCAAAAATCGTCAAATTTCACATGAAAAGTTGACCTGTGACCCCTGTGAAGGTCAGATGGGTCTGTAATTGCTAACACTGGATGACCCTAGGCCCTGCCCTGATAAACCTCTGAACGTAACCCAACGAATGTGGAAGTTATTAAAGAATAGCTGTGTCTCCTGAAAATGGAGCCTTAATCAGTTTGTCCAATGTAAAACCAGAAATAAAGGAGCTGGCTAAAGTGGTGCAGTTGTGCATAAACATTACTACAGTGGATGGGTTCATTCTACACTATATTATAAACTAAGGTTCCTGGGCGGGAGGAGGGAGAAGGGGGGAGAAATGTTGTTTTCTGCAATTAAAAAAAAAAAAGGCCTATATGACTTGAGTTACTTGAATTATTTGGACTTTGTTGAAAAAGAGCTGTCTAACTGTTCTGATTCCTCACTGTTTATTCACATGCTGTTGAATTAAATCAACATGGCTTAATTTCCACTCCTCATGATCACAAACACACTGTTAAGGTGTTGTAGTTCCGTCCAGACGCCGTAGATGGCAGTGTCGCAGTCTATGGTGGCGCCGTTGCAATGACGTCACATCCTCTAGTTCAGCACTCAACACCGACCAATCCTGGGAAAGCTTGTGAAATTACGTCACGCCATTCAAAAGTTATTAGCGCGAACCTGTTTTTTTTTACTACGGAAAGTAAAATGTTACGTGCGGTAGTTTTTTTGTGATCAAAAGTTGTATTGTGTGTTTCATGCAATAATAATATGACCTAACAACAGATGAATTCGTACATAAACAGGTCCTAAACTATGCAATGTCATAGTTTTGAAGTTTAGAGCCAAAACAGGTTGAAGTGTCAGTAGTCGCTGCAGGGACGATTGATACAGCTGTTTCAAATGTCCCTCACGCCTCCGTGCGTAGTGATTGTGGTCACACTGCGCGATCAATATCTGTATATAAATCACCGTATTAATATTCTATTGTTCTGCAATGAACAACAACCGATTTGAATGAACAACATATTTTTAATAAACACCACATATTTTTAATGAACAAAACGTGTTTATGACATGAATCAACAGATATTCAGCAAAGTGAGGGGAAAATGCCGAGGGTAAAATGACAATATGTTCAACTGTGTATCCATAAACATGACTTAGGACAGGGAAATAAGTAAATAAAATGAAAATGCAGTCGTCCAACAACTCGTACAAAAGAAGAAAGGCGAGTTTAATCGAAATGCGGATCTTGACAATTACGCACGGGACAAAAATATTTATTTCTTTATTTATTTATTACACACCCCCACCCCGTCTGGTCTTCCGACAAGGATGTAATTTATTTATTTGTTTGTTTGTTTATTTATTATTCTGCACCAACGCCAAGATCAGTAAATAAATAATAACCAAAATGACGGCTTGGATGAAAGCTATGTCAGACACACCAGGTTCAATAAAGCTTCAAAGGGGAAAAAAAGTTTTCCAGCTCAGTGCATCGTTCAGCGCCGCGTCCGGTCGGCTGGATCACTTTACTCTGAGCGTCACATATCGCCGCGAAGGGGGTTGCATTGGAATGAATTGAAATCCCCGCTCGTCACCTCATGACGAAAAACGGGTACCTAATGAGTCAGGCATGTGACGAGGAGGGACAGTGACCGTTCGTCAGGGGGTTGACGCACTGGGAGTGAGAACGTGTTGTCTCTTGGCTGCCAGTTCATTTACTGTATGTTTTGGCACTGATGCACATATCATGCCTGCACAACGATGGGACTTACAAGTTTTCATTCGCCACACAGTACACACTCATTAATTCATAGCACAAACTCACACACGCATCGCTCCTCAAGGTGCTTACCTTTCAGTTTATTTGTTGAAAACCCCCCACAATCCATCCATAGAAACTGATTCCTATATTGTTACTTACTTTATGGCCTTGAGCATTTCAATGTCCTTTTATTGTGTCCTTTTATTTTCTTTTTTTCAGCTTTCCTCTTTATTTGTGGCCAAAAGTCACTTGTTGCGTCTTTTTGTGACCTGATGATCATTTTCCACTTATTTTCTTTTTTTTTTACAGATTAAAATGCATCCAAAGTAGGCAAACAGGTGATCTATGACTAACTTCATAGATAAATAAAACACAGACAGAGAACAGATACAATAAGACAGACCAATTACACGCAGGTTATTTACATATTTTGATTGACAAATCTCAGCAAACAGGTGCCGGATCTGGTAACTTAATATAATAAAAATAAGGCTAAAGTGTTTCTTTAGAACATGTCATCGTTTACTAAGTCAACATCTAGTCTTAAAAAGTGTGATGAAAGTCACTGTCAGCTGGTCAGCTCCACCCCGGCACTGCAAACACTTTAAGACTAGATGTTGACTTAGTAAACGATGACGTGTTCTAAAGAAACACTTTAGCCTTATTTTTATTGTATTAAGTTACCAGATCCGGCACCTGTTTGCTGGGATTTGTCAATCAAAATCTGTAAATAACCTGCGTGTAATTGGTCTGTCTTATTCTGTCTGTGTTTTATTTCTCTATGAAGTTAGTCATAGATCACCTGTTTGCCTACTTTGGATGCATTTTAATCTGTGAAAAAAAAAGAAAAGAAGTGGGAAATGATCATCAGGTCACACAAAGACGCAACAAGTGACTTTTGGCCACAAATAAAGAGGAAAGCTGAAAAAAAGAAAATAAAAGGACACAACAAAAGGACATTGAAATGCTCAATGCCATAAAGTAAAGTAGAAATATAGGAATCCGTTTCTAGTCAAGTCAAGAGTCAAGATATCTTGATTGTCCCTGGAGAGCAATTTACGTTGCAGCCAGCAGCAAACACAACAATAAAAATACACAATAGTAACACAACGAGAAGCTAATAATTAAAAGAGTGACAATAGAATACCAACAACATGGGTGACATAGGACAACGAAACAGGACAACAATAAACATCAATCCAACGAGCAACAAACAAAGTGCAACAGTGCCACGCTGGATAAAACTGGATAAAAACAAGGAGTTAAAGTGACCGCAGTGCTGTCAATTGTTAAGAAGGCCAATAGCCACTGGTACCCAGGATTTTTTAAATCTGTCAGTCCTGCATCTGGGCACGTTAAATCTGCGTCTAGATGGAAGCAGTTTAAATTCAGATGCCTGGGATGGCTGGGGTCAGACAAGACAAGTTTTGCTTTGTTCAGGGCAGTGATGTCTGTGAATTTCACTGCACACTCTGACTATGCCCTAAAGCCTGTTGCGGTTTTTCAGGTTAATTGACCCAAACCAGCAGATAAAAGCAAATGTCAGGACAGATTAAAAAAAACAAGAATAAAAGATTTCCAAGAACTTGAATTCAACGTTTATGTTCCTGAGCTTCCGAAGGAAATACATGCGCTGGTTTGCTTTTTTACATTCAGCATCGTCCAACAGCCAGTAAATCAGTAAATCAGACCCCTGTCGATGTTATAATTTAAGAGACGCTCGGCTAAAATATGGGGCTGGATACAGTTAAAAGCAGATGTAAAATCAATAAAAAGCAGACGGACAAAGCTTTTGGCCCCTTCTAAGTGTGACACAATCATATTAAGAAGAGTGATTATTGCATCATCAACCCCCCTCCCTGCCCGATACGCAAACTGGAGAGGGTCCAAGTTTGCCTGAACAGTGTTCATAAGCTCGTCTTTCACAATCCTCTCAAAAGACTTCATTACCAGAGAGGTAAGGGCGACGGGTCTAAAGTCATTCAATGTTTTTTGCATTTATTCTTGGGCACAGGGGCAATAATTGAGTCCTTCCACAGGCGGGGGACACTGTGGGTCTGGAGTGACCAGGAGAAGATGAAGCTGAAGATGCCTGCCAGCTGTTCGGCGCAGTTCCTCAAGACCCGACCTCCAATCCCATCAGGAGCTGGACTTTTCCTCTACTTTACCCTCTGGAACACTGTCTGTACCCTCTCCTTATCGACATGCACCGCCACAGTGCTCTTCGGCTCTAACGCAGCGCCCTTAAACACAGACAGTTCATGGCTAAAATCATGGACATTAAAACGATTTGAATAAATATTTAGTTCATTTGCCAGGTCGTAATCAGACTTCTCATCTAAGGAGATATTACTTTTATGGGGCTGCGTCCCCAACAAGGATTTCACCCCCTCCCATGCAGGGTGTGTGCTGCCAGTGCTGAACAGGTTCTCCACCCTATCCTTATATTGCTGCTTGGCAAGTTTTATTTCTTTCCTGACCTTCTTCTGTAGCACCTTATATGTATCCATATCAAAATTAAAACTGATGTTTCTTTTATTAATAGCGTTTTTGACTGATTTTGAGACCCATGGCTTATTGTTAGGAAAAATGGAGATTGATTTTTTAAGGATACATAACTCATCTAATCTTAGTTCCGGTTTATGTCTCTTCAGGACTGGTTTGTAGGACGGGACCAAATAAACAGTGTTATGGTCTGATACACCCAGTGAAGCTCTCCGGAGGGACTTATAAGCCCCTTTTATGGAACCATAGCACAGATCCAAGCACTTAGTAAGTCTTGCTCTCCAAAGCCGTCGATCCTCAGGTCGGACTGTAAGTCATGATCCTTGAGCCAGGTTTCTGTGATCGCAAGGAGGCAAGCACTTTTTAGTTTTTTAGTTTTTATTTGCACATTATAAAACCTGTATAAACAATGAAAATAGTAAAATTAAACATTGTGCAGGAGAGGTAGAAGCCAAAACCTCCCCTATGAAAAAATAACAACAACAGTGGTGGTCTTCAGACACAACAACATAAAAAACAGAAAAGAAAGAAAAACAAGGAAAAAGAAAGACAAGTTAACATAGAAAAATGTGCGATACTGAATTAATTAAAAAAACAAAAAACAGTTACATAATGAAAAAGGAAAAAAAAAAATTAAATTACAAATTGACAGATCCAGAAATGCTACAAATATTAACTAAAAAAATGTTTTTTTAACAGATTAAATTTCCTAAAGAGAAGAACAGAAGATTCTTTTTTTTAGCAAAACTAACCATTCTCAAAAATTTCTTTTGAATTAAGAGAATCTTGTTAAGATAGGTAGGACATGTAGCTGCCCACACAGAATTACAATACACGATATATGGATAAATTAAGCTGTAATAACAAGTTAAAATACAGGATTGATTTACCAATGATCGTATTCTACTATTTTGTACTCCTCCAGAAACTTGACGTTAGCTTGGAGCTCATCCACCTTATTGCGGAGGGATTGGACGTTGGCCAGCATGATGGTCGGCAGGGGAATACGGCGGTGCCCTACTCTTTTGAGGCGCTGGCAAATACCACCGCGTCTGCCCCTTTTGCTCACGCCTGTCGGCTTGGATGACCACCTCTGGCCTCCCGTGTGATGCTGTCGGATGATCTCCGCGGGGAGGACAGCCGAGGAGTCCACAGCACCTACTCTGGAGCTGTGAAAGCGTAGGAGAAACTCCCGGCCATACTGGAGCGGTTCCCTGTTTTCACAGAGTCCGTACATAAAGTGGAGTAAAAGTATCCAAAGGCAAGGCAAGGCAATTTTATTTGTATAGCCCATTTTTACAAACAGTTTGTCTCAAAGGGCTTTACATGGCATCATAACAACATCCTCTGTCCTTAGACCCTCGGCAAAGTACAGCCAGGGCCGTCAAACTAAGGTGAAGCATAGTTGCAGTTTATCACTTGTGAATCAGCTTAAAATGAGCGATAGCAGCGACATAAAAACAAGACGAGACAGGTTAAAAACCACGGAGCACACAGGAGCTGCTGCTGCATGTCGCCATTACCAGCGCCATGGCATTCTATGGATGGTTTGTGGGGGGTTTTCAACAAATAAACTGAAAGGTAAGCACCTTGAGGAGCGATGCGTGTGTGAGTTTGTGTTGTGGATTAATGAGTGTGTACTATATGGCGAATGAAAACTTGTAAGTCCCATCGTTGTGCAGGCATATGTACATCAGTGCCAAAACATACAGTAAATGAACTGGCAGCCAAGAGAAGATGCCAAATATCTGGCATGCACAAATGACACAGGAGAGAAAACTATAGGCTAAATATATTTTTTTCTTTTTCATATCTGATATATTCTCATTTCATTTCACTTTTTCACACACAGGATTTACAGTATGCTGGCTGTTCAAATTCATATTTCTGATCTGGACATGTGCTGCTCTCATGTCAAAAGTCACTGTCGCTGTTTACTGGATGGTTATTTTTGCTAGCCTTTAGTTTATTATCAACCAGATGTTTTACAGTTGTTCTACCTGGAGACGATGCAGCCTCCACACCCACAGAGACATGTGATTGTACTGGACTGCACAGCAGCCAAGAGAGTTACTAGGTTATGTTAAAATTCAATTATCATATAAACAAGTAGTGCTTACTGCTTAGTGCCTATAACCAACCTGTCACCGTTTACTAAGTCAACATCTAGTCTTAAAAAATAAAGTTTTTGCAGTGCCTGGGTGGAGCTGACCTGCTGACAGATGTGCAGCAGCTGGCAGTGACTTTCCAGCTTTTATTTTTTTATTTATTTTAATCAATATCTCAATGAACACAAAAGCAAAAAACATTTGTTTACTTTAAATGAAGATAAGGATAATATTATTACTTATCTTGACTCTTGACTTGACTAGAAACGGATTCCTATATTTCTACTTTACTTTATGGCATTGAGCATTTCAATGTCATTTTGTTGTGTCCTTTTATTTTCTTTTTTCAGCTTTCCTCTTTATTTGTGGCCAAAAGTCACTTGCTGTGTCTTTCTGTGACCTGATGATCATTTCCCACTTATTTTCTTTTTTCACAGATTAAAATGCATCCCAAGTAGGCAAACAGGTGATCTATGACTAACTTCATAGATTAGTAAAACACAGACAGAGAACAGATACAATAAGACAGACCAACTAGAAAATTTCCTCTGGGGAAATTTTGAATGGGCCACGGGGCTACTGTGGTCAAGACAGAGCTGATCAGAAAGACACATGATCATCTTTCTCTAAGCACTGATATGGTGGAGCTGTAACCACATTAGGTTAAGTGTGTGTGTGTGTGTGTGTGTGTGTGTGTGTGTGTGTGTGTGTGTGTGTGTGTGTGTGTGTGTGTGTGTGTGTGTCACATGAAGTTACCTGTGCAGGTTATTTACAGATTTTGATTGACAAATCCCAGCAAACAGGTGCCGGATGTGGTAAGTTAATACAATAGAAATAAGGCTAAAGTGTTTCTTTAGAACATGTCATCGTTTACTAAGTCAACATCTAGTCTTAAAGTGTTTGCAGTGCCGGGGTGGAGCTGACCTGCTGACATTGACTTTCCTCATCACTAAACCTATTCTATAATCTGATCCTCCCTCGCTCACATCTAGACGGAACTAAGTCTCCTGGACATGTATACTGATCAGCATAAATGAGTACACGCCCTGTAAAAAGTACGATTTTAATCAAAATGAACAGCATCCAGGCTCCAATTCTTGTGTTCAATGAACACAAGAATTTTAATTAACTTAAATTAGTTGAAGCAAACATTAATACATCCCACAACAAAAGCTACAAAAAATACAGCTGGTATTTTGTAGCCTATGACCTGACATGATTTTTAAGGACAGCACCAAGTCTTCTAGTGTGGAATGAACTAGTTGGTGACACATTGCAACATCTATCTTTTTTCTATTCTTCAAGAATGACCGCTTTTAGAGCCTGGATGCTGTCCAGTTAACACCTGAAGCTTCACTGTTCATTTAAACAAACTAATGTGGCTTCCAGTTTCCAGTTACGACACCAACATTTATCTCCAAAAAAGAATTAAACAAGTCAGCGGTAAATCTTAAAAACCTGCGGGTAAGTTATCAGCTCGATTTCTCCCCCGGGTGACGACGCAGGCTGACCGTGGTCTCCCCAGGATGCCGTGGTCAACCTGAGTCGTCATCCCAGGGAAGATCGTGGCATCCCAGAGACAGCAGTCAGCCTGAGGACATCATCCCGGAGAAGAAAGGGGAGCGAGAAAGTAATTCACCAACCAAATTTTAAATATTTTTATGTAGGGTTCTCTAAAAACTTCTAAAAATGTGTAGAAACATTCATTCTTTATATTACCCGGTTTCTATAATCTTAGTCATGTTAAAAATATACAGATTATCCCTTTATATTGCTTCTAGAAGGCAGAGTAAAGTAGGACTTCATTTCCCAGAATCCTCTGGTTTTTCTCGTTTTTGCAATAGTCCTATTAAAATAAATATTGTTCATATATTAACTCTGTAATTCATGTATTATATTGTTTAAAAATATTCTATGGTCTTAAAAAAAATGATAAAGGTTAACTTCTCCTGTTTAATAAAAAAGAGACTAGAACATTCTAGTATTCGAGTTCTCCGGGACAGTGAAGCTGCTGGCTGCGTTTTTCCCTCGGCAGAGAGAAAGAAGTCGATGTTTGGAGACTCGGACTAAAGGTTGGCCCAGATATTGCCCTGCCAGAGAGACTTTAACCGGTCAGAATATTCTTTTCACGTATCTCAGTCGACTGTGTTTACTTTACACGACGGCGAAGTTTTACGCCATTATCTCCGTACATTAGCTTAGCAGTGTTGCTATCAGTTAGCTCCTCGGCAGAGAAACCAGACTGCTGCACAACACGGACACGAGGAAGTCGCCACCGGACATTCGTGCGGGACCGGACGGACCGGACGAGCGGACGAGTCGACAGCAGGGAACCAGGACATGTCGCAGGCAGCCGGAGCTACGAGAGTCGGCGGGGAGCTGTCTGGACATCGCTCTAGTCTGCGGCCTGGCTGGCTACACCGCCATGTTGCTGCTACACTGAGAGGCTGCGTGAGTTCTTGACATTGGAACGATACCGAGTGCAGGATACAGGCACGGGACTGTGGTAAAACAGACTCGGTTTCAAAGTTAACTCTTCTTCTCACGACTGGATAAAACTTCATGTGCACCAACGCTTCAAATGGGCCCCAACGGTTAGGGGAAATGATCCAAGCTTGGGTTAGACTTTTTTCTGGTATCATTATCATCTGTGTGAACTGTGAAAAATACTGTGGTACAGGTGTGGGTACAATTACTGGGTGGGTACAATTACTGATATTTCTTTGCATTTGGGTTATTGAAATCACATTTTGAACAGTTAAAGGGATAGTTCACCCTAGAATGATATTTCACTCATTATCTACTCCCCCTCATGCTGACTAAGGGCTGGAAGAAGTTTCAGAGTCCTCCGTCCCTTCTCTGAGTTACAGGGGGTCTTAGCGTAGCAGTGCATTTCAAGGCAACGGTTGTAAAGGGACACCAGAGCTCTTCGTAAAAAAACACACACAGCATGCGCGCTGGCAGCGGAAGACCGGACAACAGACACAGAGCTAATGCTACAAACATGCTTGGAATGTAGACTTATTTAATTTTTTTCGGGACAATTACGCAATTTGGGGCTTCAGCACAAGACGGACATTACATACGAGCATCATGGAGGTATTTGGATGTTTTTTTGTGTGTGTTTTTTTACGAAGAGCTCTGGTGTCCCTTTACAACCGTTGCATTGAAATGCACTGCTACGCTAAGACCCCCTGTAACTCAGAGAAGGGACGGAGGACTCTGAAACTTCTTCCAGCCCTTAGTCAACATGAGGGTGAGTAGATAATGAGCGAAATATCATTCTAGGGTGAACTATCCCTTTAAAAGATGTGAATACAATAAGTGAATGGTTTATTAAAAAGATAACCATATTTTGATTTGGTTTAAAACTAAGCTAAAAACAAATTAATTTCAGTTAAGTAAGGTAACTAAACACTCTTTTGATTAAAACTTAGATATATCTGGTGATTAAAAATTATTGGTTGGTTGAAATAAACTAGAAACTGTTCTTTTGATATAAAAAGGGTAAAAAGAAAGCATTTTGAGGCTTCAGGTATTACTGTATTGATTTAAAGGGTACAGGTCTTTTGTTTGTTATTTTCTATTTGCTGAAGCATTCCTAAATTTAAAGGTATAATTCCAAAACAATCTAAAATGGTTTAATAAAAATAAATATTTGTGTCTTACCTTTTATATATTGTGGTTTAACATTCTTTTAAGAGTAATTTGTTTTTCTGAGGGCTTACATAATCTTTGCTAACACCTAGCATAGTAAGTTTTCAGTGGAGGCACCGCGCCAGTTATTTCCTTTTTCCCACTCTAATGATAAATTCCCTTGTTTAATTCAGAACCACAGCGAATTCACCATCTTTAGCTGAGAACCTAGGACCTGTTTTATTTTATTGGGGGTGACCACAGTGTAGTTTATAAACACTAAGGGAAAAAGGGGTTACATTTATTTTTATTTTTCCCATTTTTAATTCCTAAACGTTGTTGTTTTGTTTTCAGGTTTTCCATCTTAGTTTTGAAACAGATTAACAGAAAAACAGACCCATTGTTTTTGTTTTGAAATGGAAAAACAAAAGATGGATTTGTCGGGCTTGCGTTGAATTAGATCCAGGTAGCCTAGCCTAGCTGGGCTAGTAGGTCGAGCTAGCCAGAGTTCCTGGTTCACCTGGGTCAGTGGTAAATGAAGTTGAAAGGCTTGCTGTGCGCTCGGCAAACTCAGCCAGCACACAAACGTTGTCTGCACACATTATTTAGCCATAACTGAGGACTTAACACAGAAATTATGACAAAACTTAACCCTTGAACTCTCTGGACTCTGGACTCTCACAGTGTTTGGTCACTTCCTGTTCGTCTGAACCCTCATGCAAAGACAAAACCATCACACCATCTGGTTCTACGTGTGTAAACAGAGTAAACTCCCTGGTCTGTTGTAATTCTCAAGAAAAGCGTTATTGTTTGCACATCGAGCGATCGAGGGGGCGGAGCTTCTGGACTCATGACATAAAAAAGCTCTCGTCTGGATCTTCAGCAGCAGAATCTTCACAGCGACACGGTGAGTACACTCCTTCATCCTTCTCATACGACCTGCGCTGCTTCATCCAGATCTAAATGACAAGAAATAATTTGTTCATCTTACCACTATCAGGTGCTTGATGACATCATCACTGTTCCTATCTGATATTTTGCAGAAAAGTGTTTGATTTCAAACACTAACGAAGGGCGACATCATCGTGTTTTATAATTAATAACCAGAGTCACAGTAACAGATCAGCAGTTGGAAAAGCAGAACTTCCTGCTCAGGTATCTGTTCATAAAACACATCAGCCAATTGGAAATTCAAGATGGCTGCCATATCTGTTAAAAATGTGTTCAATCAATTTGTTGACCAGAGATAATGATGACCTGGATGAATGACAATATCCACAGACATCTGGTAAAAAAAAAAAAAAAAGTAATTAAAAGTAAAAGTAATTTTTAACTATTTTTTTTTTTACATAATGTCTCAAATCAAATGACCAGAAGACAAAAATTACTTCTATAAAACAAATGAAAGTAAATTTTCGCAAACATATGGTTTGTTAATGCTAGATAGCTAACCTAACAAGCTAATGTTAAGACAAGTACACAACTATAGTCACTCGCAGACCTTTGGGTTAATAGCAAAATCTGTCATGTAGTTTTGCGTATTAGAAATTGTACAAGTATGGCGGCCATCTTGAAATTTGTGACTTTCAAGTTGTTAATCTGCTTTTTTTTAATGACCCTGAGAGAAAAACAGACCAGTGTTGGTGTTTAATAAGATTAATGTCACTTCCCTTTAACAAGTTCATGAGTGAATTTTCTCTTCCTGCAGATTTGATTTTTTAAAGATGAAACTTTTGGTTCTTCTCCTCGTTGCTGTCTCCATGGGGACGGCTGGTAACTATTCACCTTTCCTTTGTGTCATTATTTGCTTCTCTGTGACTACAAATGCACATTTTATTTTTAGTTTACAGGTGAATGACGTTGAACTTGTGTCTGTGACTCCTGATAAACGTCTGTTCTTCAGACGGCGTCACCATCCAGACTTTGGTGTTTCCCAGTCAGACGAGCACCAGCGTCGTTGAGTTGACTCCTCTGAAGCCGATCCAGCTGAGTGCCTTCACCCTGTGTATGAACGTGGCCATGGAGGCCAAGACACCTCCAGGGCGAGACATCATCCTGTTCACCTACAGAAGTCCAAAAAATGATGAACTCAACGTGTGGCTGGAAAAAGACGGCAGGTAGATGTCCTCTCTCAGTGCGACTACACAATGTTTTTATCTTTACCTGATGGTCTCCTGGTGAAAATCGGCCTGAAATCATGTTGTCTGACCCTGCCTTACCCTACCGTCTCTCGTTTATGCTGATTTCTGACCTACAAAAGCAAATGAGGCCATCAGTAAAGTATTTTAAATACTTTTCCAAAGTTATTTGCTTAAAACTGCTCACAAAAAGTTAAGTCTAGACCCTGACAAGCGAGCCAGATAAACATCTTTACAACAATACGTGCTAGAGCTCATGGGAAACGCAGTATTCATTCCAGCAAAACGCTACCGCTTTGGTCCGCAGGAGTTGCCAAAGTCATCACAAAAGTTGTTTGTAGGGGCTTTAAGGAGAATGGTTATTAACACAAACATGTCGATGCATTTAAAGCAGAAGTAAGCGGAATATTTGTGTTAATATAAGTCTTAAATAGTTGTATCTTCCGACAGCAATCACTTTTAAAGAGTGTTTGGTCTGAAACACGGGTCTGTCAGTCACTCTGCTCTGCTGTAAGCCGAGGAGAAAACTTTCCTTGTATCCTACAACCTTTATCCAATGAGGAGAGAGAACGGCATAAAGGGGCGGTCCTCTCTGTGTGTGCAGCCAAGGGATGCGCGTGAATGTGGTGACGTAGGGACGTGGGCGGGGACTGCTAACTCCATCTGCTGACAGGAAGTTAGACAAAACCACCGGATCGCTTACTTCTGCTTTAATGTAAAATCAGGTCCGTAACTAATGAAAACTGTTGAGAATGCCTGAAGGTGCCTTTATGTCCATGTGTCCAGGTTGTCCCTCTACCTGGCTGGAGATGGTGCCTTGTTCGCACTCCCTCAGCCCGGGGCTCTGGAGACTCACCTGTGTGTCACCTGGGAGTCCAGTTCAGGTGCAACTTCCTTCTTCCTGAACGGGAGGAAGAGCTTGGCCAAAATCTACAGGAAGGGTCACACGATTCCATCTGGAGGGAAGGTTTACCTCGGTCAGGATGCTGACGATGGTTTTGGAAAATTTGACATCCGTCAGAGTTTCGTTGGGGAGATCTCCGACGTCAACATGTGGGACTCTGTCCTCCCAGCCAGCTCCATCCAGGACCTGTACTCTGGGAGGAGAGAGCAGAGAGGAAATGTGTTAGACTGGGAAACAGTCGGCATGAGAGTGAACGGGCATGTGGAGGTCCTTACTCGTGAGCTGTAGGTTTAAAACCTGAGGCCACAATATAATCCTGTGACTTTGTTGAGTTTGTTGGTTAAACTGAAGTCAAAGCTGTTGATCTGATGAACTCTGAAAAGTCCAATAAAAACTTGCATTGAAAAAGATGTCGGTGGTGTCTGTGAAATACTTCACATGATTTAGCCAATGTTCAATGTGTCGAGGGTCCGGGCAGCATCAGCTGCGAGGACCGTATTGTTTTCCTCAATGTTCTTCTTTCTACTTTCGAGGAAATCCTACTTCCCATGCATAATCAGTGAAAATAATGTAACAAAAATGTTTGACCCCATGCCAGATTTACTCAACTCCATGTTATGCATTTAAACTTAAAAACTTTGAAAATTCCTACCAAAGCATACATGCTACAGTTTTGAAACTTTCACCAAAATGTCGCCCCAATACTGCTGAAACTTTAGTCCAATTAAACTCATTACAAATTATGAAGTCCATCCCTCAACTTATTATCTCCTCCCACAATTTTTGTTCAATTGACACCAAACTTGCTAGAGAGCATCTTCAGACTGTCCTCCACAAACCATCCACACAGATTTTTGATTGATCAAAAATTGAGCCTCCAGTGCATGAAAACGTTTGACTGTAAACAGTACTGTAAACATATGCCATCCAATTCCTGCTAAATACATTTTCAATCTTCCTGGAAAAAATGACAATATTTTGGAGTCATGGATGATGAAGTTTGGCAAATATCAGAATTTTATCTCAAAAACTGAATTTTTGAGAACATTTTGAATTCTGCTCTCATGGGAACAACTGCAGTCAATGTAAGAGTGACATTTTTAAACATCAGATTTTCTCTTATTAAGAAAAACACTTATCATTAAAAACAAATCACCATTTCCATGCTGTCAAGATTTTGTTTGATTTTTGTTTAGATAACAGAATTTCTGATATTTTGACAATTTTGCTTCTGCTTCAACAACAGCTGCCCGGTCGGTGACTCTCTGAGTCTATTTGAGAAGACACACACCGGGTCTCACTTCCAGACAATTAGCTCAGTGAGTTAGGAGCTGGATCTTTGTGTCAGTGGATGTGGGTTCAAGCCACAAGGGTGATGACGATGACATATCAAAATGCCAGATGTCCTCAACTAGTAACATAAGACAACAGTCCTGATGGTGGTGTTACAACACGCATCTAAATTTAAAAACTTTGAAAATAAATTCATAACGGATCAACCATATGTGCTACGGCTTTGCAACTTTCACTTTCAAATTGCCTAATTTTGTCTATAAAAAAATTGCCCGGCCTCGACCATTGCTGCGCAGCAGCTATAATTATTATATTATTATTCCAAACAGTGTAGAGATGTTTGTATTAAAGGCTTATTCTGGTGTAAATTTAACCCATTGTCTAATCTATTACATTATAAAGGTAGATGTTTGTATTAAAGCTCCATACAGTATAAAGGTAGATGTTTGTGTTAAAGCTCCATACAGTATAAAGGTAGATGTTTGTGTTAAAGCTCCTTCAAAATAAAGGTAGATGTTTGTATTAAAGCTCCATACAGTATAAAGGTAGATGTTTGTGTTAAAGCTCCATACAGTATAAAGGTAGATGTTTGTGTTAAAGCTCCTTCAAAATAAAGGTAGATGTTTGTGTTAAAGCTCCTTCAAAATAAAGGTAGATGTTTGTATTAAAGCTCCATACGGTAGAAAGGGTCCGACTGTATCTTAACTCTTAACTCCACAGATCTTCCATCAGACTGATCAGTTTCTCTCTTGAAGCTTGACTTCAGACTTGGTGACTTGGGTCCTGATCAGGACTCTGCAGTGACTCCATCCTCCACCTCCAGCTGCTCGTTACCCACACATTAACAACAGCTGCCGACCTTAATGAGGCCGTTAAATAAAGTCCAGTCAGCTGGAACATGAACAGTGTTGGACACAAATATTAACATGGTTTTAAACAGTGAAACGCTGATGACGGCTCAGACCTCACACCATGACTCAGCAGAACAGTGACTGACTTTACTCTGCTACCAGACAACAGAGGAGCTTCACTGCAAAAACTCAAAATCTTTCCAAGAATATTTGTCTCATTTCTAGTAAAAACTAAACTCTTTTCACTTAAAATAACATTCATCACCTAACAATGAACTTGTTTTTAGATAATTTTCATTTGTTTCTGTGGGAGGGTAGAAGATGCATGTCACATGACATGACAAGTCATGTGACCATTTTTCATTTCACTGTTTATTTCACACCAGACCACAGCAACCAGACAGAACAAACTACAGACACCAACATACCAATACAACAACAGCACAGTTAGAAAACAACAACACCTGGTGTGAAAAGGGGATGGACGAAGCATAGCTTTTAAATTTCCATCCCCCACATAAAGACACCATCGAGACATACATAACAACAACAACAACAACAAAAAAAAAAAAAAACAAGCGAGCAAACAAACAAAAAGCATTGAAGTAAGAGCATTGCGTTGATAGACTTGGTTGAAGAAATAACAAACTGTATCGGTATCTTTATCGATCTTAAAAAGGCATTTGATACGATAGATCATACAATTTTGTTAAATAAGCTGGAGCGTTATGGTATAAGGGGTATTGCTCTAGGATGGCTGAGAAGCTATCTGAATGAGAGACAGCAATTTGTCCAAATAGATAATCATGTTTCAACCTGTAGAGATATCATTTGTGGTGTTCCTCAAGGGTCGGTATTAGGCCCCATCCTATTTATACTGTACATTAATGATATTTGTTTGATATCGAATGTGATGAAATGGATACTCTTTGCTGATGACACCAACATTATTTGCTCTGGTGAAAACTTACAGCAACTCCTGGAAACGACTACGCATGAAATTAACAAGCTGAAAAATTGGTTCACTTTGAACAAACTATTTCTAAATTTGAAAAAAACAAAGATTATGTTATTTGGTAAACACAACACTGATGTCCCAGTTCAAATTAAAATTGATAATGTAATAATTGAAAAAGTAGAAGAAACTACATTTCTTGGAGTGATCATTCATGAAAAAATGTGCTGGAAACCTCAGATAAAACATGTTTGTTCTAAAGTTGCAAGGAGTGTGGGTGTCATCCGAAGAGTTAAGTATATACTAAATCATAAGTCTTTACTTTCACTATATTATGCTTTTGTTTTTCCTTATCTGAACTACTGTGTGGAGGTCTGGGGCAATACATACAACACTAATTTGCACCCATTGATTATTCTACAGAAAATAGCGATTCGTAATGTTTGTAATGTAAAGTACAATGATCATACAAATGACTTGTTCTTGAGGGCAGCAGTATTGAAATTCCTGGACCTGATTAAACTAAAAACTGTACAAATTGCCTATATGGCCAAACATAATCAATTACCTGATACTATACAAGGTCTCTTCTGTGAAAGGGAAAGTGCCAAGAGATATGATCTTCGGGGTAAACATAAACTGGCACAGCAGCTCACAAGAACAACCCTTAAATCTATGTGTGTCTCAGTTTGTGGAGTAATTATGTGGAATGGTTTGGCTGAAAACATTAGAAATAGTAAAAGCCTGAGCGAGTTTAAAAGAAAGTTTAAACAGCAGATGTTTGATGTGTACAGTAGGGAAGACGGTGGTGGTTAAATTAAACTAAATTAAATTGATTAAATAAATACATAAATAATATAGGACAAATGTAGGACTGTTGAGGGAGCTCCCAAGAAGAGATAAATCTCAGCAGGTAGTGGCAGAGGGCCCTTTTCTTTGTTCTGGTGAGGCGGTTGGGCAGCTCGCTCACGTAGCGAGAGATAGCCGGACTTCACAATTCCCGTGCCTCAGGGCTAAGAACGACCTCACGGTAATATATGAATTGTTTCGGGTGTTTTTTTATGCAAGTACATGTAGTGTGCTGTGTTGGATGTTTTTAATTTGTGTGGAAGCAATATCATGACTCTTTATACTTACTGTTTATATTTGTGTGTCTTCCAGTCGAGGGATGACATGACCATGACAGAGCGACTGTGGCTAAAGGTCCGGTAATTAATGTATTAAGTTATGTCTGTATTTTAATGTATGCCCAAGCCATGATATTTATAATGTCCTCTCCTTAGAGAGTCTCACACACTGGGACCTGCCCTCTGCCCAAGCAGAAAATTGCCACGTGAACCAGGGTGTATGAACTCATACCTGGCAAAGTAGGCTTATATTTTATTACCAGTCTTTAGTGTTTTTAACTAAGTATGGTGCCTTGAATGTGTACTAATAGATGTTGTGTCTTCCTTTCAAGGATCAGCCCAGCCACTGTTTTCTATGATTAAATTTTTCTTTTGTGTGTTCATTTATTGGTTTAGTTCCTGAATATGTGATCTCATAAGCATAGGTTTGAGGCTATTTATTTTTATGGTTTACGAAATGTGTATTTTCTTGGATGGTGATTTGAGAGTTTGATTTTCTGTCTCCCCTCTTTGTCTGCAGCTTGAGTGTCCAAGGCCGGGTCTGCACCGACACACTGCTCCTGTCTGTGGTGGGACTGCACAGGGTGACACATTGTAGTGGTGTGTATATATATTGCCTAGTGACACTGCATGATATCTTTAAAGTAATTAGATGTAGAGTTTGTAGTGCATGTTTGCGGTGCTAGACTTGCTGTCCCCTCTTTCTGTCTTCCACAGCTTCATCTTTCAGCTGGTGAGCACAGCAGACCCGACCTTCTGAGCATAAGGAGACGTTAGTTTGTCGCCATCCACATTTTGTTTGTTATTTTGCCTCACTCCTATACCATGTTGCGCCCTCAACATAGATTGATCTGATTGTAATAAAAAGAGATTATTTTTCATACAGTACTGGCTTCTTGTAAGTTGTTCCTGTTTTGGGGAAGTATGGGCCATACAACACAAAGAGAAATCTATTGCTAATCAAGGGTTCCTCCTGTCCTTTAATAGGAGGTGGCGTTGTTGACATGTTTAAGTGACTCTCAGTGCCAGGCACTACATTTCAAACAAATTTTCACTTGAAATAAGTAGAAAAATCTGCCAGTGAAAGCAAGTTTTTTGTGCTTGTAATAAGAAAGGAAAACTTGATCTACTGTCAGATTCTTCTACTTACTTAAAGTGAAAATCTGCTTTAAAGAAGTAAAAACTAAAAACAAGCTACTTTTTATGTGATGAGTCTTATTTTAAAGCAGAAGTAAGCGATCCAGTCGTTTTGGCTAATGCTGCGTTCCAGGCAGGCTTTTGAAACCGTAAATTACAGCTTCAAGTCACAACTTACGACTTTGTAGCGTTCCAGGCAACCCACTCGTGTTTCTCCGACCTGTTTTACCGGTGAAAGTCACTATAACGGCCACTCGTAACTTCTGACCCGTGAACTCGTACCAGATCGAACTGGTACCACTTCACAGGTCGGAAAATTACGAGTTACGAGTTGCCTTGAACGCACCATAACATCTTGTCAGCAGATGGAGTTAGCAGCCCCCGCCCTCGTCATGGATCTATTGGTCCTCGTCCCTACGTCACCACATTCAGGCGCATCCCTTGGCTGCACACACAGAGAGGACTGCCCCTTTATGCCGTTCTCTCTCCTCATTGGATAAAAACTGTAGGATACGATAAATGTTTTCTCCTGGGCTCAGAGCAGAGCAGAGTGACTGACAGACCCGTGTTTCGGTCCAAACACTCTATAGAAGTGATTGCTGTCGGAAGATACAACTATTTAAGACTTAGATTAACACAAATATATCGCTTACTTCTGCTTTAAGAGACCAATCGCACAGGGAAATTTTAAAGCAATCGGGACAAGCTCGTGCATCCTTCCAGTGTGTCACACACTGTAGAAACAGTGATACAGCAACAGTTTGAATAAACAGTCTGCTGCTGGATCACAGCCTCATCTACTCCAATAGTGTTGCTGTGTGCAAGATTCAAATCATAAATGTGGAAGACCAACTCTCTAAGTAAAAAAACAACAAAACACATAGGTTTAAACACATTGTGATGAAAATGTAGCCTAAATAAAGATAACAAAATTGAAATTGAGGAACATGAAATAAAAGAATATAAGATATGAGAGTAAAAAGTCATAGTTATGAGAGAGAGAGAGTCAAAAGAGTCAAATTTATTTTATTTGAATTTATTTGGTGGCATTTCCTGGATGTGTCTTGTGGGTCCCGGTGACCGCAGACTTCACTTCACCAGCTGCACCAGTGCATTGTGGGATTTATACTTGGCCAAACATCGCTCCGATGCATATAAATGGACAATTCCAGTCAAATCCAACCTGGGGCTCTAGTTTCTAATATTTTAGCTCTAACAGAATTAATGTTTAGATTTTTTTTTCTCCTGCAGTTTTAGAGGTAAATTCATGCAAAACCACTGATTTCCCTCTAAAACACGAGTGGATTTTCACTCCCATCCCACTCCCAGAGAAAAAATCTCATCCCATCCCAATCCCGGGCCGGAGTAAAACAATAAATCCCATCCCATCCCATTCCTGTAGAATGACTCCCGATCCCATCCCGCTCCCACTCATCTTTGAACTAAGATGAAGTGTGATGATGATGATTTAATTGACATGCCCGAAATAAACAAAGTGATTCATTGATTGATTGAAAATTACTCCCACTCCCATCCCACTCCTGTTTTTTTTAAATTAATAAATTAGTCACTTTCACTTTCCACTCTCATAAACCTTTGCAATATTTGTGACTTCCCAACAAGTTCTGTAACGCCGGTTCGCCGTCGTTTATTTCTCCGCGCCGGTCGACAACCGCTTCTGCCCCTCAGCTGTGTGTGTGTTCCTCTCTCGCGCTCTGTTTAAATTGATAAACACAAATAGGCTACAAACGTACACACATTGGACTCTGGTATTTGTCAATCTCTGTATTTTATTTTGAAAATTGTTTTATTTTGAAAATTGACCGGATTGTCTTGTGTTTCTTTGTGTGACTTCCTGCCAGAATTGACGCGATCGCTCGCGGCTAGCGCACAAAATAGACTGTCAAATAAACGTGGGATTCTTGTCAGAAGGATGATGGCTGGAGTCACAAACTGCTGTTAATCCGTGCATTTATTTACAGTGAACAAACAAACAAACAAACAAACAAAAGTGTCTCTTAGAATGCTCAAATCACAATTCCCACCCACAATGTGCCGTCTGTGGCGTGAGTCACTGTTGGCCGGAGCATTATACCCTATGCCCCTCCCCAGACCAACCAAATCCCAATTAACTCACAAATGACTATTCTGCTTCACCAAACTACTTCTGCAAAGGCCCCACAATAGACCCACAAAAACAATACACATTAGGGGTGGGCAAAAATATCGATATGGCAATATATCGCGATACTTTATATCGCGATACGATATCGATATTCAATATTTAAATATCGATTTTTTTTTCAATTTTTTTTTTCAAATAATAAATCATGTTTCAGACGTAAATCCAGTACGACTTCCGTCGCTGTACTGCTGCCTCAGAATGTGTGTTGTACATGCAAATATGTTGTTGTAACTTGCACTTGTATAAAATGGCATGGATAATTTGAATTACATTGTTTTGACTCAGTTTGTCCCATAAATTATCACTATCATCTGATGTACATACAACTCGGATTTCAAGATGCATAATGCCTTTTACATTTTTCAGTGAACTATGTAGAATATCGTAGAATATCACAATATATCGCAAAATTTGGATATCGCAATATTGTATCGTATCGTGACTCAAGTATCGTGATGCGTATCGTATCGTGAGGTCCTTGGCAATGCCCACCCCTAATACACATCATTCAATACATTCTCCAATCAAACATTCTTCCATCAATCATAAATCACCAAAAATAAGCAGTTAATTAAAGGTCAAGGTAAAAAAAAACCCTACCACTAAGGGAATAGTGGTATCAACCTGCCCAACCGGTAGCTGCCACCACCATATAAGGCAGCCCCCTTCAGGTGCTCTGGTTAGCCCCTAGGAAGAGAGGAGGAGAGGACCACAAACACCCAACGGTAACATAACTGAATAAACCTTGAATAATAACGAAACTCTGTGTGTGTGGTACATTTCTTTTATGTTATTGTAGGGGAGGTGTATGGAGTTTAAATGAATGTCCAGTGTGGTGTGTGCACTCACCACGGAAACAGAGGGGAAACATTTGTTAACCTATGAACCAGAGCTTCACCGTGTGCCCCCTTTATACAGCGACGAGGCCTTTGTCACATAATAGACCAGACGCCCAAATGATGGCTGCAAATAGTTTTGGCTCACTGAAAGATGACTACAAAAATGGACGCGTCAGATGATTTATGGTATCAGATGTGTTATTGCCAGTCTCTAACTCTCCCCTTCACTGCTTTTGTTTAGATCTTATATGACTATATCTACTTGTGTAATTTATTTATTTATTTTAAATTTAATTTATAATAATAATCTGTCTGTATTTCGTTTACTTACTCTTTTATTTTTTATTTATCAATTCCTTTTTAATTATTATTATTTATTTATTTATTTTATTCTTTTCTTTTCTTTTCTTTGTCTTTTCCTTTCTGATGCTTTTTTTTAACTTTTGGGGTAAGGACAGTCATGAGCTAAGTTTACATTTGGGTTTGGATGGTGGCTTGTTTTTCTTTCCGTATTGATATGTGAATACAGAGAGCACTTGTATGTTGTCGATAAAAATCAATAAAATCTATTGAGAAAAAAAAGAGAAAAAAAAGGGAAAAATAAATAAAAAATGGACGCGTCTGTCCTTTTTGGTTGTTTAACATGGCTGAAAATCATCATCTAGTGATGGCGTTCCCACTCCTGCCCGCTCCCGTTGATTTTTATTCCCGTCCCGTCCCAGTCACGGGATTAATACAACTTTGACTCCCATCCTGCGGGAATCCCACGGGAATCACGTGACCCACAGGAATTCCCGACAAATGTCATCCTCTAGCGAGTCTAGCGTGAGGTCAGGTCTGCTCCGCCGGGTCCCTGATCCACAGGTATCCCACCTGGGTGCCGAAGTTGGGTCCGTCCCTGACGTGGGAGAAGAAGAGTTCCGGGTGACAGGAAGTGCAGGGCGTGACGGGGGGGCGGTCCGTCACCGTGTGGTCGTGGATGTTTTCCGGTAGGACGCCACCTTTCTGTAGGAGGAGCCTGTGGTGGCGGGAAAACAAACACATGATGTAATCTGACTTATAAAACGGAAAGGTGAAATCCGGCGATCTGATTGGTTGTTAACCGTGGTATAATGAGCATATACCACGGCTACTATAGAGTGGAAGCAGGAAGTAACGTCGCCATGGGAACTCAACTCGGAAAAAGTCTCCATGTATATCGTTCACTTACATGGAGACTTTTTCCGAGTTGAGGTCCCATGGCGATGTTACTTCCTGCTTCTGCTTCGGCTCTCTATTCTAAAGCCTTATCACAGCGTAGGCTATCACTCCGCCTCAGGCACGTATGACTGGTAATGGAAGTTGTTGTCATGCATCCATGACAACGGACTGTTGCAGTCCGTAGCAAAAGACAGTTGGTGTTTTTACGATGTTAAAGGGACAACGAGGAGTTTCTCCATCGGCAGAACGAAAAATTCTGCGACAATAAGAAAGTCTGATATTAATGTGGATGAATCTACGTTACCACTTGTTAATGGTCCATTTTAGATAAATCTATGGTTTTGTCTCTATGGTTATTTTGTTATTATTAGTGGTGGTGGAAATGCTGGGCGAGCCGACCAGCTCCGTCACCATGGCCTCCACCGTCGCCATGGCAACCCCCATCAGGGTCCCTTTCCAACCTGAGGAGGAGTGAGCAGCAGGAAACGATGAGGTCAGACTCTGCACTGCAAAAACTCAAAATCTTTCCAAGAATATTTGTCTTATTTCTTGTCAAAACTAATCTCTTTCCACTTAAAATAAGACTCATCACCTAAAAATGTACTTGTTTTTAGATCATTTTCACTTGTTTCAAACAAAATTTCACTTGAAATAAGTAGAAAAATCTGCCAGTGAAAGCAAGTTTTTTGTGCTTGTAATAAGAAAGAAAAACTTGCTCCACTATCAGATTTTTCTACTTGTTTCAAGTGAAAATCTGCTTGAAAGAAGTAAAAAGTGTCTAAAAACAAGATACTTTTAATATGATGAGTCTTATTTTAAGTAGAATGAGATTAGTTTTGAGTAGAAATAAGACAAATATTCTTGGTAAGATGTTGAGTTTTTGCAGTGTTTCACCTGCGTGAGCGGCTCCGATGACCTTTGACACCGGGTCGGCGAACAGCAGCGGCATGCAGTCGGCCCCCGGCGCCGCTATGACAACGCCCCGCTGATTGGTCACGATCCCGTCGTAGCTGTCGGGCTCAGACTTCCCCATGACCCAAACGTCTGCGCCGTGGTTCACCTGCAGGAGACGGGTTGGCAGATACAGGAGTGTTTAGGTTTGTGCATTGGCACGATTCAATTCGATTCGATTCTCCGATGCATTGCGATGCATCAAAATTCTACTGCACGCAACACGGCAAATTTTTCATCAGTCATGAGATATTGAACAACAGATTTTATGGGCTGCTATGTTTGTATTATCACTCTCCTGTATCTTTGACATAAATGTCATTAAATAAAATAAAATTGAATGGTAGGCCTACAGGGTATTGGATATGGCATTTTCAAACCTGAAAAAGAAAACATAAATCACTTCTAGGGCTGCCCCCAAAAATTAGCCGACCAAAATTTAATTGGCCGATTGGTCGCAGGAAAAAACAAACAAACCTTTGGAGCCGTGTTTTGTCAATATTAACTCAAAATCAATATGACTCAACTATATCTCTCTCTCTCTGCATCAGAGACCCCCGTCTTACAGCCTGAGCTCAGTCACTTTTACCTAGCCTCGTAAACCAGCCTCTCGCGGAAATGCATTTCAATTAATTTCTGAGGGAGAGTCTGGCCTCATTCCCTCTCTAAGTGTTTGGGGTGGGCGGCAGCAGGGTGGGAGTAGTAGCAAAGACGGTTTAATATCTTTGGTAGTAGCGTTGACAGACAACCCCATTCAGCCAATCAGCAAGTTGGTGTAGTGACGGGGCTTTGCACCAGTCGGTCCCTGATTGGCCAACGTGCTGTGTCAATCACAGCGGGCGACGCTGATTGGCTCGGCCTTCTGAGGGTTTCAGTCCAAACCAGGGACGTGCACATGACTATAGAGGGGCAGGGGCTCAACATCAGAAAAGGGCAGATCTACATTTTTTTCAGGCCTTAATATCAAAATATCAAATAAATTAAAATAAATTACAGTTACTATTTAGTCGGTAGAGAAAGCCTGCACGCCTTCAGGACTGCAGTCAACACACTGGACCAATTTCCCAACTTCCCGAAACAGAGTCATGACTTCTGAACTGGTGGCTAAGGCCAATATGGTATTGGGTGCACATTAACGTGGCTTGCAGAAAAAAAAATCATGTGAGTGCAAGTGCAAAATAGTATAGGCTAAGCCTACAGGCTACACACACAAAACCAAGAAATGACGACTGTGACTGCTACTGCTACAGCAAAGTCACAATTAGCAGTAACTCAATATCTGGAAACAAATTCAAATAGTCAGTGAAATCAAGCTGAGTGAGTGATTCCTCCTGTTGCTGCTGTTCACTACAGTCAGGTGATGTTAGACAGAGGAGGGGGTGGGGCTTAACTCTTAACAAGCAGTGAGCTAAACAAACACAAATGGGTCTTTTCTGAAATATGACTCAAATTAAGCTCGTTGAATAAGTGGACGGCGACTTGTCAGAACCGACAAGGAAGTTATGTTGGTGGATTTAACTCACAAGATTCGACACAAGTCTCTCCACTGTCACGTCTCATCTATGTGCGGCAGTGGCACACACAGAGTTATCTACTTCTCTCTCTCTCTCTCTCTCTCTCTGGACGTGCATGTGAGGGAGCGCGGCAGCGCGCACCGCGGGGCAGCCCCCCCACCCCCCCCCCCACCCCTCAGTGAGGGACAGAGTGGAGCAGCAGCGGACAACACACACACCGACGTACATACACAATACCGTGTGTATTACAAGGAAATGCGTACGGTAGATAACCGTGGCATTTTTACAGCGCGGTTGTTTACATCCTCATGCACAACAGGAATGCATTTGTTGAGAAAAAAAAAAAAAAAAACATTGCAAAAAGGGCAGGGGCTCAAGCACCCTTTGGGCCCTATGTGTGCACGTGCCTGGTCCAAATGCTTAGAATGGGGATGAGGCCAGACTCTCCCTCAGAATGAAATGAAATGCACTTCCGCGAGAGGCTGGTTTACGAGGCTAACTTTTACCCTCCTCTACTGTGTTTATTGGTGATAAACGGGCATACTGATACTACCTGTAGTAACGGTAAAACTACTACCTGTAGTAACGGTAAAACTACTACCTGTAGTAACGGTAAAACCCGACCGGCTTGTTGAGTCTCGGACCCAACACGACCGGACTCATTCATTCATTCATTCATTTTCTATACCGCTTATCCTGCACTAGGGTCACGGGTGGAGCTGGAGCCTATCTCAGCTGACTTTGGGCGAGAGGCGGGGTACACCCTGGACAGGTCGCCAGTCTATCACAGGGCCAACATATATAGACAGACAACCATTCACACTCTCATTCACACCTATGGGCAATTTAGAGTCACCAAGTAACCTAACCTGCATGTCTTTGGACTGTGGGAGGAAGCCGGAGTACCCGGAGAGAACCCACGCATGCACGGGGAGAACATGCAAACTCCACACAGAAAGGCTCCAGCCGGCCGGCAGGTTCGAACCCAGAACCCTCTTGCTGTGAGGCGACAGTGCTAACCACTGCACCACCGTGCCGCCCACGACCGGACTCATGAGCGTTAATTAATTAATTCTCAACCCGACCGCGGGTGAGAAAAAAAGTGCTGCTTAGCATGTAGCTACAGGCTGCGCATGTCGTTGCTCCGGAAACGCCCCCGGAGGTAATTGAAACTTCACAACTTTATTTGAGGCCAGAAAATAAACAGTGACATAATGGATTATGGCACGTTGCCGCATCGATGCTGAATCGTGCATGTCCCGCATTGCAATGCATCGCCAAATCCATTATTGTTGACACCCAGTGTTGTAGTCAAGACCACCTAACCCGAGACCAAGACAAGGCTGAGACCAAACAGAAGAATTATAGTCTATTGGTCATATTGAAAAATAAATGTATTTCAAACTGTTGGTAAAGCCACCCAGCCTGCAGAAGTACTTAACCCTTTTTACATCATGGTGCTTTCAAAAGCAGCAATGATGCTGTTACAACCAATGTATGAAGAACAACACTTGATTCTCTGATGAAAAATTAATGGGAAGAAAAGACGCTCCGCCGAGTGGAACATAAAGTTAAAGCCAGCGGCTGCCTGGGGCGACGTCACACTTTTACCGTCACCTGGAACGAAAACATTGATAAATGTGGGCTGAATAAGAAAATTGAATGATTGACGACTTTGACGGCATCTCTGCTGCATGGTGCCCTCCTTTCTCCTCTCTGACACGTAGGTGGCAGCGTCAACACTTTCAAAATAAAAGACTGTATTGTTACATTTTGATTCGGGAAGTTCTTGCGGTTTAAAAAAAAAACCCCACAGCAGCTGTGGTCTCGGCTGGTCTTGACAAAAAATCCCGAGACCGGCTCGACCAAGACCGAGACAAGACCGAGTAAAAATGCAGTCGAGACCGAGACGAGACCAAGACCTTGAAAATGCGGTCTCGAGACCAAGACCCTTCTCAAGTAGCCTACTACAACACTAGGACACAGGTGGACAGATACAGACAGATACAGACAGACAGAAACAGACACAGGTGACTCTACCTTGACCAGGTGCAGCGGTTTGGGGTGGAAACCGGCGTGCAGGGCCAGTCGGCGTCTGTTCTCCGTCACCACGGCGACGGGGTCTCTCCGCCGGCTGCTGCTGAACAGGTTCATGGAGGACAGCGTGGACACGTAGGACACGCCGCCCGGACGGGAGCTGAAGCCGTGACCGAAGCAGTCTGACGGACAGAGTCGTCATGACGACACACTCACACCAACGCTCATTCATAAAACTAACGGACCTGCTTCTAATACATGTATATTCAATTTTACTTTTTGCCAAATGCCACATTCACAAATGTAAAGTTTAAATAAAAAAACAAATTCAGTTTCTCAACCCTGTCCTGTCTACAGAACAAACAAGCTGTTGTACTAATATAATGTCTTTAATTGATATCTAACCTTGCATTTATTCTTTTTGCTTTATTCTTTTTCATTTAAGAATTTTTTTTTTTTTGTTAAGCAATTTTTTTCTATATTGGCTTTTGCATTGCTAACAGGTTTCTCTAGTTCTTTTCCTCATTTACTTTGATTATAACTGTATCATGTATTGTTGTGTTTGATATAAATCTAATGCAGCTGAAACTACAGTCTGATGATCACTTCAGTTTCTTTTAAATTCTGTTGATCAGTTGCACTGTCGCTGTCAAATAAACCAATAAATTAAATTAAATATCAATAGATTATCAATAGATGATCACCAGTGGATCACAGTAGAGCTGCAACAACTCATTGATTAATCGAACAATAATCAATTATTAAATTAATCATCAACTATTCTGAAAATCTAATAATCAGTTTGAGTCGTTTTTTGAGTAGAAAAAAAGTCCAGATTCTCTGATTCCAGCTTCTTCAATGTGAATATTTCTGGTTTCTTTTACAACAACTGATCGATTAATTGTATAAATTATTGACAGATTAATCAATAATGAAAATAATTGCAGCCCTAGATCACAGTTAAATTAATAAATACATAAATAAATACAGTTAGTTAGTTAGTTACTTATTTCAAGTCTATTTCCACTTGAAATAAGTAGAAAAATCTGATAGTGGAGCAAGTTTTTCTTTCTTATTACAAACACAAAAAACTTTTTCTACTTATTTCAAGTGAAAATTAGTTTGAAACAAGTGAAAATGATCTAAAAACAAGTAAATTTTTAGTTGATGAGTCTGATTTTAAATGGAAAGAGATTAGTTTTGACTAGAAATGAGACATTTTGACAAGAAATAAGACGAATATTCTTGGAAAGATATTGAGTTTTTGCAGTGCAGGTCTGTAAACAACAGCAGCATGGAGACACTCACACTGGACTCATCTCAACATGTCGTTTTTTTAAGAAAAAAAAGTCCAGATTCTCTGATTCCAGCTTCTTAAATGTGAATATTTCTGGTTTCTTTTACAACAACTGATCGATTAATTGTATAAATTATCGACAGATTAATCAATAATGAAAATAATTGCAGCCCTAGATCACAGTTAAATTAATAAATACATAAATTAATAAAATTAGTTAGTAAATTAGTACCTATTAATATTAGTATAATAGTAGTATTAGTAAATACATTAGTTCCTGATGAACTAATAAAATGATAAATTATTACCAACAACTATATGATTTAATAATACTTATAATATATACCTATAATATTAATACCCCTTTCTATGTATATATAGTATATATAGTATATATATAGTATGTATTTTTGCTTCTCCCGCTTTCCCTTTCGGCCATGTGTTTGACATGCCCGAAATAAACAAATTGATTGATTGATTGATTGATTGATTGATTGATGTATATATATATATATATTTTTTATTGTTTGTATGTATGCATATATCCTATATCTCTTAATAAAAAAAAATAAAAAATAGATACCTGGGATCAGTGTTGAGGTCAGCACGGTGACGTCACCTCCCAGCGCCGGGAGCTGCTGCAGAAACGCTGCCACCTCCTCCTGCACAAGGAGACATTTAACATGTAAAAACCAGACTGGATGTGTGTTGTAGATATGTTTTACCTCTGGTCAAAAAGAACATTTCAGATATCTGCAACTACGTTCTTCCTCTCCACAATTGTCATTTCAGATCCACAACTACGTTCTTCCTTCAAATTCCAGTTTGAGATATCTACAACTTGATTCTGACTAGTCATAATTCCAGTTCAAGATATATTTAATTCACCTCAATTACAGATATCTACATGTCCCTGTTCAGATATCTGTAATTAAGTTTTGACTAGGCGAAATGACGTTGTAGATATCTGTAACTGGAATTATGACTAGTCAAAATCAAATTGTAGATATCTCAAACTGGAATTAGTACTAGTGGTAATTCAGTTACAGATATCTGTAATTCACATAGTGGATATCTGCAACTGAATTGTAGATATCTGTAATGACAAACCCCATACACATGAATGGTTAAAGTGACGTCATTTGTCCTATAGAAAGAACGTAGTTGTGGATCTGAAATGTTCTTTTTGACAAGAGGCAAAACTGAATCACAGATATCTTGAACAAAAAATCCAACTATTCAAAATGTAGTTAGGACCAGTCAGAAAGACGTTGTTGATATCTACAATGTTAATTACGGAGAGTCAAACTTAGCTTTTTTTTTTTTTTTTAACTTTATTGCCTTTATGCACATTAACAGACAATTACTGTAACATCACAAAGGAAAACAGATCAAAACATCTTGAGATTGGGTCTCATCTGTCACACAAATAGCACTGTAAAGGGTATTGCACATATTTTATCTGGTTCTATATTCCAAAAAAAAAGGGAAAAAAAGGGATATTTTAGATAATAATAGTGTATAAGAGTCTTAAGCGATATAATCGGTAACTGGGGTCCACTTTCTCATAAAAACAGGTACTTTTAGCTGTAATTGGGCCGTCATATATTCCATCATGTAGACATGTTTTACTTTCTGTAACCACTGAGTGATCATGGGGGGGGGGGGGGGTGGGGTCAGTCGTCATCCAATGTACAGTAGGGGAGACCGGGGTCAGTAGCAACAGGGGATGGTTGCAACATGTCATTTTTCTCCAATCATGAACAAGCTAGAGTGATGACATCACACTGCACATGCTCAGTTGGACCCCCCCCCCCCCCTTGCAGAGAAAAATCAGTTCAATTCTAAAGATGCTCCAGGATTTATTGCAAAGAAAACAGTTTTTGAGGTATGAAAGTATTTTTTTCTTGAGCTTTGTTTTCGTTAGAACTGTTGTCACTCTTTTTGTGATTCTGCTCAAACTTCTATGGTTTAAAGGAGTGATATGTCAACTTTAAGGTGATATGATTAGCATGTATCAAGAGCACTTTGTTTAGCTAGCACATGGGGTTTAATCATGGATATATGAATATAAAAACAGACCACAAAACAGTATTTTGACTTTTTTTTTTTTTTTTACTGTTGTATTGCTAATATTAAATTGATGAGAGAATAAATGACAATGGCAATATAAAAGTTAGCCTATTCCCTCACAAATTGTTCCATTCATCACTGAAAGTCTTTTTTTTTCAATTTGAATATTTGACATCTGCACATGCAGTAATTCCTCCTAATCTAGACAAATCTAGACTGTAATTACCATCTGATCAAAGCTGATGAATAAATAACTATAGAACTTACATTTTTGATAATAATCCTTTTACTAGACATGAAATATATTGTATTTGTAACATGTTGCAACTGGCCCGGGGTCAGTTGCAACATCTGACTCCTTACACTCAAATGCAAACTGTGAAGAATGTGGATTCTGTAATCATCTATTAATTGTGTTGACTATTAACAGACAAATGTAAGTTTATTGTATAAAAATGTGGTTTGTCTAATCCAAACCGTCTCTGAGTAACAGAGCCAAATGCAAAAAGTGTTGCACCTGTCCCGGTCTCCCCTAATAATTTTTCTTGCAATCATCAACAAAATCAAACGTAGCTTTTAAATGTTAAATCCTCTTGCCATAGCCTACCTGGACTCGTTCTTCTTCGTCATCAGGTGAGTCCGTGTGGGCGGGGCCTGGGCAGCTGGGGCAGGTGACGTCCTCCTCCTCGGCCGTCACGCGGTAGTGGAAGCTGTAGAGTCCGGTGAAGAGCAGCCGCTGGTACCGGAGCAGCGCCGCGCGGCCCCGCGCCGTGGTCCGGACCCGCACCGCGCTCAGCTGCAGCCGGTCCACGGTCTGCTTGAACCGGAACAGACTCTCCGCCGTGGAGCCGCAGGCCAGGACCTGTTGCGGAAATTTGTTAGGCAAGAAGATCTGAAATAAAGATGTTGAGATCGACTGTCTTTTAAAGGGATAGTGTCATTTTTTTAAAAAGTGGGGTTGTATGATCTACAAATAGCCCCTAAGTACTTTAATTGCAGTAGAAGACTCTCTGCACTCCTCCCGTTAGCAACGCCAGCCCATAATAGCCCTGCCCAGAGATTTACAACATACAGTGTTGTGAACAGACCCAAAGAAACGGCCTATTTTCACGGCCTAAAAGAGGTTTTACCTGAAAAAAAAATACACAGTTCCATTGTTCACTATAATATAATTTTTTCAGGAAAAACACAGTTTTTATTTGGACCTAACCAACTCACGTATCCCTCCGCCCAGGGTTAGCGCCCGCCGATCAGCAGTTGGTTAGGTCCAAATAAAAACTTTTCAGGTAAAACCTCTTTTAGGCCGTGAAAATAGGCCGTTTCTTTGGGTCTGTTCACAACACTGTATGTTGTAAATCTCTGGGCAGGGCTATTATGGGCTGGCGTTGCTAACGGGAGGAGTGCAGAGAGTCTTCTACTGCAATTAAAGTACTTAGGGGCTATTTGTTGTAGATCATACAACCACACTTTAAAAAAATGAGACTATCCCTTTAAGGGTTTTATTCTTTGCAATGAAGGTTCTCAGTCAGACAGAGTGCAACGCAGTCTACAAAATACAAACTACCAGCAGAACTGAGATCAGCCCCAACTGTCAGCACTTTTAAATCCAGGTTAAAAACATTTCTCTTTTCACCTGCTTCTAGCTGAGAACTTCAAACTTGATCTCTTTTCTTTTCTTTTACTTTTTATTTGCTCTTGCTTTTAACTCTGTTTTTAGTGTTTTGTTTGTTTTTATTCTGTTTTATGCTTCTTCTTTTTTTCTAAATGTTTTGTCTTTATGTAAAGCACATTGAGTTGCCTTGGTACGAAATGCGCTATATAAATAAAGATGCCTTGCAAGGAATGGAACAAAAAATACATTGAACAGAGGAGTTTTGTTTAATCTGCCCCCCCCCCCCCCCCCCCCCCCCCCCCCCACACACACACACACACACAAGTGAACTTTATCTTGCTGAAACAGATTACAATGTAACACCCAGGTCAGCTACAGGCTTCAAATACAAGAACCAGGCGATGTGAGGTGACAACAAGCACAACATGTATCTCTCTATTGTATCAGACAGAGAGCACAGATATGAACTCTAACTAATTATGGCTTATTCATTGTAAATTAATGCATTAATGCTACTAATTCAGAGTGATAAAGGAAGAATGACTGTTCCCCAATAGCCCACTGGTTATTCACATCATTATTCAGAAACAACAATACATTTACAATGAATAAGCCATAATTAGGAGTTAATGTCAGGGAAAGTCTTAATTCATGGTGTAACAGAGGTAGAATAAGGTGTTAATATGTGCTTAATAATGACTACTAAGGAGCTAGTAAGATACTTATATACACATTAATAAGCGCCTAGTTAATGGTGAATCTGTTCCCTGATCTAAAGTGTTACCAAAGTTTCTATTACAGACCTGGACCTGGTCGGCCCCGCACCCAGAGCTCAGGAGCAGCGGATCCACGGAGCCGCTGGTGTCCCGGGGGGGCAGCAGCACAGCCACATGGGGGGCTGAGGCTGAGGCGGACTGGGACTCGGACCGGGTCTCCTCCTGCAGAGCCGCGCCGCAGCAGGCCGGGCAGCAGCCGCCGTGCAGCAGGTCCAGCAGCACGGCCTGAGGCATCGATCGGCTCAGTGAGGACTGAGACCGGATCAACAGGTCTGTACGGTCTCTAGTCTGCTACAGTCCGGGACTTCCTGCTCCTGCTGCTGCAGCGAAGCTCCGCCCTCAGAGGAAACTCCAGCTGTCACGGTGAGGAAACAATCCGCCTCCAAGTGAAACCACTTCAATGGAGAAACCAACTCAGAATGTAGAAAACATCTTTGCATTAGTTCTACATGAAAAACAAAAATGCCCTAAAGTTATTTTCTTTGCTGGACTTATTTACTATTGTGGACTGTGGACTTTTGTTCTTCATTGATCCAGACAGCTGATTCAGCACTGTGAATTTATCTGTTAGCAATGTGCCTTTAATGTCTGTATTTTGAAGATACTTTAAATAAAAAATAAAAAAAAACTCTCCGTTTCCTCCTCCACTGCTTTTTTTTTTTTTAACTTTATTTATTAATAATTATATACATAACAAAAACTGTCAAGCCAGGGGAAGACAGAAAATAGCCTAAATAAAGGTATAAATATACAAAGAGAGAGAAAAAAAGAAAAAGAAAACGTATTGATTAAATAAAAATTTCTGCAAAATAGAGTTTGTTTTTAAAGCTTTTGGAAATTGAAGTCCATTAATGTCGGTGCTGTATTGATAAAGTTCCTGTAAAAAAAAAAAGTGTAAAATTTGTTTTGCTGTTAGTCCTTTTTTTGTTTGTTTATGTGAAATTTACCTAAATATAAAACAAGTTGTACAAAAAAAATAAAATAATTTTCCATTTTGTTATTTTCAAAGTAAAACAAAATGTCCTTTTCATGTAGTTGTAGTGAATGTCCAGTTTTGTTTTCAATAACATTTTGTACATTTAACCAAAAACATTTGACAGTATAAACAATGAAACAATAAATGTGTTTTATAGATTCATCAAACAAACCACAGAAATCACAGGAATATTCAACATCAAGTTTAAATCTTTCTAATGTTTTGGGACTTGTGTTGCATTGTGTTGCTGCAGCGAAGCTCCGCCCACAAGAAGAAGCTCCGCCCACAAGAGGAAGCTCCGCCCACAGAGGAAACTCCTGTCAGGGTGAGGAAACTCCCGCTTCCCCCTCCGCTGCTGACATATATATCTATGTACTGCTGAGAGAAGCACCGAGGTCACTGAGGGCAGAGTGGAGATCTTTATTGTGATTATTGTATAACGACATTTTAAGGCCTCCCCCCCTTCAGTGCAAACAAGCATACTATAAAAAATACAATATAAAGACACTTTCAATAATATAAAAATAAATAGATAGGAATAAATTATAATATGCACAGTATATAGCACAGCGAATTTGTGTATATTGCACAGTATGTGAGGTAGTTTGGTGTATTGCAATATGTATTGAGGTAGTCCAGGGTGTGTGAGATCAGGATAATACACCGACTGACTGACTATACTGTATACAGCTCTGGAAAAATGAAGAGACCACTCCCAACATGATCAGTTTCTCTGGTTTTACTATTTATAGGTCTGTGTTTGAGTAAAATTCAATTTTTTTTTCTTTTTGTTTTATTCTATCAACTTCCGACAACATTTCTCCCAAAATTGAAAAAAATATATTGTCATTTAGAGCTTTTATTGGCTGAAAATGACTAAACTGGTCTAAATAACAGAAATATCAAGTCTTTTCAGACCTTAATGCAAAGAAAACATGTTCATATTTATTCCTAAAGAACACAGCAGGAATATTTTAACTCAGGAAAAGAAAAGAATGACTGTCACACATGTAGAGATGCTTTTAAGAAACATTTGTGAAAGTGCTCTGGTTCTATCTGGTTTTATAGGAAGATTATGAATAAAAACCACTGCTGGGTTAAACATCGACATTATCCCACAAGAACTGGTTTATAAACTCTTCCTGAGTTCAAATATTCTTGCTGTGTTGTTTAGGAATAAATATCAACATGTTTTCTTTGCAGCATTATTATTAGAAAAAAAAAAAGATCAGATAATACTTTAACATCAAACACAACACACACAAACATTTAAAGATTCATCTCCAACATCTGTAGAAGACACCACATCTGGACTCAGTGGATCATAAAGAATAAGAACATTAGTCTGAATGTCATCTTAGACTTTTATTCTCTTAAAAAGTGTTAAAACTCTTCAGAATAAAGTTCCAGGTCCAACAGAACAGGTTCAGAGATGATTTTTATTTTATTTCATTCATATGCTCAATGATAAAACAAGAATTTTATTTACGTAATAATTGTGCATGAGAGGAAAAGGAGCCCAAAGGTCTTATATAAAATCATCCCCCTCAATAGAAAATCACTAAAACAAATCAACTAGTAGAATAAGAAAAGAGAAAAAAGCAAAGAAGGGGAAGCAACAAAGAAACACACAATAAACAAACAGAAAATATCCTTAAAAGTACAAATTCATTTCAGTTATACTAGACATATTATTAGTATTATTTCTGCCTGGATAGAAGATACCTCACCAAACGAGCTTAAGCTTAACACGCTGTTGTGTGTCAGATGAATCGTCCAATCAGCTGCTCCACAGTAAAACTGTAACACACCCGTTAATAAGTTAATAACTGATCAGAGATCAATATAATATATAAATATTAATTATATAACTGTGGTTCCTCCAAGAGTTCATACAACAGGAAGTTCAGAAAAACCAGAGTTCCCTTCTGTGTGTGTGTGTGTGTAGTTTCCCAGAGTTCATTGTGTCTCTGCTGTACTTTCCTAAGGAGAACAACTGTGTGTGTGTGTGTGTGTGTGTGTGTGTGTGTGTGTGTGGTCGGAAGCCAGAGGCCCCGGGAATCGAACTCGACAGCGTTGACTGCTGCTCCAGACCAGGAACAACAATGTTCACATGTATAAATACACAGAGACTTTCTCATTGTTATAATGTCACTGCTGTGGTCAGGACTGTTTTTAGATTCTGTTACTGTGTCATGAACTTTGTTTCATCTCCTATGTTGATAATGTGCTCTGTGTTTCTAGAACAGTCACCTATGGATGCATGGTGGTGAAAATTAGCACGTGTGCTAAACACACCCAAGCAAAGCATCTGGTCTGTCCACTGGAACAGTCTTGAACAACTCTATCATCATGTGATGACGTCCATATCAGCAGCACAGAGACTCTCAGACTGGATTCATCTCAACATGACCGTATGTCTTTAAACAGCCAGACCTCATCTTAGATTCCTTGCCTAAAGATGAGGTCACGTAGCCTCGTAAACCAGCCGCTCCCAGAAGTGCATTTCATTTCATTTCATTTCATTTCTGAGGGAGAGTCTGGCCTCATCCCCGTTGTAAACGTTTGGCCTGAAACCCTCAGAAGGCCGAGCCAATCAGCGTCGCCGCTGTGATTGACACAGCACGTTGGCCAATCAGGGACCGGCTGGTGCAAAGCCCCGTCACCACACCTATAGAGCACTGTAAAAGAGAGTAAGGACACCTCCATTGACTCCCGTGGTAAGGGTTTAAGGGTTTAAGGGTTTAAGGGTTTAAGGGTTTAAGGGTTTAAGGGTTTAAGGGTTTAAGGGTTTAAGGGTTTTGCGCCCCTAGTGGCAGGATATGGGTATTGCAAAAGCGCCCAGAAAACCCATTCACTCCAATGTATGTGTGTTGCCCACTTGCTTGTAAATTGATGAAAACGGCCGTGTTTTTGTTTTTAGGTGTCTTGGTCATATCAGATTATACTGATAATTAGTTTATTACAAAATGTAGATTGAAACATTAATGTAGACAACTGTTTTTTTGTAGTATGTTTTTTACTGGCCTATGTGTTAATATTTATCTGTAAAGGATCCTCAATGATGCTATTAACGTGGGTGATCTAGAAATGTCCTTAAAGGGATAGTTCACCCTAGAATGATATTTCGCTCATTATCTACTCACCCTCATGTGGACTAAGGGCTGGAAGAAGTTTCAGAGTCCTCCGTGGCTTCTCTGAGTTACAGGGGGTCTTGGTGTACCAGTGCATGTCCATATGACGGTTGCAAAGGGACACCAGAGCTCTTCGTAAAAAAACACACACAAAAAAACATCCAAATACCTCCATGATGCTCGTATGTAATGTCCGTCTTGTGCTGAAGCCCCAAATTGCGTAATTGTCCCGAAAAAAATTAAATAAGTCTATATTTTAAGCTTGTTTGTAGCGGAAGCTTCTCGAAGCTCCTCTTCCTGGTCCGTCCAAATCTCGCGTGATTTGCGCCGGCGTCAGTGCGGTTACTGCGAATCACGCGAGATTTGGACGGACCAGGAAGAGGAGCTTCGAGAAGCTTCCGCTACAAACAAGCTTAAAATATAGACTTATTTAATTTTTTTCGGGACAATTACGCAATTTGGGGCTTCAGCACAAGACGGACATTACATACGAGCAGCATGGAGGTATTTGGATGTTTTCTGGTGTGTGATTTTTACGAAGAGCTCTGGTGTCCCTTTACAACCGTTATATGGACATGCACTGCTACGCCAAGACCCCCTGTAACTCAGAGAAGGGACGGAGGACTCTGAAACTTCTTCCAGCCCTTAGTCAACATGAGGGTGAGTAGATAATGAGCGAAATATCATTCTAGGGTGAACTATCCCTTTAAATTATTGAAAACACCACACTGCTCATTCACCAACAATGCAGAGATGTCAGTTCTTTTGTAAAACCCATATTCCTCCACCAGGAGGCGCTGCCATTGAACCAATGCTGTCGTTACTCTCTTTTACAGAGCTCTAACTACACCAACTTGTTGATTGGCTGAATGGGGTTGTCTGTCAACGCTACTACTCCCGCCCAGCTCCCGCCCACCCCAAACGCTTACAACAGGGATGAGGCCAGACTCTCACTCAGAAATGCATTTCCGGGAGCGGCTGGTTTACGAGGCTAGAGGTGAACAATATAAATCAAGAAATGTATACATATATATATATATATACAGTACTGTGCAAAAAGTTTTAAGCAGGCGTGAAAAAATGCTAATGTTCAGTCAGAATGCTTCTCCATCATGCAGTACCATCAGTGAGGCGTCTGATTGGACCAAAATGTATTCACAACAACCCCAGACATTCAGCCAGTGTCATTTAGAGCTACAGTATCATCAGCATGAAGAAGAACCAGTCCTGAAGTCCTGAGCTCTACATCCTCCAGTCTGTCTGGGATCACATGTAGAGACAGGAGGATCTGAGGAGAAAACCACCGACCCAGGTCCTTCAGGAACCTACCTAGAAGAACTGATGCTGTTTTGAAGGTAAAGGGTTGTCACACCTAATATTGATTTGATTTAGGATTCTTGTCTCTTTATTCACTGCATTTTGTTAATTGATTATATATATATATATATATATATATATATATATATATATATATATATATATGGTGGTCGGAAGCCAGAGGCTTATATATATACACTACATTATAAATGTTGTTTATTTGAACTGCTGAGATCAGAATAATCCTGATCCTAGTAAAATGTTCTGATCAACACAAACTGAGGGTTTGATCCAGATTAAAACCAAGACTGGATCACGTGATCTGGTCTGATCTCAGGATCTGGTTTTAGTTTTGATCAACAACTCCTTTTTAAGATTTAATCTGATCAGTTTAACCCTTTAAACATCTGGACCCTGAGTGGTCGTCCCCCCTGAGACCAGCAGAGGGAGCCACAGACCTGCAGCTGCTGCACACCACTCAGGACTCAGGACTCAGGACTCAGGACTCAGGACGGTCCACTGGTCCAATGAGACACACACTCATCCTCTGTCTGTGTGTGTGTGTGTGTGTGTGTGTGTGTGTGTGTGTGTGTGTGCAGCTGCTCCGAGGTCACAGTGAAGCTGCTGTTGTTCAGCTCCTCTCTATATTTACCTCGGTCCACCGGGACCGGGACCGAGCTCAGGAGGTTCAGCTGCACCGAGACCCAGACCCAGCTACCACATAACAACTACACACACAACTACACAACACAGCTAGTACACACACAACTACACAACACAACTACACAACCTGGAGGTTCAAAGGAAACACAAACACAGTGGTCAGACATGATCATCAGGAAACACTCAGCATACGAGTCAGGTCACAGGACTAATAACAGGAGTAATAGACAAGACAAGGCAATTTAATTTGTATAGCTCGTTTTTACCAACAGTTCATCTCAAAGGGCTTTTACATCCCATAATAACAACATCCTCTGTCCTTAGACCCTCACATCCACTGAGGAAAAACTCCATGGAAAACCCTTTTAAAGGGATAGTTCACCCAAAATTGAAATACAGGGGGTCTCGGCGTAGCAGTGCATGTCCATATAACGGTTGCAAATGGATACCAACTGTCTTCATAACAAAAAGACACACCAAAAAACATCCAGATACCTCCATGCTGCTCGTATGTAATGTCCCTCTTGTATTGAAGCCCCGACATGAGAAATTGTCCCGAAAAAAATTAAATAAGTCTATATTTCAAGCTTGTTTGTAACGGAAGCTTCTCTTCCTGGTTCGTCAAATTTGAACGGACCAGGAAGAGGAGCTTCGAGAAGCTTCTGCTACAAACAAGCTTAAAATATAGACTTATTTAATTTTTTTCTGGACAATTTCTCATTTCGGGGCTTCAATACAAGACGGACATTACATACGAGCAGCATGGAGGTATTTGGATGTTTTGTGGTGTGTCTTTTTGTGACGAAGACAGTTGGTATCCATTTGCAACCGTCATATGGAGGAGATAGTGGGTGCGATTTCAATTTTGGGTGAACTATCCCTTTAATAGTGGTGTAGTGTGTAGTGTGTTTATGAACAATGCAAATGTAACATCTATAATTAGAACAATATGTCACTGTGTACAAAACACAACCATAAACCGTGTGTATAAATGATGTTCAGGCCGTTCCTTCCTGCTCTAGTATTGTATGTTTTATTGTTTTAGACTCTGTCAGATTATTTTATTATATATTTTCCTCTTTGCATTTTATTTTATTTCCTTTTGGAGCGACCCAAGAATGTCCTTCAGAATAAATGAATAAAGTTCTGTCTAATCTAATCTGGTAATAACAGGTGACTCCAGTGTGTAATTTATTTGGCTTGTTATCAGCAAAAATCAAACATGTCTTTCATAAATACGTATTTCACTGAAGTGGAATCACAGCCGCATACAAATGAAAGCTTTCTCAGGTGCAGTCAGGCAGACGGCCGTCGGCAAACCAACCGGATGTCATTTTACTCCACCAGAGAAAGACGGTAAAACAATACCACATCACCATGACAACATGTTGTCAGGCCTGTATTGTTGTTTACATAGAGGCTTGTTTATCCTGTTACATGCAGCGTCTGTTGTCTGTCTGACGTCTGCCCCATTTCACCTGAATGCAACATCAAGAATACGTTCAGATATGCAACCGCACCGCTAGATGGGGGTAATTCCTACACATTATACCTTTAATAATAGGGCTGGGACGATATGCTTTTCTCCCGATTCGATTCTTCTACGATGTTTTGGATGGCGATTCAATTTAAATTGTGATTCTACGATATTGCCGATTCTTTCGATTTTTAGTCTTTAGCATTTTTAACATTTATCTGCACACAAACACTGTAGGAGCCTATAGATTAACATACTCCATTATAAAGTGAACTTAAACCCTTTTCAAAACCTGGACTCTCTGGATGTAAAAAAGGCGAACAAATGCACATTGCACAATATTTAAAAAAAAAAAAAAAAAAAACTAAAAAAAAAAATCGATTTTTGGAAAAAAACATCGATTTAAAAATCGTCAAAAATGATATCACGATATTTGTGTGAATTGATTTTTTTCTCCCACCCCTACTTAATAAGGTTAGATATTTCCATCTTTGTTCAATCTGCAACATCTGTTTAGTGAAAATCTCCTTAAAGCAGCTCGGTGTTAAAGCTGAAACATCTAAACGAGTCAGTAGTGAAGTGAATCTGGATCAGATGGATCAACTGACCCTGGATCTGCTGCACTGACAGTAAACATCCTGTTGTTGTTGTTGTTGTTGTTGTTGTTTCCTGTGAGTCAGTGAGTCTTTGTTGTTGTCTGACTCAGGATGTTGTTTATTTTTATCAGCAGCAGGTGAGAGGGTTCGCCTGCAGCTTCTGTTTACTGCCACACACACACACACACACACACACACACACACACACACACACACACACACACACACACACACACACACACACACACACACACCTACTACTATTGATTGACTTTTGAGTGTTGATGCCAGAATCAAACCGGCTCCAACACGAGGAGTCGCTCCATGTGACTCCACACTGCAAAAACCCCAAATATTTGTCTTATTTCTAGTCAAAACAAATCTCATTCTACTTAAAATCAGACTCATCATATTAAAAGTAGCTTGTTTTTAGACACTTTTTACTTCTTTCAAGCAGATTTTCACTTGAAATAAGTAGAAAAATCTGATAGTGGAGCAAGTTTTTCTTTCTTATTACAAACACAAAAAACTTGCTTTCACTGGCAGATTTTTCTACTTATTTCAAGTGAAAATGAGTTTGAAACAAGTTAATTTTTAGGTGATGAGACTTATTTTAAGTGGAAAGAGATTAGTTTTGACTAGAAATTAGACATTTTGACAAGAAAAAGGACAAATATTCTTGGAAAGATTTTGAGTTTTTGCAGTGTAATATAAATATGAAATGAAACGAGAGATTTTGACAAGAAATAAGACAAATATTCGTGGAAAGATGCGTAAGTTTTTGCAGTGCAGCTGTTTTCTCTCAGTGTCTGGTCCAGATGTGGGAGTACTGGTCTGTTCAATTCAGTTTAGTTTGCTTGAAAGGGACAATGCACATTAATAAACATTGTATAAAAAAAACAAAAACACACATGTAAATGCACTCGAATTAGCTTAAACAGCTAGTTTTCATCGACTGATCGCAAGCTGGAGCTGTGGATCCAGCAGGAGCACTGCAAAAACTCCAAATCTTTCCAAGAATGTCTTATTTCTTGTTAAAATGTCTCATTTCTAGTCAAAACTAATCTCTTTCCACTTAAAATAAGACTCATCACCTAAAAATGAACTTGTTTTTAGATCATTTTCACTTGTTTCAAACTAATTTTCACTTGAAATAAGTAGAAAAATCTGCCAGTGAAAGCAAGTTTTTTGTGTTTGTAATAAGAAAGAAAAACTTGCTCCACTGTCAGATTTTTCTACTTACCGTAGATGACCAAATAGTCGCCCGCGTGCAAATACGCGCCTGTGCTCTAATAGCCGCCGGGGTCCGACCTCATTTGGCATAATAAACGCCGGTTCAATTAAACGCCCGGGCGATTAAGTGTTTACCATAGCTTTGCACAGAAAACAAAAGTTTTTTTTAACAGCGTATCACCGGCTCTCACCTCTGTCAGTCAGCCCCTCCTCTCGCTCTCTCTCCCGCATGCAGGCGCACACACACACACACACACACACACAGACACACACACACAGGCGCGCTAGACTGAGGGATATAGGGATATAGATAAATGTGCTAATGTACAGTGTTGAAATTACCGCGATCGACTCCCCTGCCGTTATCATTCATAACACTGCTCTGATCAGCTCCCTGTGTCGCGGTTACACAGACAAACTGTCGTTTTATTTATTGTCTGATGTCAATAAAGATGCGTCGGGGAAAAAAGTAGTTTTGTTCCAGTGGTCCTATGGTGAGCTCCTTGTTCTTTGCATTATGGTCTGGTGCTGCTCATTGCAAAAATAAACGCCTGGGGTCCAAATCGATTTAGCATATTAAACGCCCGGGCTAATAAATGGTCATCTACGGTATTTCAAGTGAAAATCTGCTTGAAAGAAGTAAAAAGTGTCTAAAAACAAGCTACTTTTTAATGTGATGAGTCTTTTTACATTTTTGTGAATAAACATTAAATTAATTGGTTTTAATCAGAGTGAAGAGGATTTAAAACTATTTAGTAGAAAATGCTCCAGAATAAGAATCAATCAATCCGCGTAGCCTTCGTTCATTCTTTTCAAAACTAAATCAGAAAACAGAAAAATAGCTCCAGTTAATCTGTTTTGAAACTATAACGGAAAAACTGAAAACAAAAAAACAACGTTTTAGGAATTATAAATGGGAAAACGAAAAATTAAAATATGCTACTTTTTCTCCTCATTTTCTCCCCCGGGATGACGACGCAGGTTGACCGCGGCCAACCTGCGTCGTCATCCCGGGGGAGAAATCGAGCTAATTAACTTTTCGTAAATGAGAAAAAGTAGCCTAATTCGCAAAAACCAAATTTGAAACAGAAAAATTAAAAGAACGAAGGGTTCACGGATTGGGCCGTTGTCCCGCCGTGTCGTGTGCTCTGATTGGCCGAGCTGGCCCAGAGGGAAACTCTCTGATTGGACCAGTTTCCCTCCTCGCTACCGCCGCTAGATGTCGCCTAGCAACGAAACGTAACCGTTGGTTGGTTGTAATGAGCCCAGGGCAGGAGGTGGAGCTGTCACTGGCGTCACCAGGCCACGCCCCCTCACATATAGACCACGCCCCTTCGTATCGAGGCCACGCCCCCTCCTCTGTCGGTATCTGGTTTATGTTCTCTAGTTTTAGATCATGACCTGGTTTCTCTCTCCCTCTCTTCCTCCCTTCTCCCCTTCTCTTCCTCCCTCCCTTCTTTCTCTTTCTCCCTCTTCTCTCTCTATATCTCCTCTCCCCCATCTCCCTCTCTTCCTCCTCTCTCTCTCCCTTCTCTTCCTCCCTCCCTTCTTTCTCTTTCTCCCTCTTCTCTCTCTATATCTCCTCTCCTTTCTCTCTCTCCTCTCCCCCATCTCCCTCTCTTCCTCCTCTCTCGCTCCCTCTCCCTTCCCCTCTCTCTCTCTTTCTCTCCCTCCTTTCTCTTTCTCCCACTCCCCATCTCTCTCTTTCTCCCTTCTCTCTCTCTCTCTTCTTCCCTTTTCTCCCCCATCTCCTTCTCTTCCTCCCTCTCTCTCTCTCTTCTCCCTCCTCTCCTCTCCTTCCTCCCTCCTCTCTCTCCCCTTCCCTCTCTCTCTCTCTTCCTCCGCCCCCTCTCTCTCTCCTCTCTTTCCTCTCTCTCCCTCCCTCCTTACTCTCTCTCCCCCATCTCCTTCTCTTCCTCTCCCTCTCTTCCTCCTCTCTCTCTCCCTCCTCATTCTCACTCCCTCTCCCTCCCCCCTTCCCCCTCTCTCTCTTTCTCTCCCTCCTTTCTCTTTCTCCCTCTCCCCATCTCTCTCTCTCTCTCTTCTTCCCTTTTCTCCCCTCTCTCTTCCTCCCTCCTCTCTCTCCCCTTCCCTCTCTCACTCTCTCTTCCTCCGCCCCCTCTCTCTCTCCTCTCTCTTTTTCTCCTCTCTTTCTCCCTCTCTCTTCCTCCTCTCTTTCCTCTCGCTCCTCCTCCCTCTCTCTCTCTCTCTCTCTCTCTCTCTCTCTCCCTCTCCCTCTCCCAGACCGTCGTGCACGGCGCTGTCTCGGTGACGCGCCTCAGGGTTCCGTCCTACCGGAGCAGCGGCGGCAGCAGCTCGGTGGTCTCGTGCTCCTCGGTCTGAGCTCTGAGCTCGTGCAGCAGCAGCAGCAGCAGCGGTGCGGCTCGTGCCCCCCAGACCCCCAGACCCCCCTCACCCCCCCGGACCGAGGATCCGTCTGAACCGGTAAGAAGCTGTAACACACACACACACACCGAGCGGAGCTGCGCGAGCGGTGATGACGCGCTCCTGTCAGCGCGAGCGGAGCGCGAGGCAGCAGCAGCGGCGCGAGGTCCATCACTAACCCCCCCCCCACCCCCCCCGGGCTGAGCGCGGGAACCTGCAGCTCCGCGGGGGGTGAGGAGGAGGTGATGGAGGAGTGTGTTACTGTGTGTGTGTGTGTGTGTGTGTGTGTGTGTGTGTCAGGTGTGTGTGTGTGTGTGTGTGTCAGGTGTGTGTTTATACTCACGAGGCTTCGGAACAATGGCACGCGCGCTTTTGTTCAACAGTTTCCCGGGAGAAAAGTGTCAGAAGAACCAGAACCAGAACACTGATGCATGCTGGGAGTCTGGGTCTAGGTGTGTAGGTGTGTAGGTGTGTGGTGAGGATGATGATGAGGATGATGATGAGGATGATGGAGGATGAAGAGGAGGATGAAGAGGAGGATGAAGAGGAGGAGAGGACGTCCTTGACATCCCGTCACCTTGACGACCCCTCAGCTCCACACAGAGGAGAGAGAGTCAGTGACAGTTTCTGTTCCAGTAGCATAAATATGAATCAATGCAGATGTTACAGATGTTACCAGAGGTGTCTGTATAGTCTAATTTAGATGAGGTGGTGATGATGAGTGATTATTATGGGATGTATCCTGAGACGAAACCTGTTCCTTGTCATCCACCTTCTTCTCATGTGGCTCATGGTTTCTACTGACACCTCGTCTACGTGTGTTTGTCTTCTGGTTGTTATGTGTTTTCCCTTATAGCCGCTGCTTGTGACATTTTACATCTCCCCTTGGGGATTAAATAAAGTTATCTATCTATCTATCTATCTATCTATCTATCTATCTATCTATCTATCTATCTATCTATCTATCTATCTATCTATCTATCTATCTATCTAAAGTTAGCTTGGTAGAGGTTACATACAGAAGGTTTAGGTTAGATCCAGTCTCTGTCCGTCCTGGTCCAGATGACAGTAGATCCGTCTGGTGGAGAAGGTGGAGTTTCAGAATGAGAAACCTATATTTGTTTATTTGTTTATTTTAATTGGATCCCCATTAGCCACTAATCTTCCTGGGGTCCACCGTAAAATGTGAAGAAAAGTAAAAATACAAATACAAATAATAATAATAGAAAAAAGCTTACATTAATGATAATGGGCTGTGGAGTGGCCCTCTCTGTAAGCATGTTGGTATTCACTTATATTATTATATTACTCACAGTAAAATAGTCTTGTATTTGGTTGAAAACAATTTTTTCTAGGATTTTGTTAAAAACTGGTGTCAAACTTATTGGTCGGCTATTAGAGCCAGTGAAGGCATTCTTGGTGTTCTTTGGGAGCGGTATCACCCTAGCTTATCAGGTCGATTAGATAATATATAATAACCTATATCAGGTCAGTGTAGTTACAGAAGCTTTGGGCCCAGAGAGGGAGACAGATGCTCCAGGATTCAGCATCTTTGACTCTGTTCTTCTTCCCGTTTGTCTGCAAGAGAAGACGTGTTGGTGGTGATTTGCAACCCGACACTGAACAGTGGGGAAGGCTCTGTACTTTGTATTTTGTGATTTTGTGTTTCTCTTTTTCCTCTATTTTACTTTTATTCTGTCTTTCTTTTATTATTTTATTCTGCTTTTATGGCCATATGGATCCCCTTGGGTCTGAAATCAAGAAATGAAGGAATGAAATGAATGAATACTTCTTCATCAACACATCGGTTACCATGGTGACAATGGTGATGATGATGGAGATATGAGCTGCTGCAGATGTTACAGATGCTGGAGTGTGTGATCCAGGGGGGACGGGCCGGTCCTGGTTCAGGAGTCTCCACATGGTTATTGATCAGACTGATGTGTTCTGTCCTACTAAGACAAAGTGCAGTAGCCTATCTGCATCTTTTCATTTTTTTAATTTATTTTTGACCAATCAGAAGTGTAAAGGCATCTTCTCTTCAACCTGGTAGAATCTGATACTGGTTCTGCTAACATTTACACAGTTATTGGGGCTTTTTATTTTGCTGTCCATCCAAAAAAAGCACCGTCTGTGAAACCAACAAGGCAACGTGCAATATCTGCAAAGAGTAACTGTACTAACTACATCCCATTATTTACTCTTTCTACGATTCCATTGGAGTAAAACCAAGGCAAATTGCAGTAACTATCTGCCATAAAACGGTCAAAATTGGTCAGAAAGACAAACTACAAAACACATTTAATTCATAGATTTAATTTAACATTGTTTCAACAATTTCTTCAGCTCATTCAGCTTCCAGCTTTCAGCATTCACCCGTATTTCCTTCAGGAAATGCATCCTATAATTTACTCTATAGCTCCATTGGAGTAAAACCAAGGCAAAGTGCCGTAACTATCTGCCATAAAACGGTCAAAATTGGTCAGAAAGACAAACTACAAAACACATTTAATTCATAGATTTAATTTAACATTGTTTCAACAATTTATTCAGCTCATTCAGATTCCAGCTTTCAGCATTCACCCGTATTTCCTTCAGTAAATGCATTCTCTAGTTTATTCTATAGCTCCATTGGAGTAAAACCAAGGCAACGTGCCGTAACTATCTGCCATAAAACGGTCAAAATTGGTCAGAAACTACAAACTACAAAACACATTTAATTCACTACACCTTTATCTAATCAATTCTAGACTTGGTAGTTATTCAGCATTTGATGCTTCAACCTGACAATGAAAAACACTAAAATCTGTTTTTCTCAGTTTTTAGGCTTTTTTACAGATTCTGCACTTTGCCGTCGTAGAGCAGAACAGTTCTGAGCAGCTGGCTGATCCATCGTCTGATTGGCTGGGCGGAGTGTGACATCATCATGATGAAGATGATGAAGATGATGAGTGACAGAAACAGAGAAACAGAAACACCATCATCATCATCATCCTCCTCTTCCTCCGGCTGCAGCTGAAGCATCAGAGTCACTGCAGCAGAAAGTGACACCGTGTGTGTGTGCGTGTGTGTGTGTGTGTGTGTGTGCGTGTGTGTGTGGTCGTCGTGGCTGCGGGCCGTGTGGTCGTCGAGGAGACGAGACCTGCTGCTGCTGTTGTTTCCTGCAGCTCATTAGAGAGAGACACTCTAACCAGATTATCATCCTCCACACAGCTCAGAGTGTGTGTGTGTCTGTGTGTGTGTGTGTGTGTGTGTGAGTGTGTGTGTGTGTGTGTGTGTGTGTGTGTGTGAGTGTGTGTGTGAGTGTGTGTGTGTGTGTGTGTGTGTGTGTGAGTGTGTGAGTGTGTGTGTGTGTGTGTGTGTTACAGTGATGCTCTCTCCTCCTGTGTCTCACTCACTTCCTGTTTGTCCTCAGTCAGAAAATATAGAAACGTCTGTGAAGCCTCTGAGGTCACAATGACTTCACTGAACATTGAACATATGAACATGTCAATCATATTCACTAGGTTTAGGAATATTTTACTTTCTCACGATTAGATTAGATTCTGAGTTTTGAGGCTACGATTCGATTCAAAATGGATTTTCGATCCAAAACGATTAGATTCCTAATGATTTCTGCTTCAGTCTGTCGGTGTGAAAGGATCCTCATGATCTGCTCCAGTCTGCTTTACAAGACAGAACGACTGAACTGTCTTTTTCACATTTATTGAGTTTTAAACATGTATCCATGCTTAGATGGAATTGTTGAAACTGTTGCATAAAAGCAAAATTAATAGTGCTTCTTTATTAAAAAAAATAGTGCAGTTAAACATGCTGCCTTTTAAATTCTAAAGGGATGGAGGCCGACAGCAGCAGATTTATTTCATTTTTTAATTTTTTAAAATCGATTTTGGGACATTTTATATCGATTCTGAATCGTTTTAAATGAGAATTAAGATTCTTATGTGAATTGTTTTTTTGGCACCCCCCTATGTTTATATATTTTGTCTAATCTTCATATAATCTACAGTTTGTGGAGATGTCACTCTGGCCTCTACAGCAGCAAACAAAGCTTCTGACTCTTCAAATGTTCATTTATGTTTTTCACATCATATTTTCTGTCAATAAAAGACACTGAGGCCAAACATCCACCACATGAGATCAATAAATCAGATGCTCTGACATCAAATCATCACACACTAAAGCAGGAAGTGTTGTGTGTTCCTAGTATCTACTGAACTGAACTGGACGTGTGATTGGCTGCGATCGCTGTTAATATGTCACTTTATTCAGTCTGAATGTGTTTTCATGTGTAAGCGTTCAGATTTCCCATCATGCAGCTGGTTTATCCACATGTTTGTTGATTTGCTCCGACGTCGTGGAGGAAGCAGCTCCACCTCGTTGGTCTCAGTGATGAAATGTAACTCCTGCATCAGTCTGAATGTAAAGAGAAGCTCCATGTGAGAAGCTTCAAGTCTGCATTACACTGAACTGTCTATATTTTATTAAAGCAGATATCATCGGCACGGCCGTTTCGGCTAATGCTGCGTTCAAGGCAGGCTTTTGAAACCGTAAGTTACAGCTTCAAGTCACAACTACGACTTGGTAGCGTTCCAGGTAACCCGTAGCTTGTGTTTTTACCGTCCTGTTGTCTGTGAAAGTTCCCTATAACGGCCACTCGTAACTTCCGACCCGTGAACTCGTACCAGATCGAATGGTATGACTTCACAGGAAGGAAAAACACAAAGTACGAGTTTCCTTGAACGCACCATGAGTTAGCAGCCCCCGCCCTTGTCAGGCATCAATTGGTCCTCGTGCTACGTCACCACATTCACGCGCATCCCTTGGCTGCACACACAGCCCTTCATGCCGTTCTCTCCCCTCATTGGATAACACTTGTATCCCACAAGGAAAATTTTCTCCTCGGGTTACAGCAGAGCAGAGTGACGGAGAGACTCGTGTTTAGGCTGAAATACTTCATGTAAGTGATTGCTGACGGAAAATAGGACTATTTAGGACTTATATTAACAAAAACATTCCACTGATATCTGCTTTAAGGTTCATAACAAGGTCAGAGATACTTCACTACTCTGAAGAGTCTCTGTTTAAAAACCAGCCTTTTTTCTAGGCCTTTTCTTGAAAATTGCATATCGATAATAAAATGAGTATATCTCTGCAACCACAAGGTCTATTTGAATACTTTTGGTGTCATAGTAAAGGGGGAAAAAAATGAGAAATTGCTGAGATGTGTAAATTTCAGTATATATGTTACTGGTGAAAAAAATGATATTTTAGACGAGTGTCCTTCAGAGTGATGCTGCTAAAGCTCAAACCCTCTATCACATGATTGTACCACGTATGAACATTATTGTATGAACATTGTCTCTGCAGTGGTTGATCCTGATAAAGTGAAGCAGAACAAAATTATTGAGATTTTACTACAAATATTCAGGCAAACTTTCCAAAATGTCCATTTATGGCCCAACTTGGAACCACCTGCCTCTATAAACCATCTTTATTTTCACACAATTTGCATAAACTAAGTGAAAAAGAATCAACCGGGACTAAACAACAACTCCTTAGTTTGATGTTTAGTTGTTTGAGTAGTGTTTGGGTCATATAAACATGGTTTTTACACGTTGTGTATCAGCTTCTGCTGTTTAATCTGATGTAGAATATGACTATATTCTTTCATAGTTAGTGCTGTAGAGGCTCTGTGGTTGTTCTGTATGTCTATCTATCAAACGACTGCTTCAGTTATAAAATGTCACAAATCCAAAGATCCAGTTTGTTTTCAAAATAAAACAACAAATCTCACGTCTGACAAACAGTAAATGATTATTGATTGATTGATTTCCTGTCGACTAATTGATCAGAACTGAAACCGTTTAGTTGATCTGATTCACTGATATTAAATCAAATAAGACACGTTCTCCATTTTCCAACTGGTTTCAATTTTCTGTAGATGGATGTTCAGCTGTGTGGAGGACACACACACACACACACACACACACACACACACACACACACACACACACACACACACACACACACACACACGCGGTGGCTGCACATCAAAGCCGAGCCATCAGTGATGGAGGAAGCAGCCGGAGGGAAGAGCTGCTGTGACTGAAGTGCTTTCTAATTCACACAATGGCCTGTGTGTGTGTGTGTGTGTGTGTGTGTGTGTGTGTGTGCGTGTGTGTGTGTGTGTGTGTGTGTGTGTGTGTGTGTGTGTGTGTGTGTGTGTGTGTGTGTGTGTGTGTGTCTCTGCAGAGGATCAGGATTTACTTCCTGTCTCTGCAGCGTCTGCAACATGAGAATCTACTATTGATCTAAAAACTGGAGAAACTGAATTCAATCAGTTGAACTTGGTTGAACCAGTTTCCTCTGATAGTTATATTAGATTATATATATATATATATATAACATATCATTTTATTATTAATATATTGATATCTGAGATTATTAAATACCTTTTCTGTCGATCAGTGGAGTCACATGAGGAGAAATGTGTTTCTATTCTATATTGTTCTTCTATCGTGCTGTTTTATATATATTAGTGCTGTCAATCGATTACAATATTTAATCGTGATTACAGTAATCTCATGAATGTCATAGTTAATCGCGATTAATCGCACATTTTTATCTCTTCTAAATGTCCCTTGAATTATCATTTTAATTCTCTTATCAACATGGAAAAGTGGATGGGCTTGCTTTGTACAAACAACAATGTGTAGAGTTATATTTAACACTAATAGTCATCACAAAATCTGTGTGTGTGTTCATCTCTCTCGCTCTCTGTTTAGACAAATAAACACAACTAAGCTACAAACACACACATGGCCTCTCGTCTCATATTCGCCAATCGCGGTGTTTTATTTTGAAAATTGACCGGATTCTCTCGAGTCTCTTTGTGTGACTTCCTGCCAGGTTTGATGCGATCGCTCGTTCGCGGCTCGCGCCCAAATCAGACCAAATGGCGAAACGATCGCTGCGGAGCTGCAGCACGTCTGGTTACAGTAACGCGTTAACTTTGACAGCCTTAATACTGTATATAGGCCTACATATATATATTTTCTCTAATGTGCTAATAAATAAATAAAATCATCAAATATCTTTATTTTTCTAAACGTTTCAGACAGATACTAATGTTGTGTTAATGTGTGTGTGTGTGTTTGTGGCCTAATGGAAGGAGCTTATCTACAACAACCCTGTTAAACACACACACACACACACACACACACACACACACACACACACACACACACACACACACACACACACACACACACACACACACACACACACACACATTAACACACACACACACACACACACACACACACACACACACACACATTAACACACACACACAGGGTTAAGTGCAGGTCAAACATGAAGTGTCTGACATGATGTGTATCAGTGTAAGATTCATTATATCAGACTGACGTGTGTGAATGAGTGAGACGGTAGTGTGTGTGTGTGTGTCTGTGTGTGTGTAGGTGTGTGTGTGTGTGTGTGGACAGTGAGGGATGAGCTGTATTGTCCGAGTCGTCACAGTGTCCAGCAGACGGGACAAAGGAGGAACAAGTGGAGAGCAGCTTTCAGGTCCAAGGGGGCGGGGCTTAATGACATCACATGATGTCATCACTCTGTGGGAGGAGACTGTGTCCATGGCGACCAGAGAGATTCTCATTCAGCTCCAAACTCGGCCTCAAAGTTCCTGGTGAGGAGTCTGAGAGATGGAGGCAGAAACCTTTAGTCAGAGTTAAAGGGATAGTTCAACATTTAGTCAAATTGGCCCATTGCCATAATCCCTATAGTCATAGCAGTAGGCTCGTTACCTTTAATTGTCGGTGCAAGCTGTTTTTTAGAACATCGGAGCAGAGCCGTGAGCTGCTCAGAGCTACGCTACGGAGGCTCATTATGGGATTTCTTGGTTTCCTTTAATCAAACTCATCGTACATTGAACCAACAACTGACAGAAAACTAAATCCGCCTTTGGCACACAGGTCTGTTTATAACCTCAGTTGGGAAGTCATGTCGGTTGTCGTCAGCTGTTTTCAGCGAGGCGAACGAAGCGCAGCTGGGGGAAGACACCGCTCCAAAGATGTGAACTAGCATTCTGTGCTCTTGCAGCTCTTTTGTAATGTCCCCATCTGGCCACCAGGGGAAGCGCAGGAAGTTGACATCTTCTTTGGCCACTCTTACTTGATGGAACATTCCTTCAATGTCAGCCATGAAGGCTACAGGGCCGTGGCGAAAACGGAGCAGTACCCCCAGCAGTGTGTTTGTCACATTGGGTTCCTGCAGGAGCTCTTTGTTCAGTGATGTTCCACAATAAGTTGAAGCACAATCAAACACCACACGCAAGGTTTTTTTTGCGTGGGTGATACTGTAGACCCCATGAAGGGGTATAAACCACACCTTTCCACTTTCATGCTCCAACTCATCTTCTGGCACAACCTCTGCATAATTCTTACCAAAAACATCCTTCATGAACTCTTCGTACTCACCAAAGAATGTGTCGTTTCTCTTGAACTTTTTTTAGAAGATGATGATGTGCTCTTTGCTGGGCCACAGCTTTGTTGTATGGAAGTCTCACGTTGGCCGTACGAAAAGGCAGCTTCAGGCTGTAATGTCCATTCTCCAGCACAGCAGAGCTTGAAACTATATTCGTGAACTCGAGGTCTTCAACAGACATTTCCATTGTGTCTTCATAGTGTTGCTCAACAAAGTCTTGGTTGTTCTGTTGAGCCAGCAGCTCCTCAATGGATATCCTGTTTACTGGTATCCTAGTTACACTGCAGGGATCCATCGTTTCCATCGTTGCTGAGTGATGTCCCATTAATGACCCATCCAAGTAAGGTTTTCACCGCATAAGGCCCACTGCCCTGGCTGCTGATCACCTTCCATGGTTCCATGGCTCTTGGGGCATTAACTCCTATTAGCAGCCCAATGCCAGCATTAATGGGAGTCAAATCCACTTCCTCAATGTCCTCCACTTTGGGAATGTTTTCTTTAGCAACTGGAATGGATTTGTGTGTATAGACATCTGGCAATTGAAGGAATGTGTCACCTTTAATAGCAGCAACCTCCAATCCGCATGTTTTGTGGCTTGAAACTGGCTTGGTTTGCCCCATGGTTTTGAGCAAAATGACCTGCTTTTTTCCATCTGTGTTTAGCTGATGCATCAGTGCTTCTGTGTGCAGAACGTTGCTGAACTCCCTCCATCCAGAAATGCGTATGTCTGCACCACTTTGGTTCCCTTTTCCAACTTAACCTTTACTGGTACTATTGCAAGCGCACACCTTTTTGTGCCGGCCCCCCATAACTTCATTAGCATTCAGCGAGACCAAAGCACTAGACATCGATGCCTGTGAAAGGTGAGTGTTATCTGAGCATCCCTGTTGGGTTTCTTTTGGGCTCATGTGCAAAATGGTGGGGTGCATTTTGTGGCACATACTGTATGGCATGACATGCGTTTTTTACAGACCTTGCTGATGTGCCCTTTTCCCAGACATCCAAAGCATAATCCATTCGCTTTCAGGAACTCCATCTTTTCCATGTTGGGCTTGTGCTTGAACGCTCCACATATTTCCAGTTTATGGTCCTTTCCACCAAACATGCATGCATTGCTCCATTTTTGTTTTTGTCCCACCTCCATTTTAATTTTAGCTGGTTCAGGGATTGTAGTCACAGCAGTGGCAAAACTGCTCCCCCTCATGTCCTTGTGCTGCACTTTGGGTTTGGCCCTTTTATCCACTGTTATTGGTATATTTGCCTCACCAAATACGGGGTCAAGCACTGCACGTGTTTTTCTTTCCGGGAAGTGAAGGAGATCTTTAAAGTTTGCTCTTCTGCTCTCAGCTTCCTGAATATCACAAACATCAGTCATTCTCCAGTTATCACGCAGCATAAACGGTAATTTTGACACAATTATTCTCATGTTTGAGGCATTTTCCAGCTCATCTTCTTTCAGTTTATTTCAGACATAGTATTGTAGCAGCTTTGCAGAAAAAGTAAGTATGACCTCAAAGCGGCTCCATCTTCTGCCCTTATAGCACACCAACTCAATGCTTTGCTCATGGATGCTGCTGTGATTTTCATTTTAATTTCCAAAATGCCATTCAATTCTTCTGTAGGCTACCCCCTGCTCGGCTCCATATGCAAACAGCTGCGTACCAGTTGTCTTGGTTGACCAGCTGTATACTGCTCCAGATAGTTAAGCTTGTCTTGCATGTTATCCGTTTTGCTGTCTATACCTTGTTGAAACTGAAGTGGATCCCCATCAAAGACTGGAATATCTCTACCTGGCAAAAGTGACATGCTCTGCTGTTTTATTAGCATTTCAGTTATGTCGTTTCGTCTTCTCAGTACATCTGCCAAAACGTTACTGGGGGCACTTAATTCAACCTGAGCACCGTGGCCATCAGGGGGAATAAACAGGTTAAATTTTCATTGGAGGAAACTTACTTTTGCGTAATGTTCTCTGAAGAGCTGAGAGGCTTCGTGAATAACTTTTATCTTTACACGTTCTTACTCTTAAAGGGGTATACAGAAATGGCTGTTGTCCTGTTTGTCGCGCCGAGTCGTCACGAGCTGCAACACGAGTTTACCCGAGTAAGGAAAACTAATTTGATTGGTCGTTATCGAGCGGGCGGGATATTCAAAGCTTGGGGCGAGACCGAGCTCCGTGTGTGTGTGTGCGTGTCTCAGACGTTTGAATGACGGATTACGGATCCAATATCAGTGGCTGATGAATCGTGAGCAACGTGACGTATAATCCGTGCGCCTGCGTTATCCAATGTAAAAAAAAAAAAACACACTTTCATCCCGGATTTACTCAAAAATAGAATTTTGCACAAAGTTTGACCTACATTGTCTGAAAAATGAGTTATTACACTAATTTTATGATCCAGAGTGGGCTCAAATTCAGTTTTCTTTTCTGTACAGCTTTAAGCTTGTCTTGCATGTTATCAGTTTTGCTGTCTATACCTTGTTGAAACGCTCTGATGAAGGAGCGAAACTGAAGTGGATCCCCATCAAAGCCTGGAATGTCTCTACTTGGCAAAAGTGACATGCTCTGCTGTTTTAGGGATCATCCCTACGTTCCCCGGGTCCCATGTTCCCCGCTTTGTATGTGACCGGGGAACATGGGACCCTTTAAAAAAAAAAAAAAAGGTCCTATGTTCCCCGCTTTCCCCCAAGAAGACCCGGGGAACATAGGACCTTTTTTTTTTAAAGGGTCCCATGTTCCCCACTGTTGCCGGTAGATGAACAAACAAAGACGCGTCCTCAGCTCCTCCTGTCACACACACACGGAGCTAATGGAGCCACAGACCGACTTCCTGTTCACCCATCTGACCTCCAGCTCACTGCATTAAACATTCATGTGTGTGTGTGTGTGTGTGTGTGTGTGTGATGTCAGAGCTCATCTCTCATCCTTTAGAGTGGAGGAGGAAACAGCTTCAGGGCCGGAGGAGGAGGAGGAACACAAAGGTTAAATAGGCCACGTCTTCATCTTCATCCTCTAGTTGTGTTTCCATCAACCAATAGAAACGCTCCAAACCTAAATATCACAATAAAAACAGCTACGTTCTCAAATATCAATATCACTAAAACATTTCTACCTCTCATGAGGTTGAGTCGATATCGAAGTTTAACAGAAAGAGTTTTTCCACCCGGTCTCCTTCTCTCTCCGTCTGTGTTTGTTGAGTCGTCCAGTTGTTAAATCACTAAATACAAAATGTTTTCAACGTCCATAATAACACATTTTATTTATACAGCGATTTTACAGCTCTCAAAGACGCTTTACATAAGACCAAATACAGAGGAAATAAAATACAAAAAAATACGTAAGTGCTCAGTGCAGAGAGAAGTAAAGAAAAAGGAGAAAGAAAGAAAAATAAATGAAAACAACATAGAAGGACAAACAATGTGCAATAACTATGTATGTTTGTAATTATGAACAGAGAAAGACAGCTACTGTTGCAGGTTAAAAGCAGATTTAAAAGGTGGGTGTTGATGGGATGTCGCTGTTAAAAGTCTGTTCTTCATTCACACTTTGTCCCGTTTCCATAATAAAACTGTGTGATAGGGATGGGAGAAAAAATCGATTCACATAAATATCGCGATGTCCTTTTTGACGATTTTTAAATTGATTTTTTTTGTTCAAAAATTTATTTTTTCTTTTTTTTCTTTTTTTTTTAAATTATTGTGCAATGTGCATTTGTTCACCTTTTTTACATACAGAGAGTCCAGGTTTTGAAAAGGGTTTAAGTTCACTTTATAATGGAGTATGTTAATTTCTAGGCTCCTACAGTATTTGTGTGCAGATAAATGTTAAAAATGCTAAAGACTAAAAATCATAGAGAGAATCGGCAATATTGTAGAATCACAATTTAAATCGAATCACCATCCAAAGCTCAGCTGCTGAGGAGGAAGAGTTGTTTTACATCAGGGTTAGTGAGAGAAGTCTTTGAGTCATCCGGTTGCTTAGCAACAGGAGAGGACGAGCTTCATTTTTAAAGTTTCCAAACTGGTCTGATCGATACTGAAAAACATCAAGTCACTGATATGAAAGCTCCTTCAGAATAAAGGTAGATGTTTGTGTTAAAGCTCCTTCAGAATAAAGGTAGATGTTTGTGTTAAAGCTCCATACGGTATAAAGGTAGATGTTTGTATTAAAGCTCCTTCAAAATAAAGGTAGATGTTTGTGTTAAAGCTCCTTCAGAATAAAGGTAGATGTTTGTGTTAAAGCTCCTTCAGTATAAAGGTAGATGTTTGTGTTAAAGCTCCTTCAAAATAAAGGTAGATGTTTGTGTTAAAGCTCCTTCAGAATAAAGGTAGATGTTTGTGTTAAAGCTCCATACGGTATAAAGGTAGATGTTTGTATTAAAGCTCCTTCAAAATAAAGGTAGATGTTTGTGTTAAAGCTCCTTCAGAATAAAGGTAGATGTTTGTGTTAAAGCTCCTTCAGTATAAAGGTAGATGTTTGTGTTAAAGCTCCTTCAGAATAAAGGTAGATGTTTGTGTTAAAGCTCCTTCAGAATAAAGGTAGATGTTTGTGTTAAAGCTCCTTCAGAATAAAGGTAGATGTTTGTGTTAAAGCTCCTTCAAAATAAAGGTAGATGTTTGTGTTAAAGCTCCTTCAAAATAAAGGTAGATGTTTGTGTTAAAGCTCCTTCAGTATAAAGGTAGATGTTTGTGTTAAAGCTCCTTCAAAATAAAGGTAGATGTTTGTGTTAAAGCTCCTTCAAAATAAAGGTAGATGTTTGTGTTAAAGCTCCTTCAGTATAAAGGTAGATGTCCATGTGTAGTGTGATTATTATGGTTCCTGAGAGGACTGAGCTGATCCTCACACATGGGTTAAACATCTGTCGTCACGGCAACAGCCTCTGTCTGCACCAGGGACTCAAACCCACAACCTTCCTACAATCCTCCTGCTCAGGATCAGATGGTTCGTTCCTCTGTCTGTAATTATTAATTATAAGTAATTAGTACCTTGTTCACGCACACACACACACACACACACACACACACACACACACACACACACACACACACACACACACACACACACACACACACACACACTCACACACACACACACACACACACACACACACACAGACAGACACACACACACACACTCACACACACACACACTCACACACACACACACACATAGACACACACACACACACACACACAGACACACACACACACACACACACACATAGACACACACACACACACACACACACACACACACACACACACTCACACACACACACACTCACACACACACACACACATAGACACACACACACACACACACACACACACACACACACACAGACACACACACACACACACACACACACACACACACACACACACACACACTCACACACACACACACTCACACACACACACACACACACACATAGACACACACACACACACACACACACACTCACACACACACACACGCCTCAAGGGCACTTTAGCTTCAGTATCTTGCACCACTATAACACTGACAGACCTGCAGACCAAAACATCCCCGTGGAAATCTTGTGTGTGTGTGTGTGTGTATGCGCGTGTGTGTGTGTGTGTGTGTGTGTGTGTGTGTGTGTGTGTGTGTGTGTGTGTGTGTGTGTGTCTGTCTGTGTGTGTGTGTGTGTGTGTGTGTGTGCGCGCTGCCTCAACATAAATATGTATTTCCTGTCCTACACACTGAGCTCGGAGAGAAATGTAGATTTAACATTCACCTCACTGCTGCAGCTGCAGGACTCTGTGTTAATGTGTGTGTGTGTGTGTGTGTGTGTGTTATTTCTCTATATTCATGAGGCTCCGGCCCTCGAGGGCCCGACAACAGCTCTGTTGTTGGGATCCTGCAGCAGCTTAAAGGGATAGTTCAACATTTAATATCAACATATAATCCCTATAGTCATAGCAGTAGGTTTGTTCCCTTTAATTGTCGGTGCAAGCTATTTTTAGAACGGCGGAGCAGAGCCGTGAGCTGCTCAGAGCTACGCTACGGAGGCTCATTATGGGATTTCTTGGTTTCCCTCATCAAACTCATCAAATACACAATCCAACAACTCCACAACGCTCTGGTGGACAAGTTGTGAGCTGCACATTCACCACACTATGAGATAATAACACAACGTTACCACACAGAGTTGTTTTAGAGGGAAATTCATGCAAAACCGCTGATGCACGTTGCCTTCAGGGACAGTTTTTCATCAAGCAGTCTCTGTATTTCCCTCTAAAACAACTCTGTCTGGTAACGCTCCGATAGTGGTTAGATGCTGCTCATTTCACATAATGATTTCGTCAGTGAAAGTCTGTTAGTGAGCTGGTGACATGTGGACAACCAACAGAAAATGAACTGACCGGGAACTGAATGGTCTGACCGTCATCACTGCTGCATTTGTCCAGTTACACATTATAATGGTGCCGTTACCTTCATGCGTATCTAACGGTGTGAGGTCGACCATGAACAATGTTGATGCACAGGCTGATATGTAGCGTGTCATTAAATCTCTGTCATTCAGTGTTTGGAGGATATTTCTCTGATCTCTCCGTCTTTCTGCCGTTTCCTCCTCTGCTTCAGAAACTCTCTCACACCCTGTTGTTTACACGACAACGCTCGCGGATGAAAACGGCAAAATATTTCATCGGATGTGATGTGCCTTTCGTTTAGACGGGGACGGTGTTTTGGGGGCTTGAAAACGCAAAGAAGTGAAACCACCCTCCAGAGTGGAAATCTTAAAAACGCTCCGTGTAAAGGGTGAAAACACAACAGTCTGCTCTGCGTTTTCATCACAGAGTTGTTTTAGAGGGAAATTCATGCAAAACCACTGATGCACGTTGCCTTCAGGGACAGTTTTTCATCAACAGTCTCTGTATTTCCCTCTAAAACAACTCTGTGTGGTAACGTTGTGTTATTATCTCATAGCCTGGTGAATGTGCAGCTCACAACTTGTCCACCAGAGCGTTGTGGAGTTGTTGGATTGTGTATTTGATGAGTTTGATGATGAGGGAAACCAAAGAAATCCCATAATGAGCCTCCATATAGCGTAGCTCTGAGCAGCTCACGGCTCTGCTCCGCCGTTCTAAAAACAGCTTGCACCGACAATTAAAGGTAACGAACCTACTGCTATGACTATAGGGCAGGGAGGATCCCCAATAGGCGGCAAAACATCTGGCCCACGACGATTGTGCCATTCTGAACGTTTACTTTCATGTTTCCCTTTGAAAAAGGCGACCAAACCTGAAAAAAGGTTTTGAAAAGTTGGTTAAATGTGCTGTTGTAAAGAATTTAACTTGTTTGCTGCGGTAGTACAGTGGATAAAGCAGTTGACTGGGGCAGTGGATGTTGTTTGACCCTTTGAGACTCCCATGCCTAAATGATTACTTATGGAATGTACTAGGCCTACGATTTTCTTCAGTTTTATCAACAATGATAGCAGCAACATTATCTGTACAAAAAAAATCTACTTTTACTGGCACGATGGAAAAAAAAACTGGACGTTACGGCCCTCGGCTTGGCACACTTCACATATTTTGACTTTATTGACTTTATTTTACAGGATAGCCCCTTGAGATGTGCCATCTCATTTTCGAGGGGGTCCATGTTATCAACGGAAATACAAACATACATAGTACATTATAATATACAAAGAAAGTAAGCAGAACAAACAAACAGACAAAAAAACAAAAACAACAAACAAACAAACAAACAAACAAAAAAAGAACAGACACATGATACAATATAAAGACACAGACGCCCATTCACACACACTCACACACTACAACGCTCTATCGATCCTGACTCCCCCCATACAACACACCAGTAAAAAATACAAATAAATAAATGAAATAAAATAAATACAGTAGTTGATTTGATTAGTTACACTTCATGTCAAAGGGACCTTACATCACACTTCACATATTTTGGCCCTTTGCCGAAAACTAATTGGGGAACCCTGCTATAGGGATTATTATGGAAATGGAACAATTTGCAGAAAATGTTGAACTATCCCTTTAAAGTGTGAAGATGGCGGCGGCTCAGGAATGTCCTCACAGAGATGGTTGTATAAGCATACTGTATGTGTGTGAGAGAGAGCGTGAGAGTGTGTGTGTGTGAGCCTGCAGGGCCGGTGAGGAAACCAACACATTTCACTTCCTCTTATCTTTCTTTCTAATTTTTCTCACACACACAGACACACACAACCCGACACACACACAGACACACACAGACACACAGGCAGCAGGGTTATTTTCTAATGCATGCAGAGCAGCAGAGTGATCCAGAGTGGGGGGGTTGGGGGGGTTGGGGGGTTTAAATGTTAATGACTTGTGCAGGAGGAGCTGTGATTTCATTGGAAACACTCGGCTGCTCTCACTCAGATCTATAATCCTCTTTATTGGAGGGAGTCTCCTTCCTCTAGTCCTGGGGGAATATCCTGCCTGTGTGTGTGTGTGTGTGTGTGTGTGTGGGTGGGGGGGTTGGTGATGGAGCTGCCGTGAAATCTTATTGTTCTGGTGCAGGATCGTTTCCATGGCAGCCAGACTAATAAACTCATGACGGCTTGTTTCACATTTCAATTTGAGTTCAACATCAAAAGAGGTTTTTTTCTATAATAATACTGGTCTGTGTGTGTGTGTGTGTGTGTGTGTGTGTGTGTGTGTGTGTGTGTGTGTGTGTGTGTGTGTGTGTGTGTGTGTGTGTGTGTGTCTGTGTGTGTGTGTGTGTGTGTGTGTGTGTGTGTGTGTGGGCTCTGCGCTGTAATTGGACATGATTAAAGTCAACGCTGCGTTCAACTCGGAACAGACTCACACTAATGTGACACATGATTTATGAGCAGGAACAGTGTGTGTGTGTGTGTGTGTGTTGTGTGTGTGTGTGTGTAATGTGTGTGTGTGTTGTTCACATATGTACACACCCTGACACTGTTTGGAAGGTTTGACGTTGGTGTTGAGATGAAGCTGCGTTCAGATGTTGTTGTTTTATCTCCTCACACACTCACTTGTGGTTGTAGATCTCAAGCAACTCCATCGTATTTTTCATGCTGCATTCACCTGAAATTGGGCAGACGGCAGACGGACGACAGCCGCTGCACGTAACGGCATAAACAAGCCTCTATGTAAACAATACACGTGACAATATGTTGTCATGGCGATGTGGTATTGTTTTACCGGCTTTCTCTGGACTTCTGTGACTACAATGACATCTGGTTTGTTACAGACAGCTGTCTGCCCGACTGCAGGTGAATGCAGCATCAGTGTAACGCTCCAGCACCGAGCTTACCCGCTCCATGGAGATATGAATGATATGAACGGCTCATTCAGAGCTGAAAGGAACACTTCACTTTGTTGATGGGGGGGGGGTTACTGGTTAAAGGGATAGTATCATTGTTTTAAAGTGGGGTTGTATGATCTACAAATAGCCCCTAAGTACTTTAATTGCAGTAGAAGACTCTCTGCACTCCTCCCGTTAGCAACGCCAGCCCATAATAGCCCTGCCCAGAGATTTACAACATACAGTGTTGTGAACAGACCCAAAGAAACGGCCTATTTTCACGGCCTAAAAGAGGTTTTACCTGAAAAAAAACACAGTTCCATTGTTCGCTATAATATAATATTTTCCAGCCCTTCAAAGTGCAGGAAAAACACAGTTTTTATTTGGACCAAACCAACTCACGTATCCCTCCGCCCAGGGTTAGCGCCCGCCGATCAGCAGTTGGTTAGGTCCAAATAAAAACTTTGATATCCATCGATCCACTGATTGATTATCAAAGGCTTCAAATGCACGAACGGGAGGAGGCTCAGCAAAACAGCGGAGGTGACCAGTCTTGCAGATTCGCTAAATGATGCAATTATAAATCGATGAAAGTCGTATTTTGATCAACATTATGTTTCAAATTAATGATTTCACTCGTAAACCGTGTAATAAGCGGGATAATGTACAGTTGGTCGGTTGTTATGGAGAAATAACAACCTCCGAACTATACATTATCCCTTACATAATAATTAGTTAAAAAACATTTCTATCATTCTTTTTTTTTTCAATTCCATGACATTTCAGCCCGAAGGTTGAAAAACGACTGTGACATCATCAGCAGCTCAGCTCAGTCACCTGACCAGCTCCATCAGCTCTGAGGCTCAGAGAGGAAGAGGGTGGGGGAGGGGGAGAGAGAGTGGGAGGGGGGGTGAGGGGGGTGAGGGGGGGCAGCAGCCACTTACCCAGAAAACCACTTCTCTGCCTCACATCATATCCAATCTCTGCCGCTGCCCGTCCTCATTGTGCTCAGGAAAATCCCGATCAGACCCATTTTCCGCTGCTGCTGCTTCTTAAATAGACCTGAGGGAGGAGGAGGGGGGGGGGGGCAGAGGGGGGGGGGGGCAGGGGGGTCTGGGTTTCTCTCCAGTCCCACATGAACATGTTTCCGTGTCTGTTTCCTCAGACACTTTGTTCCCTTCAGCTGCTGCAGCCGGAGTTTCATTCCTCTGTGGTTCTCAACACTACATTACCCATGAGCCTCAGCTACATCATCATCATCATCATCATCATTAGGTATCTGGATCGGGTCGATACCGGCCTTATGCTGCGTTCATAACAACTCAGAGGTCGGGATTCCCAACTCGGAAATTTCCGACTTCCGACATCATTGCGTTCACACTGCAGGAACTCAGGAGAAAAAAACCATGGATACCTGAAGGAAGTTTGGCATATTGTGGCTCAGAGCTGAATAGAAAAATCAATGCAGCAGTAAATGATGTTTATTTAGGAGGAGAGGAGACGCTGCAGATGAGTGCACATATAATGTTACAGCCTTGATAACAGTTAAACCTTATTTCCGTCACATACTAGGAAACACAATTTCACACCATACAACAATCACAGGTTAATATAAACGTATTTCATATCGGCTACTGCAATAATACACAAAAAATATGCATTCAAACCTCAACAAATAACTTCAAATGTCTAAATTCTAACTGTTTAAGACGAGGGCATGACGCCATGTTTTGATGTTGTCGTGACGTCAGGTCAGAAAGTCGGAGCTCTGATATGATACCAGAGTTTCCGACCTGTAATTTCCGAGTTCGACGCCGTTCAATTCATTTTTTACAACTCGGAGCTCGTTTTTTTCCAATTTCCGAGTTGTCTTGAACGCAGCATTATTCCAGAGTACCTGGTACCAGTGAAGCCTGCTGATCAGAAGAATGTTTTTCTAGACTCTTTTATTTCTGCCTCTTTTATACAGTCCAGGCTTTTGAAAAGAGAGTAAACATATATATACATTATTGCTGCTGAATAAATCTTAAAAACTGACTTACATGTGAAATATGGTTCCTGGAATAGTCTGTAGACGATCATAATCATTCAACTGTTTCACTGCTGTTAAAAATGCTAAAACTAAAAATCGAGAAAATCGGCAATATCGTAGAATCGCAATTTCAATTGAATCGGCATCCAAAAAACCTCCTCCTCCTCCTCCCGGTGTCAGTAGCAGTGATTTATTTGAGGCCGTTGTGAAACTCGCTCCGAGCCGAGAGGTGGAGGTGGGAACATCAACCCCCCCCCCCCTCCTCCTCCTTTACCTCCACTCGCCGCCGGTGATTGATCAACACGACACAACGCAGAGCAGCAGCGCGCCGTAAAATGGAAACACACAATTAATTTGTGTGCGTTTGTGTGAAGAGACAAAGGTGTGTGTGTCTGTGTGTGTGTGATGAATCGTCTCGTTGCTGCAGAGCTTTATTTTGTAAATCTGTCTTTGTTGCTTCTCGGCTTCTGGTTTGTAATGTGTGTGTGTGTGTGTGTGTGTGCGTGTGTGTGTGTAATGTGCGCTCAGTGAGTCGGAGCTAAACAAGAAAAACAGAAATGATTCACTAGATCAAACATCGCCTGTTTGTTTCTCAATAATCAATAATCAATCATCGAACCAGGAGCTTTAATGGTTAAAAACTGGTTTAAACTGGTTTTTATAACTGATATAGGCTAAGGTTGCCATGGCAACAGGTATCAAACACACAGATGGTAGCCTCCCCCCTCCCCTCGTCACCGTGGTTACTGTGATAAAGGTCATGCTGACCAGTTTCTAGATTTTGGGATGTTTTCCCTCCTTCTCTCAGAGCAGAGGGAAGAAATGGTAGAAAATCCACATTAAAGGGATACTTCACCCAAAATCGATAATTTACCAATCATGTATTTTGATACTTTTCAAACACAAAAAATGTCATTATCGACTTTATTTAAATAGAAAATCTTAGAACTATAACATAAACATCAATAAATAATCAGTAAATCAGTAAACAATCACTGCTGCTGCAGGATTAAAATTAAAATTTCCATCGATATTCATTTCTGAACTCTTCCTAAGTTAAAACATTAGTGTTCTGTTGTTTAAAAATGAATATCAACTTGTTTTCTTTGCATTATTTGAGGTCTGACAACACTGCATCTTTTTTTGTTTGTTATTTTGACCAGTTGTCATTTTTGGGAGAAATTGTTATCAGTAGTTTATAGAATGAAGGCTCAGTATAATACGGCTTTAAATGCCTCCGTACCTCGGTACCAATTCAGTACCGGTACCGAACAAGCCTCGTATGATGTAAACATGGAAGAACATCTCACACAGCCACAAAATCAGCAAGCAACAAATCATAAAAGTAGGATTTACATTAACAATCTCTGTAATTTTACAGTCCAAGTCTTTAAAGGGCGTTTCCTCAGAAAGAGTTTTTCAGACTCAGACTCCTCTCTAGAAATCTCCACTTCAGCAGCACTTCCAGACACCAAACCTTCCACTTTGATCCCTTTCTATATTGTTGTTGAGAAAATTGTTTGTTTGACGAATTCATGTTTGTCTATATGTTTGGACCCCCTCGAAAACGAGATGATACATCTCTAGGGGTTTATCCAAATAAAGAACTACAGTATATTCTGAAGGTTTTTACAGAGGGGTTTGTTGATATATCATTCACAGCCTCATTTATACAACATTTTAGTACTAAAAACATGGAGAAATATTTTGTAATACAAAAAATAATTGTCTTGTAATGTTATGACAAACTTGGGAAGTTAACGGTGAAATCTGTTTTTACCCTATTCACCTGCAGTGTCTCATATTAAAGGGACAACCAGTAGTTTTATTTGGTTATAAAGAGTCTGATATTACTGTAATGTGGATGAATCTACGTTACCACTTGTTAATGGCTTCATTATTGATAAATATATCGTTTTGTCTTTATCGTTATTTTAATATTATTATTCAGTGGTCGACTCGTCCAGCATTTCCTACTTTCAGTTTCCTGGACGCTGCCTGGCTGGTCATGAGAATAACGCTGCCAGATCGCTAGTTGGCATCGTTTATGGTCGGAACTACGACGGTATCTGATCGCCTTCAACCTCCGACTTTCGTTCTTGATCAATGAAAACATTCTTGGCAAATGTTTACACTTTCGTCCGTCTTGCGTCGGTCCAAGAATTTCACCGTGTGCGCGCTGAGGCTCATGGGAAATGTGAAAACACTTTGCTTTCTGAAACTCCTCGTTGTCCCTTTAACTCATCAGGCGATGTCATTGCATGTCTTGTTTTGTTTCTGTGTGTGTGTGTGTCCGTGTTGCAGACTCTGATGTAAATGAACGTGTGAATATCTCAGAGTGAATGAGATCATGTGCAGCACTGAGAGCTTCTGGTTAAGTGAAGTGCAGATTCATGCAGACGTCTGCATAATGAATCAGTTGCTGCTGTTGAGGTGATAATGAGCCTGAAAACAACCAGATGAAAAAAAAGAAAAAAAAACTTCAGCTCAGGAGACGAAGAGAAGAAGGAGAAGAATAAAAGAGAGAGGAGAACAAAGACAGAGGAAGGTTAACGGCTCACCTGCTGTTCAGGTGTGTCCTCACATGTTCAGGTAAACGGTGTCACTCCACCGCCTCATTAATATTCACTGTTGAACTAAAACTCTCAAAGAAATGCAGATATCTCCAGTAGCTGGGTTTAAACATGGAGACAAACGCTCCAGAGAAACAGCTCAGTCGGAATAAATAGGTGGAATAACCCTTTATTAAACCGATCCAAAGTAAAATGACATCATGTAAACTAGGGAAGTTGTTTTAGAGGGAAATTCATGCAAAACCTCTGATGCACGTTGCCTTCAGGGACAGTTTTTCATCAACAGTCTCTGTATTTCCCTCTAAAACAACTCTGTGTGGTAACGTTGTGTTATTATCTCATAGCGTGGTGAATGTGCAGCTCACAACTTGTCCACCAGAGCGTTGTGGAGTTGTTGGATTGTGTATTTGATGAGGGAAACCAAGAAATCCCATAATGAGCCTCCGTAGCGTAGCTCTGAGCAGCTCACGGCTCTGCTCCGCCGTTCTAAAAATAGCTTGCACCGACAATTAAAGGTAACGAACCTACTGCTACGACTATAGGGATTATGGCAATGGGCCAGTTTGACTAAATGTTGAACTATCCCTTTAAAATATTCAAATTATATTCAAATTTTAATTGTTGTTTGTTTTTGTTTTTAATATAGGCTTTATACAGCTCATTATATCCACCTATACCAGCTTATTATTACTAAAGGGGCATTCCAACCAAATCTGTTATGTAACATTTGCATAAATACCTCGACAGCCACAATGCATGACAGTACATGACAGTATTGCACGTATCCCATAACATAACACAAGTTTTCATTAATAATACATCCTAAAAGATCACCATAATATAAGCACTACAAAAATTATTGCACAAATTCAAAGTGCTTCATGTAGCTACGGCATAAAAAACAATTAAAAACAGAAGTTCAGAGTTCAGATTGTATTGAACGCAGCATAAAGTCCTTAAAGTAATAAACTAGTTACTTAGCTAAAATGTAACTTACATCTAGAATGTGAAGCTTTGTCTTTACTGTTGATCTGAGTCTAATTCAGAGGCTGAGATTTAATTCGTTTCCTCAGAGCGACTTCATTAGCTGCTGCTTCTCACAGCTTAAGAGTTAAATGTTGAAGAAACAGAAACAGTTGAATAACAGAGAAAAACTGAGTCTCTGTTTTTCTTCTCTTCTTTCCCCCCCGAGGTAAAAAGAAAAAGAAAAGAAAAACTCAGTTAATGTTTGTTGCTTCTTGTGTTTTATTGTTCTGAGCTGAGAATAAAAACCCGGTGATGTCGTTAAAACGCTTCCTGCTGCTCTCGCTGCTTTTCTACTGAGGAGGAAACACACACCGACTAACAAACACCAACGTGTTGCTGTGTAGGGAGGACGTTGATGCAGCTGCACAGACTCACAACCAGAGACTGAGTTCATTTCACACATGAATCACTGAATTCTTCTGATCTCAGATGGATTTTCATTAGATCATCAAAAATGAGGAGGAAAACAACGTCTGTGTCCTAAATCACTCCCTCATTCCCTCCTCCCCTCCTCCCTACTCACTGTATAGTGAATACAATATAGTGGACTCACTGGTCAAATGAAAAAACGGCTGGTGTAGTTACCATGGATACAACCATGGTAGTTACCAACATAAAAAGAGGAGTAAAGCAATATATTAAGCGGCAATATATATATTTAAGCATCAAAGATGTTCAATCAAACCCACATAGTTTGAAACAATGTTCAAAACACACACAGCCAGTGTCACAACTAAGCATAAAGTCTGTTAGCTTAATGCTAACGTATAATGTAAAAACTCATAGTCGGGCTAACAGAAATTAGCATCGAGCCTGTGGTCAGTTTATAACACTTGTTAGGAAATTTGCTCCAACGTTTGTTTTGGGAGTCTGTGGAAGCTGCGACTGGACACATTTATTGAGGCTGCTGCACTACTGCATTTATGTGGTAGCTACACCGGTCGCTCTGGGCCGCTGTGGTAACGACCGTAATGCATGATGGGATATCTTGCTCCGGTTAGTGACCATCGGATGTTCACTACATTTCGCGGTGAATTGTGGGATAGATTCAGTCACTATATAGTGAACATTAAAGCAGAAGTAAGCGATCCGGTGGTTTTGGCTAATGCTGCGTTCCAGGCAGGCTTTTGAAACCGTAAATTACAGCTTCAAGTCACAACTTACGACTTTGTAGCGTTCCAGGCAACCCACTCGTGTTTCTCCGACCTGTTTTACCTGTGAAAGTCACTATAACGGCCACTCGTAACTTCTGACCCATGAACTCGTACCAGATCGAACTGGTACCACTTCACAGGTCGGAAAAACACCAGTTACGGGTTGCCTTGAACGCACCATAACTTCTTGTCAGCCGATGGAGTTAGCAGCCCCCGCCCTCGTCATGGATCTATTGGTCCTCGTCCCTACGTCACCACATTCAGGCGCATCCCTTGGCTGCACACACAGAGAGGACTGCCCCTTTATGCCGTTCTCTCTCCTCATTGGATAAAGGTTGTAGGATACAAGGAAAGTTTTCTCCTGGGCTCAGAGCAGAGCAGAGTGACTGACAGACCCGTGTTTCAGACCAAACACTCTATAGAAGTGATTGCTGTCGGAAGATACAACTATTTAAGACTTAGATTAACACAAACATTCACCTGACTTCTGCTTTAACAATCACTAAACATTCAGACACCACCACAAACACACAGTCATAGTTTAGTTAAATATTATAGGTTCATTTTGAACCGAATGAAGAGCCACAGGCAAACACCTCAGTGTGTGTGTGTGTGTGTGTGTGTGTGTGTGTGTGTGTGTGTGTGGCCCCTGGCTGTGTGTGTGTCCTCGGTCCGTCTCCTCCATATGTCTGGTTCTGGCAGCGACAGCGAGTCCTGTTGGTTTCACTGAACACTGATCACTGACCAGCCACCGGACGCCGTGATGATGTCATCAGCTGCTTTCTGTCATAATGTTTTTTATTTTTATTTATTTATTTATTTATTTATTTATTTATTTATTTATTTATTTATTTATTTATTTCGGACATGTTACTGTAATTGAATCAGACTTCATCATCACACACTATTTCAGTTACACAATACGAGCAACATGACTGAAAGGATTCCTGTGCTGTGCTTCAGCTTGCTGTGCTTACACTACGCTTACAATGATTTGTTCTCATTTCAGAGTTGTCTGACTGGAAGATCATATAACAGACAGATATCAACTTTATATATCAACTTTATTTAAAGGAAAAGCCCCTTGAAGTGGATCACCTCGTTTTCAAGGGGGATCTTAGCATCTCAACAATCAACACTGATACAGACAGAAGCAAAACAGAGGCAAGACAAAAACAAAAGGACAGTCAGAGGAAAGGAGACAGAGACAAAAAACACAAGGCAATGCAAATACAAAACAACAACAAAGCACACGGGGAAAGGAGACGCACACATTGTAGGCTACATGTATGAGATGAGATGAACATGCAGCAGAAGGATTGACACATAATCTGTCGTTCTTCATGGAAACAGAGAGAGAGTTTAGTTTAGTTTCCATGGTTCAGACAGAGAGGAGCTGTGAAACCTGCAGCCAGTTCAGTCTGTCTGAGGTGTCGTGTGAGTGTGTATCTGAGTGTGTGTGTGTGTGTGAGGTGTCGTGTGAGTGTGTATCTGAGTGTGTGTGTATCTGAGTGTGTGTGTGTGTGTGAGGTGTGGTGTGCAGAAGCTCCAGTGGAAACATCTGGATCAGACAGATGTGTTGTACTCAAACTGAAACTCTGGTTCTTAACGGTTCAGACAAGAAGACGCTGATCCTGATCCTGATTGGCTGCTGGTCGTGTGTGTGTGTGTGTGTGTGTGTGTGTGTGTGTGTGTGTGTGTGTGTGTGTGTGTGTGTGTGTGTGTGTGTGTGTGTGTGTGTGTCCTCAGGATGCAGTGAGAGTCGGTGCAGCACTCTTCCTCCTCCTCCTCCTCCTCCTCCTTGGATCAGACTCTCTCTCTCTCTCTCTCTCTCTCTCTCTCTCTCTCTCTCTCTCGTGGCTTCAGGGATTGGGCGGTTCTGATGATGTCATGGCTGAAACCTGAACACGTTTCCATCTCACACACACACACACACACACACACATGCGCGCACACACACACACACACACACCCGGGTTGTGTCAGTGTGTGTGTGTCTGAGCTCCGACGCTGTTCAACCTCTGGTGAGTGAGACTCGTCTTCATGTCTCCATCTGGACACACATCTGTCCAGATGTGTGTGTCTTGTGATCTTAGCTCAGACCGCCGTCTCCTGCTGGACCTGGCCGACCTGTTGTCACAGTAACCACGGCGACCAGGGCGGAGACGGAGCTGTAGGTGTGGTCGGATCAGAGGCAGTGTAGCCTGTAGCATCACAACAACCTCCTCTGTCCTCAGACCCTCACACCCACTGAGGAGAAACTCCATGGAAACCAGACATCTTCATGACATCATCAGCTGCACTCGGCCAGCAGCCAATCAGGTGTCAGCGAGGCTGCAGGTAGTCGGCTCCATAGACACAGACCAGAGGAGTCTGGTCCCGGTCCCGGTCCTGGTCCTGGTCCTGGTCCTGGTCCTGGTCTCGGTCCTGGTCTCGGTCCTGGTCTCGGTCCTGGTCCTGGTCCTGGTTCTGGTCCTGGTCCTGGTCCTGGTCCTGGTCCTGGTCTCGGTCCTGGTCTCGGTCCTGGTCTCGGTCCTGGTCTCGGTCCTGGTCCCGGTCCTGGTTCCGGTCCTGGTCCTGGTCTCGGTCCTGGTCTCGGTCCTGGTCCTGGTCCTGGTTCCGGTCCTGGTCCTGGTCTCGGTCCTGGTCTCGGTCCTGGTTCCGGTCCTGGTCCTGGTCTCGGTCCTGGTCCTGGTCCTGGTCCTGGTCCTGGTCTCGGTCCTGGTCCTGGTCCTGGTCCTGGTTCTGGTCTCGGTCCTGGTCTCGGTCCTGGTCTCGGTCCTGGTACTGGTCCTGGTCCTGGTTCTGGTCTCGGTCCTGGTCTCGGTCCTGGTCTCTAGTCCTGGTCCTGGTCCTGGTCTCGGTCCTGGTCTCGGTCCTGGTCTCGGTCCTGGTCTCGGTCCTGGTCCCGGTCCTGGTTCCGGTCCTGGTCCTGGTCTCGGTCCTGGTCCTGGTCCTGGTCCTGGTCTCTGGTCCTGGTCCTGGTCCTGGTCCTGGTCCTGGTTCTGGTCCTGGTCCTGGTCTCGGTCCTGGTCTCGGTCCTGGTACTGGTCCTGGTCCTGGTCCTGGTCCTGGTCCTGGTCCTGGTCCTGGTCTCGGTCCTGGTCTCGGTCCTGGTTCCGGTCCTGGTCCTGGTCCTGGTCCTGGTCCTGGTCTCGGTCCTGGTCTCGGTCCTGGTTCCGGTCCTGGTCCTGGTCTCGGTCCTGGTCTCGGTCCTGGTTCCGGTCCTGGTCCTGGTCCTGGTCCTGGTCCTGGTCCTGGTCTCTGGTCCTGGTCCTGGTCCTGGTCCTGGTCCTGGTTCTGGTCCTGGTCCTGGTCTCGGTCCTGGTCTCGGTCCTGGTACTGGTCCTGGTCCTGGTCCTGGTCCCGGTCCCGGTCCCGGTCCCGGTCCCGGTCCCGGTCCCGGTCCCGGTCCCGGTCTCGGTCCCGGTCTCGGTCCCGGTCTCGGTCCTGGTCCTGGTCCTGGTTCTGGTCCTGGTCCTGGTCCTGGTCCTGGTCCTGGTCTCGGTCCTGGTCTCGGTCCTGGTCTCGGTCCTGGTCTCGGTCCTGGTCTCGGTCCTGGTCTCGGTCCTGGTCCTGGTCCTGGTCCTGGTCCTGGTCCTGGTCTCGGTCCTGGTCTCGGTCCTGGTCTCGGTCCTGGTCTCGGTCCTGGTCCCGGTCCTGGTTCCGGTCCTGGTCCTGGTCTCGGTCCTGGTCTCGGTCCTGGTCCTGGTCCTGGTCCTGGTCTCTGGTCCTGGTCCTGGTCCTGGTCCTGGTCTCTGGTCCTGGTCCTGGTCCTGGTCCTGGTCCTGGTCTTGGTCCTGGTCCTGGTCCTGGTCCTGGTCCTGGTCCTGGTCCTGGTCCCGGTCCTGGTCTCGGTCCTGGTCCTGGTCCTGGTCCTGGTCCTGGTACTGGTCCTGGTCCTGGTCTCGGTCCTGGTCCTGGTCCTGGTTCTGGTCCTGGTCCTGGTCCTGGTCCTGGTCTCGGTC